>NC_136882.1:11517137-12072137 GCF_949152265.1 Phoxinus phoxinus | reverse complement strand
GGCCATGGACCCATTTAACATTGGAGTTAATGGGCATGTCCGAAAATGTCATTAAAACAACCTTTAACATTAGTTTTCAGAACTGTGCAACTCACCGAGTGATTAGTGATGTTAGTTGATGTTCCAGAAACAAAAAGTGTTGCGAAATACAGTTTCTGTCGTGTTTTATTCGTCATTTTGTAAAATCCCATTGAATTCTGTTGAAGGACTGAGTGCTCGTTAATATAAATGCGCTACCGGAAACGGAAAGGGGGCTGTTTACATTTGGTCGATGTAGTCTTTTTGCTCGCTTCCGTTTCTCATAAGGCTAGCGAGCAGAGCAACTGTGCTCCGGGAGAGTAAGCGAAATAAACAAACAAAACCTTCATTAATTGTTACTTGTAATATGAAGTTGAACTCGACTGTGACCGTGAGTGTCCCGCGAGACATAAACATCGGTTATCGCCATCAAGTGGTCGGGAGTGTGCTAACGCTTCAGATTCAAATATTGAGCGGAAGTTACACGGTTGTGAAGTGTCTGAAAAAATAGTTCCACTATAGCAAAATAAACGGATTGGAATTATATATTGCGACGATATATTGTTTATAATCATCAACGAACACCACTAACCACTCGGTGAGTTTAACAGTTTTGTAAACGAACATTATTGGCTGTTTTAATGACATTTTCGGACATGCCCATTGACTCCAATGTTAAATGGGTCCATGGCCAATTCTATTATAGTCAAAAACTCGAGAGAGGAACCATTGTCAAAAAAATGTTGTCCACCACTCTTGTTCATCCAAAACAAACTACAACATAGACTCAAGGTGTTAAATACCGGAATTATCCTTTAACTTACAGAAAGTAAAAAGAGCAGAATTAGCTTGAAGTATTGTCTGTATTTTGCTGCATCACAATGACAGCTGGAGCTTATTTTCTCCAGATTGAGAGGAAACTCTACAGATCACTAAACGAGGCAGAAATAAAACAACACGACTTGTGGCATGACAGGAAAATGTCAGGCCATGAATATACATATACATATGATATATTTTAGAGAGAATGCAGAGAAACACATCCCAAATGGGATTGTTCAATAATTGACTGTAAGATTAAATCTGCAAACTGAACCTGTGAAAACATCGCATGATGTTTTCCTGATGAGCCATATCACATCAAGCATGAACACTGAATTGTTTTATGAATTTCACTTTCACTTTAGAAGTCAAGTGCGGCATTTTTGTACTATTGAATCAATACATGCAATTGCAAAAATAATAGTGGTTAATAAATATGTATATTTATGAAGCCGATATAGGCTTATCACACTATTTAATTTAAAGATAGTAAATAACACATGCATAACAATGAAAAGTATATTTATTTTAGCCGTTTTTTCTCCGTCAGGCTGAACGGTTCTAAGACCGTTAAGAAATGGTTCCAGTTATATTTCCACTTGAGCTCGCTTCAACACGGCATGATTACACATCATTCTCGGACAGGGTTTCTCAGCACGGTTGGCTGGTAGATTGCGTGTAGTGACGTCGCCAATAATAGTAAAATTAAAAGAAATATGAATATCTGATCATCCTGTATAACGCGGTCGCTATTTACATCTCACACCGTCTGTAAACGGCTGACGCATTTGTATAGCATTTCATTGAGCTCCGTTATCAGCCCCACAGTGGAAAGTGAAACCATATCCATACTGGCTCGGTTAAACAATAAAAACGGTTTGGCTGGACGGTGGAAAAGTGGCTAATGTTACTGTGTCCAGCTGGCCGTGATAATCAAACAACAGAGCAATGTTTTGAAACCAATACAAAACCCACAGAGTTTATACTTTTGAAGGAATTAACCTACAAATCATTGATTTACTGACAAAAAGGTATTTTAACAGACATAACAAGACTGAATATGTTAAACAATGTGTAAAGTCATGCCTTCAACCATGTTTTTTTAAATTATTATTATTTTTAATGAACAATCAAATTGGGAAATGGGGGAGAAATAATGTTAATGATGATAATGTCAATATTTTAGCAATTACTGATTCTTCTTCAGAAACAGTTAATCTCTAAGAGGAATTTTTTTAAATAAATGTGATGTTTCAAAAATGACATGAAAACATGACAAATGTGATTAGTTTCAGATATAAGCTAAATCTAAAACACTAGACTACGGTGTAAGATCCCTAGCGCTGTGCCGGGAACCATAAAAACAACTGCTCTTAAAATAATCATCACTCTCTAAGTCTGGACCATTTTTATAGTTACCACAGTACAATCCACAATTACAGTTACAGACAAAGTGCGACTGAGTGTAAGTTTATATGAAACGTGTCAGCATGGTAAATGTTCTTCTGTAATGCCTGCTACGGACTGTGCGATTTTCAATAATCCTATAAGATCATTACAAATTACATGGATCTAATAAACTTGGGTATGACGTGTATGTAGACTATATTACTTTGCAGAAGAACTGTTTATTCTGATTATAAATATTAATACATGTAACTATTTATTGAACATTTGGAGTCTGTTGCTGTCATTTTATATTAGTAGTAAGGTTGTCACAGTACCAACATTTCAGTAGTCAGTACCAATAGCAGAACGATTCTGCGGTTCTCAGTAACAATGTTGGTACCAAAGTAAAAACTCTTAATTAAGTACTTTAACAAAATGTTGCCCCGTTTTGAATTGTCCCTTGGTACGGACCCCCTAAAGGGAGATGGTGATGGAAAAACATATGAGATGGGATGAAAAAGTATATTTGAATGCGTTTGCATTCTCTCTTGTGAGTTGTTTGCGAGCGAACGCAAAAGTTTAGCAAGCGAACGCAAAGTTTTGCAAGCAAACGCAAAGTTTCTCGGGGGAACATAAAAGTTATAAATAGTAAACGGTAAAAATACCGGTACCGGAAGTACTGGTGTATTTGTCAACCCTAATTATCAATAAGCCACTTATAGGCATGTTACAGTGCTTTATAATGGGAAAGTGGGGTTTTAGGCTCCTAATAAATTCTGAAACATCTGATTCTCTTTTCCTTTGATTGCTTTAACCTTGACGTTTTTTAATCATAAAGTATTGTCTTCAAAAGTATTGAATCTCAGGGTGCGTTTTGACGACAACGTTGTACTAAAACCGGAAAATATTTTCCTTTGAGTTTTCCACGTTAAGACGGCAACGTTGTCAAAACGATCCCGGTACACATGGATCCGACTAAAAACACTGATTGTGAATGTGCACGTCAGGCCAGTAGTTGGCGATGTCACTTTTTAAAGAAAAACTATGCCCCTATGACCGAACACGTAATTCGCATTATGTCACCATTTTCACAAATTTTTGTAGTTTACACTGAGACAGTAACGGTATCAACGATATCATCAACTTGCACTTTGAAACCCGTTTCAAAACGTTTGCATTTTCAGGACCCAATAATGGCATTGTCATGTAAATAAACGGCCAAAACACATAAAAAGTTTTCAGTTTTTAGTTGAAAGCGGTGTCGTGGAAACAGCCCCTCAGTCTCTTTTATGGTGGTTGTGTTTGAAATTCATGAATGATTCAGGCTATGGCATCTGTGGTGAGATTTACCATTTCGCTAGAGACAGAACACAAGACCTGCGGGGCATCTTGTGGCAAAGTCACCACACGCACAAGTGTGCCAGGAAGTTGGCCTTGGATGAGCACAGCTTTTTACTGCTTCCCTTAGGCATCTTCTAATGGCCAATGCATCAAACCCAGAAAAAAGACTGAAAATGCTTCCATTATCAATCTACTGAGGCAACAAATGCTCTGTGGTCTACAGTAAATCATTTAAATTATCAAAAAACCTATAATGGATAGGTTTGGTATCTCTAAATATGGATACATATTGAGTCTGTTCAACATTTCAGTTGAAATTGAAATAAAGCTAAAATAATGTTAAATTGATAAACAAAGTTTAATTAAGAAAAACAAACAAAAATGAAAAATTAGAAATGTTGCCTTGGAAATAAACTGAAATAGGTTTAAGTTGAAGCACTGAAATTATTAACTGGAAATAAAAATAAATAAATAACTATACTGTAAAAAAATAAATCCTGTCATTTTCACAAAGGGGTCCTATTATGCCTTTTTCAGAGTCTTAATTTTGCTTTTGGGGTGTACGAGAATATGTTTTCATGCTTGATTGTTCAAAAAGCGCATTATTTCTCTCCCCAGTTTGGCTCGAAGAAAACACCGATTTTGATGAAGCCCCTCCTTCCGAAATACAAAGTGTGCTGTGATTGGTTAGCTGGCCCAGTGTGTTGTGATTGGCAGCGCTCAGTGCGTTCTGTAAATGTCCCGCCCCTCCATAACTGTGAGTTCTTCTCTAGTGTAAATATTAATGATGGCGGCAATTTCAAACCAATTCGAGCCCGATTCAGACCCTGACAATGTTAAAAAAAACAAGAGGATCGTGCAGAACGTATTTCATGCACAGACTTTGCAAGCAGGGAGTTTCAGAGTGGTATGTATTATGTAATTTTCTTATACATTATAGATACAATGTTATCCACTATTTTTATCGTGACATATGTCAGAAAACTAAGGTAATACAAGCAATCGATCACAAAACCATGGCTAATTTTCCTAAGGAGAGGTGAACCATCTTACAAATGCGAGAGCTAACAAAACAACACAAAACAAGCTGTGACCTGTCATCCATCAAATGTGCAGCGCACAGATAAACGTTTGAGTTGTAATGTTCAGGAAGTGTTTAACCACTAAGTTTGTCAGCCTAGGAAGGTCAAACATATGACAACACCGTCTTCTGCAGCTCAACTAGGCATCGCACCTTTTTTTGCCAGAATGTCTAAAGAATGCCTTTCTTTGTAATTTTTTTGTGAAATCTACTAGCGATTTCTGAGTGAAAATGATTTCAAAGCAAATCCTACACCAATGTTTTTTTGTTTTTCTTTTTTCAGTGTACTTCAAATTGACAGACGTGGTAACTGTTAGCTTTATGATATAAGTGATGATTCTTCAAAAGTTATTCTTTTGCGTTCCACAGAAAAAGATTATTGGTTCGAAGCAGCTTTCCTGTTTTAAAAGCTTGCACTGTAAAGTAGGGTTCGACAGTTTTGAGAATATATGCCAGAAATATGATCTTTCACGCAGTAACTTTTTTAGATATCTCCAAATACGCCATTGTGTCAAAGCACTGTTCCCTTCTTTCCCGGTCCTCCCTACTGAGGCAGCCTGGGAAGAAATGACCCTCCTCTGTCCAAAAAAAGGACTGATATTACGGTTATATTCTCAACTAATGTCTCTGGAAAACCATGACCTCTCAAAAATTAAGAACGGGTGGGAAGGCGAGTGGATGGTTGAGTTGTCAGACAGACACTGGGAGGAAGCACTACAAAGGATTAACTCATCCTCATCCTGTGCACGCTTGGGGCTCATTCAGTTTAAAGTAGTGCATAGGGCTCATCTTAGGGCTAGGTTAGCACATATCCAGGAACGGACGGGAGTTGTGATAGATGCTCCCTCTCTCCAGCTGATTTAACACACACGTGTTGGTTGTGGCCCCGTCTAAATCAATATTGGTCATCTGTTTTTCAAACTTGATCTGAAGTCATAAAAATTATAATTAAGCCCTGTCCGTTGATTGCAATATTTGGTATTCCAAAGGAGCGCTTAACTTTAACCCGGGACCAATCGGACATTATTGCTTTTACATAACTTTGGCCGTCGTAGAATCTTATTGGTTTGGACATCTGCTACTCCACCAGCGGCGGCCGCATGGTTAAGGGATGTTTTATCTTTTCTTAAACTAAAGTTAAATTCATGTTGAAAGGGTCAGTCCAGAAATTTTACTTAAACTGTCAACCCTTTGTGACATATTTTGAGAATCTTAAAGTATTGCCTTTTATATTCTACTTCTTTTCTCCGTTTCCTTTGTTTATTTTCTTCTTCTTCTATATATGGTTATTCAAATCAGTGGTCAACTACCTTAATTTGGTGGGAACGGAGTAACCTGACTGACAATTGTGAAACTGAGTTTAAAGCCTTGTTAACCAACTGGGGTCGAAATGTGGGCATGCAGTTGTGTGCTTGTTTTCAGTGTGTAGATCCTTAAACTTTTTTTTGAAGAACTGTGTAACAAACAAAATGGTAAAAAAATAAAAAAAGAAGCTGTTTTCCCAGTTTTTTGGGGGGAGGGGGTTGTATAAGGTTTAAGTTGATTAAGACAAAATGAAACTGGAGAACTGTCTCAATTCCAATATAACATAATTGAACCTCCAATAAAAAGATTATATTAAAAAAAAAAGATTATTGGTTCGGAATGTCATGAGCATGAACAAGTAATGTTTTTGTTTTTTTGGTGAACTATCAATATCAGTAAGTGAGAAAAGCAGCACATTTTCACTACAAAACAAGGCAAATCTGAGATTTATCTTTCCAGAAAATGTGTCCAATACAAAAAAGACCTAATCCAAAATACTGTATTTGAGGCCTAATGATTAAAAAACACAAGAATCCGTGGTACTGAAGACCTCTGTGACTCTTCAATAAGCACAAATAGCACACTCGGTTATCACGAACACGGCGCTCCATGTCGCAAAGTTAAAAATACCACTTTCACAGAAACTTTGCAGCACAGCTTAAACTGGCCTAGCAATTACACCTTGTCAGTTGTTGGCACATAATTTTCTCATCTCTAACGACACGGAGTCATTGTGTACAGAGGAGGCAGAGCACAAGGTAACAATTACACTGGTCAGGACGGTCAGGCGCAGGGAGGGGAAGCGGCTGACAGACAGTGAATCGCTGCTATACAGTCAGCAGGAGAGGGGGAGGAGGGGACCATCATTAACCCCCCCCCCCCCCCACACACACACACACACACACACACACTGCCATCTTTAGAGACAGCTAATGATCGTGAATGCCGCCCTGTTTCCTCCGAACCCACGGCTTTGCAGTCTCTGTGGACCGATGTGCATTTTGCATTCAGTCTACAAGTAGCCCCATTATGAGTGTCTGAGAATGAATGCTGGGTATGATGGGCCGAGTGAGTGGGTCATTGAGAAAACAAACCAGTCAATCAGTCACTGTTAATCAAGGTCATCTGAGACGGGAAATACACAAAACAAGAGCCAATTACAACGAGAATACGAATTAGAGCTTAATGAGCTGAAGAATATGCCTGTCTTTAGTCTCCTCCGAGGGTTATTGATTCATAATTCTTCATCACAGAGGTCTTGTGGAAAAAGGAATGATACATATGTGTGGAATGTCAATGCCAAACAAGCGCTTTTGTCCGTCAACGTACAATAGTGTTCGGGGGGGTCAGATGGTTTGCAGTCCAAGCCAGAATTCAACTGCTACATCACACTTTGGACGCATTCACAGATGAATTTTGCTTTCATTACGCAATTGAGAGCTTAATCTTGTTGTGTACATGCACAGTTTGCCAATTTATGGGAGTGTCAAACAGGTATACGTATGCCACATTCAACCACTCCAGACATGTCAACATGTCCGCCATCTTGAAAAAGTCAACACTTCTGCTGTCGTCCAATAGTTTTCCAATATGCCACAACATTGTGCAGAGATTTAAATTACTATAATTAGTAAATATTTAAATTCCCCAAGAAATGGGATAACCTTTCAGAGGTGAGAATGTGTTGGTTTATATTTGTACAGATTAATACAGGTTTTTAAACCACTGCAACTTTTACATACTCTACCTGCTGACAGGCGGCAGCTTTTAAACGTCAATAGTGTGTTTATTCGGGATTTTTAATTTTTTTTTAATTAATTTACATATTTAAAGCAATGTTTACTTAATTTAAAATTTTTGGAACGCTATGCTAATGTTTTAAAGTACTATTTACTTATAATTATCTTTAGCATCATTAATTAACTTCTTCAAATTATTTTATATTTTTATTTTCAAATAATTTAATACAATACTTAAAAGGAAGCAAAGAAATTAAGCAAAGAAAAGCAAACCTATAGGGTTTAAATAAGACAATTTATTTCACATTTATAAGGATGTACGAATCATTGTATTTTGAGTGAAAAACAATTATGCAATTGAAATGCAATATTTCAGGTGTGATTTGCAACCCAAAACAATCACCTTTAAAGATGACTCATTTGCACATTTTGGCAAGTCTGGCTCTCTTCACCTTGGCTGTTCTCTCCAGAGTGTTGCCAGATCTCACTACAAACATGAGCAACCGGATTTGACAAAACAAGCCCAAAATAAGTGACTTGCTCATCAAAATAAGCCAGAATAGCAACTGTGAAATGGAAATAAGATGCAATGTGACCTGCAAGTATAAGGAATATAAGGAACTTTACCAAAAAAAAAAAAAAGTGTGGTATTCACAAGGGCTGCCCTAATTGTAGATTAAACGCTAATCAATGAGAAGAGACTTAGTCGACTAAACTTGAATTAGTCAGTCAGTCGCAGAAAAAGAAAAACTTGGACGGATCTTTAACACGGCTGGTCCATGTGGTGATTATTTGTATGTTTGTCAGGAAATCCAAACGTTCCTATCATTCATCGACCTCAAACATGGCTAATCATTGGAAACATGTAGTATCCCCTAACGCTACCCAATTTACACACGCTAACGTCAACTAGATAAATGTGCTCTAAAAGTATTCGTGCAGAGTGTGAAAGCTAAATCAGTATTGTGCTTCTGCATGACATGTTTAACTTAACATGCATTTCTCTATATAAGGCAGCGCATCCACTATACTGAGGAGATGACGAGTCAAGAGTCGTCAAATCCATCTTTGTAGCCGGCACTGACTCAGAAAACACTAGTTTATGAATAAATCGTTTAACTGTTCAGACAGACTCCTTGCTGTTCCCGAAAAATTCATAATCATTACTTTTGCCGGTGCGCTGCAGCAAGCTTTATGAGTGCACTTGAGCGCTTAATTCATATTTTAAATGCTCATTATTATGGTTTAGTAGTTTTATATAATGTAGTACAATGTTACATATACTATTCTTTATTAGTCCTGAAACTAAAACCATTTTCCGATGTCACTCCCCAACCCTCATACAGTATAGCCTATGTAATTACATTAATGTCATTAATGTCCAATTATAGTTAAGAAAGTTAAACAGAAAAAAAGTTATAGAAGTTTGAGTTTATGAAAATGTACAATGTTAAACAATTTATTATTCATATTTTATATAAAATATATATTTTCAAAACCTGGAGGACTCTCATATTTGCAAACAAATCTAAGCCAAAAATCTGAACAAGTTGTGTTTAAAATTATAGGTCGATATCTCAAAAAATAAGCTTTCAGTGAGATTTTGTTTGGGCCCAGTACCAAACTTTTTCACGTGTTGACATTAATGCCCATATAAGGGCACCTCCATGTTGTTTGAGTGATCTGAGCCATTATTTTTATAATTTTCATACAATTTATGAAGTAGACATCCTATTCAGAAGTAGTATTGGAAGTTTGGCAGATTTTTAAATGAATTCAACCTCTAAGAAACACCAAATATGTAAACTAGAGACTGTAAGCTTTCAAATGATATATAGTTTGTCAAGATTAGTTTAGGTTTAGTATAGGATATTACTGTTTTAAATATGTAATGTATGTGGGT
Source organism: Phoxinus phoxinus (assembly GCF_949152265.1). Taxonomy (NCBI): domain Eukaryota; kingdom Metazoa; phylum Chordata; class Actinopteri; order Cypriniformes; family Leuciscidae; genus Phoxinus; species Phoxinus phoxinus. The sequence goes on along the minus strand of NC_136882.1, from coordinate 12,062,539 downwards.
GTAATGGCCGATGCCAATATAAGGGGTTAAAAACGCTCTCCGTTAAGGCTCTAAACGATTAATCGCGATTAATCACATCCAAAATAAAAGTTTGTGTTTACATAATATATGTGTGTGTATTGTGTATAATTATTTTGTATATATAAATACACACACTTGCATGTATATATTTAAGAAAAATTTGTTTATTTAGATATAAAATAGTTATATTTATATATAATATCAATTATATAAAAATATATATGCAAATATTTCTCAAATATATATGCATGTGTGTGTATTTATATATATAAAATAATTATACACAATACACACACATATATTATGTAAACTACACAAACTTTTATTTTGGATGTGATTAATCGCGATTAATCGTTACAGCACTATTACTCTCCGTCCACACAAGCGTTTTCAGGTGTTTTCCAAAAGTTTCTCATCCACACTGAAACGTTGGAAAACGCTAAATTGACCTTACTGCATCCGTAAAACCTCACAAAAGCTCATTGAGATGATACAGACGGAAAAATAAATAATGAAGTTATCCCGCATTTCTTCTGGCTGGATAATTGTATTTAGCAAAATATCTCACCATTTACCGATGCGTTGCACTCAGTCGCCACATGTTTGGTCTAAAACGCTAAAACTGCTCTCATGTATTGCCGCAGGACAGCAAATGTGAGTACATTTTGTGTCATATTTGCAGGACTGTGATATGAAGAGTGTGCAAACTGTAAAGTAACATATTTTAGCAACGGTGTGAAACTGAATAGCACAATAAAAGGCACAATACCCGTATAAACATGAGTATCTATTAGTACAATATGCGTCACATAACTAAACTTGCGTCATCGTTTTTAAAGGGGTCATGACATGTTTTTTTTTATTTTATTATTATGTTCCCTTAGGTGCAATTATAGTATTGCTATAGTTTTTTTTACAAAAAAACTTTTAAAATGAATTGATTTATGACCTTTTCCCACCCTGTTTCTCATCCTCTGATTCAAACAGTCTGTTTTGGGGGTGTTTCCCCTTTAAGAGTTCAGTGTTAACGCCCACTGTTATGATTGGCTAACGTCAGTGCCTATGCATCAATTATTAACGCCCCCAGCCAGAACATTTGCGGATTCGGCGTATTTAAAAAGTAGTTTAAAGTTTTAAACACATTACTTACAGTTTGCGTCGTCGTTGTTGAGCCCAGAATAGTCGGCACGGACTTATCTTTGAGCAAAAGTTTTCTGGCAAAACCAGCATCATTTTGGGATTTGTTCTCAAAACAGTCATCCTTCAAATGTATAGAACAAACGCTTAAACTAACACTGCCGTGACTGAGACGTCCGCAAAAAATAAAGTGCATCCATTTTCCCCTGACGACTGGATCTTTCGCAGCGTATTCACAGATGTTGTTTGTCCACAGCCAGGAACAGCACATCTGCGTGGCATCGTAATTTCCCTGTACACAGACCCACTCGCTGTCCGTCGACTGAACACTTGTGAGGCGCGCGGCGCGCGGGCGCGACAATGATACGAAATGAGCGTAGTTGCCTTGCGCTGAAAGCGTAGTTGTCTTGTGCGGGAGGCAGTCATTATGCAAACGCTGGTACGTCACTTCGTACCGTGACGTCACTTCTTACCATGGATCCAGAACGAGCTGTATTTAGAGCTTGATTAAATAAATGATTCGTTTATAATGGGGAGGACGTCTTAAGCTATGAAACTTGCAGGACGTTTTAATGGTACAAAGACCTCTTATATACCAAAAGATCAAGGCAAATTTGGTTTCTCATGTCATGACCCCTTTAAATACCTCCGTTTTTGACAGTCCACACTACAACCCAAAAACAGCGTTTTCAAATTTATAAACTTTTTTATACAATTTATTTAAAAAAAAATGATTAATGAAAACGTTGTCTCAGTGTGGACGGAAGGCCAAAATGGAGAGAGAAAGATGCTTTTTCAAACGAAAGCGTATTCGTGTGGACAAGGCCTTGGTACTTAATTAGTTAACACCTGTTCTGTTTTAGTCGATCATCCTCTGTGTATTTAAGCCCAGAGCTGACTGTGTTTGTTGGCCTGGGAGAGGTACAGGTACAAGAGAACGCGAGCGTGGGATTCACCATGAGGTGTGTGAGTGTAGGTTTCATGCCTGTGGCAAGTCCCATCCTGCAGCTCCACAATTGAATCAGCAGTGCCTCTCATTCATGCATTAGTGCACAGGACACAGGATACAGAACTCAGCAGACTCTCTTAACTCAATAAGAGAACTTGTCAGACAACAGGACAGATTTTCGTTGCTGATGCTATCATGGATTTCCCCTGGTCTATCTGTGCACCTGGATCTTAGCTTCCTCGTGTTCAATATCTCCTGCTGAAGCAGAAACACTTACATTGTCCAATTTGGTCATTTCTCCGGTAACAAATGTTGAAAAATAGATTTAGGTTTATAGAGGAAATCTTGTAGATCGAGTGTTTTTGTATTTAAATCAAAAGTTTTTGTATTTGGGGTTTTATTTATTTGTGTTTTCAATATACCTACCTTGAAAAATTGTTTAAATATTATTTGGTTTATTTGATTGTAAACCATTTGTTTTGTTTCGCATAACTTTCATTCTATTGCATTTTAATTCAATATTAAACAAAACTCAGTTATGTGCATTTATAATAACATTCTGTTTTATAAACAAACAATGAGAACAATGATTTATAAGTCCAACCGGTTCAACTGGTTCGACTAATCCAATTTCAACCAACTACTCAAAGAGTTGTATCGATATATAAAAGTACTTCATTATTAATAAAACTATTTACCAAAAATACTTGTTCTTTACTCAAACATAACTCATACACACAAAGAGTAATTCACTGTATGATAAAGTTGTGATGGATGTAAAGGTCATTGTCTGCCTACGCATCACTTGAACTCTAAACACAATTTCTGCTCAATTCTTCTAACTGCGCTATTAAATTCATCTAATTATCATCAATTACATCAGCCCAGATAAGCCAGGAAGACAGATGCATTTAGACATACAGTAATGCAGTCTAGTGTAGAAAAACAGGAGAATTAAGATGATTTCACATAAATGATGTGAACGGAACAAGTTTCTAAAACGTGGGGAACGTATTTGCTCACTTTAAATAGCATGTGAAACAAATGTACTTGATAGGAACCAGGAAAAGTACAGATCAGTCATTGCAACAGCATGCTATTACTTTAAATACGGTGAATGCAGGTAAAGTGGGTCGTTTAAAGGGATGGTTCACCCAGGTGGTCATCATTTACTCACCTTCAACTTGGTCCAAACCTGTCTACATTTCTTTGTTCTGCTGAAAACAAAGATATTTTAAAGAATGTTTCAAACCAAACAATTGTGGGGCACCATTGACTTCCATAGTATGAAAACATATATACTATGGAAGTCAATGGTGCCCCACAATTGTGAATGATGACAGAATTAGTATTTTTTATTTCAAGGTACGTCGGATTCAATGTTAGCTTCACTTCCTGTCTCCTGAGATACCTTCATCTGATCGATTTTTGAAGTCTGCATTTGATATCCCACAATCCTGTGCGTTCCATTCTGCAACAGTTGAGCTATATAAAGATGGCGTCTGAAAGTTGCAGATGCTGGTCAGTTTGTGTGTAAATGTATGTTTTTTACAAACGTTTTCCACCTCGGATTTCATTTCTAGCGAGAAATTAGTATTGTAGTAATGTACGTAATTTAACATTTGCTTAGTTATCACCAAAGCTCGCTCCAGTTGCTGTAGATCATTAAACCATTACGCTGCCTCAGAAGTCTGCATGAACTCAGATTTGTGAGGTACTTTCGTTCGCAAACGCTATTCTGCAAATAAGTCATTGCCTATAAGGCTACAAGTCAGATGTCTAAGCTTTCAGATGCAGCCTATTTCTTGAAATGATTGATGCAATATGACACTGGTGGGTGTGGCCACACTTCACATGAGGACTTCCTCAAGGTGAAAAGTAGAAAATATTTAATTTCTAAGGGGTGTCTGTCTACACGACACCATATTCAACTAAACACGTAAAACTTTTTATGCATTTTGGCCGTTCATTTACACGAAAACTGCGTTTTGGGTGCCTGAAAACTTAACTTTTTGAGTTTTTGAAAATGGTCTCCATGTAAACAACAAAAACGCAAATCTCTGAAGACGACGACGTCATGCACATGCGTATTACATGTTCGGCCTATAGAGTTCCCGTCGCCATCTAATGGCCTGGCAGCAGAATACAGCGTTTTTAGTCATTTTCGCGGATCCGTGTGATTGGGATCGTTTTGACAATGGTGTCGTCTGTACGTGGAAAAAAGGAAAAACTTCTCAATTTTAAGTATATCGTTGTTGTTGTGTAAACATAACCTTACATGGTTGCTCAGGTTGTTCAGGGAGGTGTAAAGTTTGCTTTTATAAACTGCAATCAGTTTGCAACCTAAATGTACTACTACTAAACCAATAATATCAGATCCAATCTAGTCAAAACTTATTAGATAACATCAAGTCTCGTCCTGCATAATTTCCTGCTACAGTAAAAGCTACAGTTATATTTGGATATGTATCACGTTAAAATGCACAGATGCTGCTAGATCATGTTGTCTAAACTTCATGAAGCATCATCAGGCAGGGAAACTCCTGGTCTGTCTATGTGTGTGTGTGTGTGTGTGTGTGTGTGTGTGTATTACCTCTCTATTGATGTCTGTGGGGGACGAGAGGATCAGATGCTCTGCCACACTTGAGCTCTCCCACTAAATTACAAGGCATCAGCCCACAGAGATTCACTGAGACCCCAGCTGTGTGCACATCATATCACTGCATTCTGCTTGTCCTGGAAACACTGCTGTTAAACTGCATTGTGTGCTGTAATCGTTCACAGCTCTAACATGTTTAAAACCCTATGTTTTCAACCATTTTTTAAAGTAGTTCCAACGCGTATAATACATAGCCATACTATATTATATATTATTCACAAATCCATAAAAAAGTATATATTAAAAATATATATTATATATTAATTTTCATTTAGTTTTACTTTAAGTACTAAAATAACTCAAACTAAATAAACTAAAATAAAAAATATAAAGCAAGTATTAAAAAAGCTAATGAAATGACAAAAAATCACAACAAAATTACTAAAACTTTAACTAAAATTTAAAGTAAAAACAGAAAATATAAAAAATCTAATTCAAAATATTAACAAAAAAAGTATATAAATGATACTTAAAATAACACTGATTCAGATCAACATTAGATATTTATTTTATATTATATTATATTATATTCTTTTTTTCTTTTTCTTGTTGCATAATTCCTAAAATCAGTTATACCTAAAATTTCTAAAACTAAGAGGATTTTTTTTTTTTTTTTAAAGGAAGATTGATGTCGCAACAGAAACTAAGCCTGTGAATGAGCAAGACACAAAATAGCACAGATTATTTTCTTGATTTTGTTTTACATTTAAATCGATCTACACATTTATTTTGATGTCATCATGCCCCGAAGTGTTACTCAAAGTCACAGCTTTACACAGCGCTCCCTGCACTCCCCCAATTAGCGTAATGAAGACAGAGTGGGCAGTTACTATGGCATCAGCTAACCTGGGTTTGAAAAATGTCAGTGCCCTCCATCCCTGATCATCATCCCCAGCATATGGAGTGATCTGTGACAGAGAGTGGCCACGGTGCAACCAGGACACATGGGGCAGTCTGTGAAGAGCCCATGTAAAGCAAACAATGAGATGGGACAGCGCTGAGAGCTCACATGCTCCATTAGCACTGATCTGCACACATCACAGCCCACTGGCCAACAGAACAACACAACACCTACCATTATCAGCTAGCTAACTAGCTCTCGCTCTCACCCTCCTGTAACTCGTGTAACGCAGATGGCCTGGACATTACCCAGAGTTACCAGGGCAGAGGGAGGCACTCCGCTGAACAGCAGTGCACTTGACCGGTCTAACATAAACACACATGCACTGGAGAATAACTCTCGAAAAACAAATGTACTTCCTCAACGCTCTGATTATTCTAGTCTGGTGAGAATGCTGAGAGGAAAACACTGAATACACTCGAACAGAGCTGGACTTTCTCCATCTGGACATCTAGAACAGGTTATGTCTAGTGGTTGACCGAGATATAGGCTGTGATGTTAAGAAAATGTTAATGTTAAGCAGCACAATTGTTTTCAATATTGATAAGAAGAAGAAGAACAAGAAGAAGAAATGTTTCTTGAGCACAAAATCATGAAAATCATTATTTCTGAAGGATCATGTGACACTGAAGACTAGAGTAATGGTTATATATATATTAGTGATGGGCAAAGATTAATCGCGATTAATCGCATCCAAAATAAAAGTTTGTGTTTACATAATATATGTGTGTGTGTACTGTGTAGCCTATAATTATTTGTACTGTATATATACAAATACACACATATGCATGTAAGAAATATTTGCATATACACTGTATATATATTTATAGATAAATTATATTATATATATATATATATATATATATATATATATATATATATATATATATATATATATATATATATATATATATATATATTATATACTGTATAACACATTTTTCTTAAATATATTCATGTATATATATTATAATGATGAAAATTCAGCTTCACATCACAGGAATAAATTACATTTTAAAATATTTGAAAAATAGTGATTATATTTTACTATATTACTGTTGTTACTGTATTTTTGATGAAGTAAAAGTATTATTAAATATATATGGTCAGATTTTTAGGGGAAATATTTTTGTAATGTTTTATAAAGAAGGTTTCATGATCATAAAGGCTGCATTTATTTAATCAAATACAGTAAATAGAGATATAACATGAAATATGAATTTAAAATAACTGGAATATTTTTTTTAAATGTAATTTATTCATGTGATCGCAAACGCAAAGCTGAATTTTCAGCAGCCATTACTCCGTATTTTACAGTTCAAAACTTTGAAAAGTTGAAAAATGTTTTGGTGTTTGTTTGGTTTCCAACATTCTTCAAAATATCTTCTTTTACGATCAGCAGAAGAAAGAAATGGTAACACTTTACTTGAAGGGGTGTGCATAAGACAACACTTCTGTCATCATTTACTCACCTTCAAGTTGTTCCAAACCTGTATGAATTTCTTTGGTAACACTTTACTTGAAGGGGTGTGCCTAAGACTGACACGACACCTTTATAATCATGACATGACACATATCGTGAATATGAAGGAGGTTTTATGCATGCTTATGACAACTGCCAATAAGTGTCATTCACTCAATTATGACATTTTAATGCAAATATGATTTTTTTTTAGATGTCTTTGTTATGACAACTTGACATAAACCAATACATCATAACCTGTCAGTGTCTTGGTAATGACACAAATGTCATAAATAGGTCATAAACATGAGCGAAACATGAGCAGAAAAAAATCTAAATAATTGAGCGAATGACACTTATTGACAGTTGTCATAAACATGCATAAAACCTCCTTCACATTCACGATATGTGTCATGTCATGATTATGAAGGTGTCGTCAGTCTTAGGCACACGCCTTCAAGTAAAGTGTTACCAAAGAAATTCATACAGGTTTAGAACAACTTGAAGGTGAGTAAATGATGACAGAATTGTTGGGTGAACTATCCCTTTAAAGGATTAGTTCACTTTTGAAAAAACTTTTGCTGATAATTTACTCACCCCGATGTCATCCAAGATGTTCATGTCTTTCTTTCTTCAGTCGAAAAGAAATTAAGGTTTTTGATGAAAACATTTCTCCATATAATGGACTTCACTGGCGACCAAACGGTTCAAGGTCCAAATGACAGTGTCAGTGCCGCTTCAACGGGCTTTAAACGATACCAGGCGATGAATAAGGGTCTTATCTAGCTAAACGATCTGTCATTTCAAAAAAAAAAAAAAAAAAGTTTAAGTTTTATACCGGTAAGCACAAACGCTCGCCTTGCTCTGTTCTGTGATGCGCGTTCGTGACGTCACGTAATACGCAATTACGTTGAAAAGGTCACGCTTCACCGAGTCAGTGTTTACAAATGTGCGGAAGGAGGACCATATACACATATTCAAATGTCTTTGTGTCAGTTTATCGTTTAAAATGCCCATTGCGTGTGCGTATCCTGTGTGTTGTAATATTAAAAAGCCTAAAAAAAAATTCGTCAGGACAGAAATGTTTTACTTTTCATAGAAGCGTGACCTTTTCAACGTAATTGCGTATTACGTGACGTCACGAACGCGCATCACAGAACAGAGCAAGGCGAGCGTTTGTGCTTATAAAACTTAAACTTTTTTATTTATTTTTAAAATGACCGAGCGTTTCGCTAGATAAGACCCTTATTCATCGTCTGGTATCGTTTACAGTCGGTTGAAGCGGCACTGACACTGTCATCTGGACCTTGAACCGTTTGGGGCCCATTGAAGTCCATTATATGGAGAAATGTTTTCATCAAAAACCTTAATTTCTTTTCGACTGAAAAAAGAAATACATGGACATCTTGGATGACATCGGGGTGAGTAAATTATCAGCAAAAGTTTTTTTTTAAGTGAACTAATCCTTTAAGCTGACTGAGGTAAAAAGACTACCCTGTTCAGCAAAGATCTCAAACAAATGCGTGTCACAATCTCTATACTGACATTTGCAAATAAAAAACCCTAAACAGTGACATGGACGTGAGTTGCATTCATCAACTGCATATTATTGACTGATGAGAGGAGATATGATGTTGAATGATTCTTGTTGAACGAGGCTTTATTTACACATGTGGTGTGTGTTTTAAACTGACAGCTCATTATCACCACTAAAGAACAGCCCCTTCTACATCCAGAGCAGCCCGTATCTAAATATAGCCCTCTTTAATAATGTACAGGGGGTGGAGAGCAGCACTCAATAATTAAGTGGATTTGTTCTGGTCAGAAAAGAGGAACTTTTTATTGTGTCACATAAAGTGGGGCAAGATGGCTGAGGTGTCATCTTGCCAAAGCAGGAGAGCAGAATCAAGAGGCTTCAATTACTATTCATTAACGTACGCATCAAAGCCCACGTTTTAATGGGTTTATGGGGGCTTAAGTATGGAAATGTGTTAACTGACCCCAGATCAGTTCTGATTTAGACACACAAGGGCATAACATTTGATTATTGTGTTTAAAGTAAAAAGGAGAGAAAATCATTCCAAACTAAATACAGCAATGACTTTTAAAAAGCAAAAACAAACAGGCAAAAAAAGTTGTATTATTCAAAGTGGATGAAGCATTTAACCAGGGATCCGAAGACAGATTTTTTTGTTTTAAAATATAGTTATATTTTAATATATTTCTATAATAATATATATATTAATTTAAAAAAATATATAAATATAAATATACATATAGGCTATATATATATATATATATATATATATATATATATATATATATATATATATATATATATATAATAACTTATTTCTCAATGTCACACATGAATGATACCGTTGATTATTTAAGATAAAAAAATTTAACATGAATGTAAGCAAGAAAATCTCATAGAAAAACTATGTAGGGTTCAACATCATCATCAAGCAAGCATCAGTGTTTGATAATCTATTCAAATGCAATTTTATATTACTATATTTTAATATAATTATATTATAGGCCTAATATATTATTTAATATAACAACATAATATAATAAATCATAATATAATCATTTAAAATCGAATCGATATAATTGTATGCGATAAAAATGCGTGAAGAAACCAAAAGACTCATGGTCAAAACAAAACGAAAAGAAAAGTAAAGAAAAGAGTGTCCACATTCAGAAAAACAGACCAACAAGTGGTCGTGAGTGACTACACATATCAACAGGTTAAAGACTGTAAAGTAGAGCACTGCTGACTGAGCTGCATTTACTGCATGCTTAGCCTAATATGAGAGATGAACAGGCGATTCAACCGCAACATTCATGTTCAGTTTGCAATCATTCCAGATGTTTGACGCTGGAAAAGCTCAGTGTTTACTGAGCTCATAGACGTCCACCATGTGCGCATGGGACTACATAGCACCATCGTCTGCTTACTGGCCTGGACATGAACAGCAAAACACACAACACAAGCTTCGGGTGTGAAACAGCGTGTCTTACCTTGCTTCGTATTTGCCCGGAGGTTGACACTTTCCTGATGAGTTTCTGCGGCCCTTCCTGCTCTCCCTCGCTGTCGGATGACTCGTCCACCACCACCACCACCGGCCCGGGTCCCCCGACAGCCCCCACGGCGGGCAGCCCTGAAGGGGTCGCGGCTGGTTTCTCCGGCTCCTGCGGGGAAGAGTCACAGCACTCCGGGTTATGAACGCGCTCAGCCGCTCCCTTCCTCTCCGCCGAGATGCGGGAGCTGGACAACGGGTGGAAAGCGGTTCTCCTGGCCGTCATGCTTTTGCGTTTTTCTGCCCAACCGCGCGCCACCAGGCATTCACTTAGAGTCTGATATTTTAAACGAGCTGCTGTGAAACTTTCCTAGCCGGGTGGTGTGCATTTTCGTGTCTGAACACGAGCGCTGGTTCCCTGACTGCATGAAGGAAGGCAGACGGGGGGCTGAGACGCTCGGAGCGGGAGGAAATCTCTGTAGCAAACCCTAGCGGCGGACGGGTATCTCACAAACTATGGCGAGGATACAGCAACAGATGTTTCTTCTGTAACATTATACAAAGCTACAACCAGACCGAGTCTCAAAATCTAGTGAGAGCTGCCAAAGACTGCAGTTTGGACATTGACGCGTTCCGGAAAACTATCAAGGGACACATATTCTACCACATTATATCATTTACGAAATATACAATACCCATATATGCCTATACACATACAGTACATGTATGTATATGATGATATAGTTTATTCGTTAGGTTTTCTGGGTCCCTTCTTCAGTTTATTGCATTGGGCCTCCTCGGTATAAATCTAGGTCCATACATTATATCGCTTGAGACTGTAACCATAGCAACAGTTGGCGGCTCGAGCGCTAGGATGCGAATTGGACACCCATAAAACACTGGCTAAGTAGCTACATAAGTAATGTCTTTATTTGTCACTTTATTACCCATTTCATGCCGAAATTATATCAATTAAAAGTTTGGTTTATATCAATAAAATGTTGAGGTGATATGGGCGTTTATTAGATGGTCGCCGCTTGCGCGAGGCGAACCTCGTATGCTAACGGAATTATTGTAAGTTAGCTAAGTTAACTTAAATACTAGTTTTCTATTTAAAAAGTTGGACATGAACGCCCTCTCACGCTCGTAATCACGACTTCAGAAGTGGGAAGTAGGACATTTCCGAAAGCACGCGAAGGCAGCATATTATACATAATATTTAGTTTAAATCAACATGCTAGTTTTTATTGTCACTTATTTACTTACTGTATTTATTCACATCACACATTAGCCATGCACACTAATAAGAGCCATTATGAAGTAGGCTAACATTGAGATTTTTATAAATGAAGACTGCTGAGCAGAGAACTTAACTTACTATAAGTTTAAAGGCATATGTTTTGTGAATTCAAACAGATGACAAAAACACAAATCCTATTGATTGATTTGATCGATTATTTACATGCAGTCATATTTTATATTTCGCCAGAGCCTTTCAACGTGTCTTATTTAAAACTCTTTCAGAAATGCGGATAGCAGGACACAGTCAATCAGCACCACACACACACACACACACACACACACACACAAAAACGAATTAGCCTATTTTAATTCCACTAATTTATATAGCCTAGGCTATCTCTATGAAAATGGGTCATTGCGGTTCTCACATTTCCTCTCAGTCCATTGTAACTTTGAATGGCAAAAAAAGAGCTATAATAGCGATGTCACTCACTAAGATAAGATAATTAGTTTGCTACTATTATACCCTGAAACTTGTATTGTCTAAATCAATCCCGTACAAGTTCACCAGTTTGTAGAGGAATGTAGAACGGGATTCTTCGATTGTATAGCCTACTTACATCGAGATAAGCCACCACGATCAGATCAAGAGAAAATACTACTAAAGTCCTTAATCGCCGCCTGTCATACATGTGTGCACGGTTATGAAGATCTCTCTGGTGTGTATCCGAATAGAAATGTACTGACCAGCTCTTCCCAGGCAGGGCTGCGAGTGTATTTGCAGTCTTCATCTTCCATTATTCTCCTAGTCCCTGCGCTCAAGATCTCCGCACAAATCAAGCGCGACTTTCACTCGTGGAATTGAGCATATGGTTTAAGTGTTATTTCCCTTTCTCATCTCCACTCCTCCCTACTCTATCAGGGTCTCCCAGAGGCTGAGCCTCTCTCTTTCCACGTGATAAATGTCAAATCCCTATAAGGAATCGATGCGCTATCCATGACGTCACGAAACCTGCGCGTTTTACACATAATCCCACTTTTTAAAGACTTTAAATTACTATGACTTTTTTTTAAAACCGCGCGCTTTTGTGATGGTTTCGAAGTTTATTTGAACTCTACTCTCTCATATTATCACACATTTATTTTATTTTATCAAAATTCGAATCAATTCTTTTTAAAGTCCCCATGAAATCAAAATTGAAATTTTATTGTGAATTGAAATTGTTACTGTTATTTATAAGCTAGTGTGTTCCAAAACAATGATACAATCAGAATTTAGAAGATATAAGCATTCAAAACTTACCCTACACTTCCGCCATATGGATAAATGATTTTTATGACATAAGCATGTTCTGTCCAATCAAATGCTCAAATCTAAAACGTCCTTCCTACAACATTATAATCAGACTCTGAAGCTGCGGCTCACATCGGTAGTTTGTTCACACAATACTGTTTTCTACATGATGAATGGCACATAGGGGGCTGGGAACGATTCAGATAGTGTAAATATGCTTTGCGTTGGGAAATATGCGATATGGAGCAATTTAGGAGAGACAGTTAGAGATTAGGAGAAAACTGCGGCTTTACCGAGCTCAACCTCAGTCAGCAACAGCGTCGGCCCACAGATCCGGCCCACATCTGGGCTGTGAGCAATCCACGTGTACCAGATGTGGGCCGGATCTGGGCCGACACATGTTGCTGTCTGGGACGGCTCTGGCCAAGCTGTTATATAAACAAAACCATCCTCTCTTCCTGTTTTAGTGGAAATTACATCAACACATTTGATAACGCTGCACATTTCAAGACACTTAAGTGGGCCTTCCACTTATTTTTTTTATAACAGTATAGATTAGATTAGCATTTCGAGTCACTAACTTCATATATGTACATTTTAATATATAATAGCTAAAATAATATGATTCTCTAATACAACAACACGATTTGTAACCGTTTAGCCTGACACAATTTTATTGTATTGCATTTATTTTATTTTAGTTTAGTTTTCACCCAATCTTCGTGCTTATTTATAGTAGATTTTAGATTAGACCCTAGTCAGTTTAAGTAAAACTTAATAGATTACAGAAATCTTCGACAATGCAGGTTACCCCCAAGCTAAACAGAAGTTATTTCTAGAAAGCAACGCTCCTTGACAGGGTTTGTAAGTTTGTTTCCCGTGGAACCCATAATGCAGCAGCCGGTCCCACACGGAGGACGTATTCAAACGGACCGTTTCTGTCCGTCACCTAATTCACTCCGTCTAGGTCCGTGCACCGGTGATGTAAACACTCATGACGTGAGCATGATGATAAAGCAGTGAATATATAACACATATATTTTTAATTTAACAGCGCTTTTTAAAGGCTCGGGATGCATTCGCGCATTTTATTTAAAGGGACAGCAGCCGCTGTTGCTGCGAGAAGGATTCGCCATATATTGGGACCAGTAATGTCAAAAGAAGGTTGGAACTGCAGCGCACATGAGGTCAAACTCCTCAACACTTCTTCAGGTACTGATTTCAACAAAGCCAAAGTCTGTTTATCTGCACACAAAAGGACCCTTCTTGTCTTTCTAGTTTGTTATTACGCAGGTTTGAGGTTAAGCTTTCACTTAAGTATTACATTGATGTTCACTGACAGGTTAAAAGGAGTCCACCAAGTTCTATTTACTCTGTATTCTGTCTTTTGAATACACTTCCGATATGTTTACATCCGTCTTTAACGTTTCCATAAATATTGACATTTAAAAAGAAATGTCTGCTCTGTTGACAAGGTTTGTTTGTAAATAGAATGTTTCATAGTTTTGGTTATTTGTGTTACGTTTGCTTTGTTTTTCTATTTAATTATTTAACTTTTTTTTTGTCTCCACAGGTGACACTGTGAAGATTGGCGAGATCTCATATCGACTCAAAACCCCCAGAAATCCAGAACTTGTGCCAGTAAATCACAGTATGTGCTTGTTGTAATACAGTGCTGTGTGTGAACTTGAGGAGAATTGACTTCATGCGTCCATTAAATGTCATTGAAACACCAGCTGATTAAAAGTCACTGCAAAAATGGCTCATAAAATTCATATTAGGTCTAAGAAAAATGTTTAGCATAATTTTTAATGCACATGATGCCACTTTGGTTTGACATGCTGTTGAGATAATTTTCAGGCAGTACTTTATTATTGTTTTATTGATAAACAACAATTAAACAATATTAATATCCCAGCATGTATGCAGGATTTTTAAAGTAAATGTGAACAATAAATGAACATATTTTATATATACCGGTAGTATACAGTACCGGTCAAAAGTTTGGAAGCATTACTCTTATGTTTTTTGAAGTTTTGAAAGAAGTCTCTTATGCTCATCAATGCTGCATTTATTTGATCAAAAATACATAAAAAAAAAAAATATTGTGAAATATTATTACAATTTAAAATAATAGTTTTCTACTTGAATGTACTTTAAAATATAATTTATTTCTTTGGTGCAAAACTGAATTTGCATCAACCATTATCTATCTATCTATCTATCTATCTATCTATCTATCTATCTATCCATCCATCCATCCATCCATCCATCCATCCATCCATCCATCCATCCATCCATCCATCCATCCATCCATCCATCCATCCATCCATCCATCCATCCATCCATCCATCCATCCATCCATCCATCCATCCATCCATCCATCCATCCATCCATCCATCTATCTATCTATCTATCTTACCCAAACTTTACACATTGCAGAAAGTTGTCTGTATTTTTCAAAAATATCTCACATTTTCTTGACAGTGATGGAGGCTTTGCCACAAATGGTCACCCAGCACCTTCGCTGGATAATGCAGAAGGACCTTCTTGGACAGGACGTGTTTCTCATTGGTCCTCCCGGTCCTCTACGGCGCTCGATTGCCATGCAGTACCTGGTAATTTCAAGCATTACCACTCCCTACCACAACCACCAATACATGCTGCATTTCTACAGAATAAAACACTCAGTCAATTTCATAACGACTATGTTCTTTATAGTCTTTCCTCTTTTTCTCCTTGTTTGTTAGGAATTAACAAAGCGAGAGGTTGAATATGTTGCCCTGTCCAGAGACACTACTGAGACTGATCTCAAACAGCGCAGAGAGATACGCTCAGGAACTGCCTTTTATATAGACCAGGCAAGTCAATCTTTCACCTTTCACTCATCAGCATTGTTTATATATATATATATATATATAAATAATACACAAACTCATCAGCCACTTTATTAGGTACAGCTTCTAGTACCCGGTTGGATGCCCTTTTGCCTTCAGAACTGGCTTAATTCTTAAGATGCTGGAAACATTCCTCCGCGATTTTGGTACATATTGACATGATCGCATCACACAGTTCCTGCAGATTTGTGGGCTGAACATACATGATGGGAATCTTCCATTCCATCACATTACAAAGATGCTCTATTGGATTGAGATCTGGTAAATGTGTAGCCTATTGGAGTATAGCTATCTCATTGCCATGTTCAAGAAACCCGTTTGAGATTATTTAAGCAGACACTTCCTGCTGGAAGTATCCATCAGAAGATGATACAATGTGATCATAAAGGGATGGACATGGTCAGAAAGAATACTCAGGTCGGCTGTGATGTTTAAATGATGCTCAGTTGGTACTAAGAGGCCCAAAGTGTGCCAAGAAAATACCACCACCAGCACCATTACACCAGCAGCAGCCTGAACCGTTGATACGGCAGATCGGCTTGACCATGTCTACAAATGCATTGAGTTACTGCCATGTGATTGGCTGATTAGATATTTGCGTTAACAAGCAATTGTACAGGTGTGCCTGATAAATTGGTCGGTGAGTGTGTGTATATTTACAATTATATATTATAGTTATATAATTCAATTATACTACATTCAACATATGATGTATACATCATATAATACCATTATATTATAGCCTGGGTTTCCCCAGACTGCCTTTGCGCAGCGCGATTTTATTCTCGCTGAAAGGCAGTCTGGAAACCATGGACCTGATTTTCGCCTCGTTTAGGGAACCAATCACAGAACGGGGAGGGAGCAGCAAGACGATGACGACATCTTTGCGACACAACTAAGCAGTTTGTTTATATCTATGGAGTCAACATGGCAGCAGACGCGAAGCTACCTTTTGATGCAGCCTTAGATATTGTTCTAAGTAGTTTAGATCGCAATTTTATTTAGAAAAAAGAGCAGCGTTTGGCGTTAAACCATTTCTCTACATACGTCATCTGGTATAATGGAAACGATTGGCTATGAGCTACGTACAGGCGCATTTGATAGACATTCTTAGCGCCCAATAAACGGCGCCGGTGCATTCGTAAACCACGCCTCAAATACGAGAAAATGAACATGTGGTTCCCAGACCCAAGTCTCAACGAGAATTGGGTCTGGCGTTAGCCAGGCTAATTATATTATATACCATAATACCAAATATTCTGCTCTTCATTATTCAACCACTGACCAAATGGGCATCATTGTGGAGGAAGTCAAGGAAAAGTTATATATATCTATAAAAAATACATTTAAAATAAATTAAAATGAAATGAATAATAGTTAAGGTAAAGGTAAATAGAAATATATTTAAAGACAACTAAAAAAAAAAGCAATATTACATAACAAAATGGCTAAAACTTAACTTAAAAATGATACTAATATTATATTGTTTTGTGTTTTGGATCAAAACTGTTTCTGCTCTACTTGAGACACGGTGTGTCATTCAGGTCACAGTCACCTGGTTAATGAAGAAATCTGGCAAGTTCTCCTCTTCTCTCCTGAAGTCCAAGTGATCAATTATATCCGCTTATTCAGCTTTGTCTAGTTCCCAGGCATCAAATTATTAGTCACAGCTCTTCTGTTCTGCTCGTATATCTAATGAAAGGTTCGCTCAGACCTCAAGTTTCAGTGAGGAAATGCTGACATGTTACCATGGAAACCATCTCTGCACATTTTTAAGTGGTATATACTCGTAACCTTTGCGATCAGAGTTGTTAGACCCAGTGCACATGATTCTAAAGCATTTTGATCCTTCATTGTGCCTTAAGCAGTGTGTTAAATAGCTTTGGCTTTGCATTAATGCACAGTCCAGTGTGATAGTGCTGCATCAGATCCCATCGCTCCTGCTTGTTTTTGCCGTGTGGATTGGTTAATGGGCAGTTAGGCATGGACGACTTGTTTAAAGGGCACCTATTATGGAATTTTGAAATTTACCTTTCATGTAGTGTGTAACATAGATCTAAGTGAACAAAAACATCCTGCAAAGTTTGAAATATGAAAGTGCAACGTATATAAAGTTATTGTCTTTCAAAAGTAATTTTTATGAATCGTTAGAAGACCGAAGCTTTTTCTCTGACTAGATGACGTCAACTTGTCAAGTTATTTGAATACGATACGCCCACTTATTGCGCTCCAAGGACAGCAGGGAAAACTTGAAAACATCATGGCGACGAGACGCTGTGTTCTGAAGTGCGACTCAAAAGCCAACTTTTTACATCTGCCCAAGGAGGAGCATTTGAAGACTAAGTGGCTACAATTATTATATACAGCTATACCACAGAAGTATAGTCCGAGCCTTGTGCTTGCGCCATTTTGAAGACGATTGCTTTATCAACTTAAATGCAATCAAACTTGGATTCGCGAGCCGCCTGATATTGAGGGAAGGTTCAGTTCCAAGTGTATTTGCATCAGCTTCCTCCTCCGTATCACAACCTGTAAGTGTTATTAATAATTGTTGCTTTTATGTTTTATGTAGCATGATTAATAATTATTTTGTTTGTTGTGTAAGCACCGTTTAGCTTCTAGGTCTTCAATGACAATTGTATTGAGATATGTGAAGTGTTTGTCGTTGTTTTCGGAGTTGTCTTAAAGAATAGAGTAATACCTCGTAGTAACGTAACTGCATTTTAAAAAGAAAAAATTTTTTTTTAAACGTGTTTATGCATCGGGCTAACGCAAACAAAGACTGTTTGTGCTTTTACAATATGAATTCTGGGCTATGCTCGCTAACATAACATTAAATTCTTTATCTTATTTTTAGTTTTTTACTACAAACTACAAAGCAGTGGACTATAATCATTATTATAACACGATTTAATTGATAAAAGCATCATTGTACTCCGTGTTAAACAATAAGTATTATCTCTGTAAACACTGCTGGGTCATCTGACCAATCGCAGATTAGCGTCGCGCAAAGGAGGGGTTTGGAAAAATGAGTCGTTGAACGAATCATTTGGGAGTCGGTGAGCAAATCAGGTAAAAATAAATGCATATTATACGACAACAAAAGTCTTTTTTTGTCATTGCATGCATGTAAAACTGTTGTTGGGGACTCCCTAAACAACATTAGGAACATTTTAAATGTCATAATAGGTGCCCTTTAAAAGGTGGGCTGTGTGTGGGGGCTGGTGGATAACTAGAGCATCGCTCTGATCTCTTGGGCCTTGCGCTCATTTTCAGACCTATTTAACAAGCTTTGTGTGTCAGGCAAACAGATCCCAGTTGACTTGCCTTTATGTGTGAATGGGGAATGTTTTAGACTGAATGATCAATTATTCATAGAGGGTTTTTTCCATTCAAAAGTCTGTCTGATTGAGTGTCTGATTTAATCTATTAGCTACAAGAGTCCATTGAGTATATTTGGCTAAAGAACTTTGTCACTGTCATTTACTACATTACAGCGCAACCTCAAGTGGATTATTGCAGTAGTTACTACATATAACACACATGTTAAAATATAAATATTTATCAAACGCATCACTTAAAGGTGCATTAAGCAACTTTTCATGTTAAAAATACCCGTTTTTCTAACCCATACATGCTTAAACAATTGGCGGATGGGCTAAATGAGCCCTTCTCTGATCACTGAGATTGTCTCTATAATCCTGTAAAGTAAAATAAATAAGAGGGATTCGGGCCGGAATTTGAGACTGGGCGTGACGTCATGCGTGTTCACGGCACGCTCGCATAGCTATGTCTGGCAGGTTTGTGTATTCGCCGGCATTCTCCGTTGAAGATGGATTGTAAGAGACGTGCTTGTAATTCATTTCAAACACCAACGCAAACTCCACGTAAGATTAAAAAAAGAAAACTTTTGTCTAGTGCGTGCACATCTCTGGCTGCAGTTTCGCTTGCCGCCAGAAGTGGCATAGTTCTGCAAAAACTCAGAATCGTGCGCTATGCACCTTTAAAGGCCTCAAAAAAATTACTGTCAAATGTTTTTCCTGTTCAAACTGCAAGTTGGGCATAGGCATTATTAAAAAAACTAGCCAGCCAATAGCTTTTATGTTGCATCAGACATGATCTGCTTCTTGCTATTGCTAGTCAATAAAACAAGATTTATTAAATAACTCGAGAGGTAATGCAAACAACATAACACTACGAAACCGGACAACTGAAGTGCACAAGGAGGAACTTAAATACACAATGGTGATGAACTAAAGGATGAACAGCTGTGATGATTGAGTTGGTGTCCATGGAAACAGATTGAGTGGTGGGTTTAGCAAGGATAGATGCTATGGGAACAAGGAGGCGGGAACCGGCGAACATTCAAAGATTTTAATAAATAAATAAATACAAAAACGAAAGGAAAGACTGCAGACCCTCACGGTCGACTGCCACCACACATAATAAAGCGCAACACAAGCTCGGGCCTGTTCCTCTCTCGACCTTCACTGCCGTCTCTCCTCCTTTTATGCTTCCGCTCCTCCGTGAGAGATACGAGAGCGGTGCGTCGCGCAGGTGTCACTCATCAGCAATCACGCCACCGTCCTCCCACGGCCCTCGACCTCGTCCTGCTCGCCACAGTGGGAAACTAAGGCAAAGGAAACGGGAAACTGACAGTGAACAAGCTAAAAGTCCATGAAAATGAAACCAACACAACATAATTGTGACAGACTAATTTTTGGTTTATTTTATTATTTATTTTATATTATTTTAGCATTATTTAGATATTATTGTAGTATTTATTAATGTTTTAAATCGGCATTTATTTGTATATTTTCGGTTCATATGATTCTAGTTTAAGATTTAATTGGTTGTCAAGGCAACATTTAAAATTTTTGGTTTTTATTTTACATTTTAAATCTTTTTATTTTTAACTCCGCTGTATTCCAATTAACAAAAATATATATTTTTATATATATTGACAGCATCAAAAATGGAACTGCCTTTTGTCAATTATTCCTTACAAAAAGGATAGTTAACTTTTTTTTTTTTTAAATGCATACCTGAGGTGGTAATTTTGCCATGACTTGTGGAGCGTTTCTAAAAGCCTGGCTGTAAGTTAAACTGCTTCAAGAACAGCGACGTTACTACCTCGCCACAGGGAAATGATATGTAGCCTTTTCAGTTACAAAACTATGTTACTGTTAAAGTCACGAGACCGCGCTGACAACAAGTTTGTTTATGGTTCCGTGTGTGTGTGAGTTTGTATGGGAAAGAGAGAGGGAGTGTGCTTTCCATAGATAATACAAGGTAATTTAGTTGGAAAAACATTAGTAATATTTATCCTGTTGTCTGTTAGATTTATTTGCTTGGTCGGTGTCATTGTATGTTTTAGTTATTTTGCTGTTATAGGCTATAAGGACCTTTGAACTAACTAAGTGATATGGAACTGTAATGCGGTCGAGACCTGCCCTGAACTACTTGAGCTGTGCATTTCTTGGAAAATATTGTACATCTTAGAATGTTCATCAATCATCAACAATCAGAATTGTCGGAGCTTAGCCTAATGGGCAGTCCTGTGACATGTAGTGCAATTGACAGTTCGCAAAGACCCGCCCCCTTTAGTTACTGTTGCTATGTCCGACAAGCCACGCCGCTCTCACGCCACACCATGTTCTCATGCAGTGAAAAACACATTGCGGAGCAGAGAGGAGACAGGACAGACCAGGTTACTTTTGGGTTACTTATGATATTAAACAAAGTCTCACCTTTCATATTTGGTCATTTTTTTAAAGAAATGTAAACAATAAATACCGTTTTGTGGCTGTTTAATGTGTCTGACAGATCGCTGTAGACCCTCAGTTAAAGCTGCTCGTGAACCGATCATCTCTTCCTTCTAGTTCATTTATAGCATCAAATAAACATGAATGAACATCAGAAGGAATGTCGTTTTAACCACGGAAAGGCGTCAGTACACCCCGTTTTTCAAGTTCAAATCCTCCCATGTTAATCTAATAACTCTCCTGACTGCTTTGTCGGACAAAATGGCAGATGGCGGAGTGTGATTGGTCAGATCACCTGTCATTCAAGCTCCCTGCGAAGGGTCAATTGCGCTTTGGGCGACCCAAGTTCGAATCCCGGCTTGTGGTCCTTTCCTGATCCCACCCCACTTTGTTTCCTGTCCTCTCTCCAACTGAATAAAGGCAAAAATGCCAAAGAAATACATCTTACAAAACAACAATCAGAATAAAACATTCAACATACCATATGTTCTGCTATTCATTATCCCACCACTGACCAATTGGGCATCGTTGTGTACTAGGAAGACAAGGAAAAGTTACTTGTGGTCCGAGAACTCTTTCCTGCTTGGCTTTACCTTGTGTCTCTTATTGGGGTCAAGCAGGTCAAAATGCACTTAGCTCGACAGCTATTTACAATTTGCTGTCTCATTGACAAACGCACTGGTTTGTGGTTTTAACTAGTCTCTCTAGTCTGCGTCACAGGCATTTCTTGCAATTATGTGATTATGGCATCCAGAATGGATATGGGTCCTGTGCTAAATTTGGACCATCTGGCTACATATTTATAGGCCCTGTTCCCACACAATCAGGCATATATTTACATGTTAACCTAATTATATGGCGACTTGTTTCGTGGTCATCGGAGGAGCCCAGAATTTCCTGCCTTTGACGTCAATGCCGTTTGATTCCTGTACACGTGTTTGCATGGTTGCATCTTCATAACAGACACGATTTGGAGATTCAACCCACAAATGGGGCAAGATCTTAAAAAAACTGTATGTTTCTAAAATAGAAGTGAACTGCTCTGTGAAGTGGGTGACATGACTGATGAACAGTTTCTTAAACTGTGCAGGAATTCCTCCTCGAGACAGGACAGTGTCACAGAAAGTCTTTCTGCTTTGCTGTTTAAAGCAGGGTTTCTATGTAGTATGGAATTTGTTTTTAGTCATTTCCAAATCTGAAAAAAAAGACAAAGTCTGAAAAAATATTTTTGTTCTGAGACCATTGACTGTGTTCTGTTTTCTATGTAAAAAAAACCCCCCTAATATTTAGCAAATATTTAAATAAATAAAAAAATCTATGATATGAATTTTAAAGTCCCCCTGTTGTCAATAATTGTATCCCTTAAAACTAATTTTTGATTACCAAAATAACATATTTAAGCGGGTTTTTTTTCCTGTGAAAAACATTTCTTCATGCCTTTAAATAGCTCGCCTCGAATGTAACTACACCCTTGCTTAACGTGTACGTTGTCGTGATTGGTTACAAGGTAGTTTGTGACGTCAGAAACGCCAGCGATTTCAAACTGTGTTTTTGAGTCTGTCTTTGGTTCGCTGCAGTTTTAAGGAGAATGTACTCAGCAATGGTGTTGACTTATGAATTTTGCACATGGTTTGTCTTAAAGCATATTAAAAACACCACATAGACATATAAACAATAAAACTTGATTTTCACCACATTTAATATTTAAAATCTATGCAGTCAGTGAAAATGAGAATGTGTATCAAACGTAACCCTGTATTTAAGCACACCCTCGTGCACTGTTCGATTTCTGTGTACACCCTTTATGGAGCGGGTCAAATTGACCCTAATTGGATTCAATACAATTCCTCAAAAATCACACTATGAAAATAACAAAGATTCAGGTACAAATTGTAAAGTTTTAATCTCAACATTTGTCAAACATTACAAAAAAATATATATATGAACATATGATTTATGAAAATGTTTTTTAACCATTTTTTAAAATAGTTTTGTTTTGACAAAATTTGATTATTATTGATTAACAGTATACTGGTTTTTTTTGTTGTTGTTTTTTTACGTTTTCATTTATTTTATATTTTTTATATTTTATGCTTAGAAAATCATAACTGAACAATTAAATTTAGCTGTATAATGAAAATAATGTTTACTTTTCCTAAGTTGGCTCAACTTTTGTTTTGTAGACTCATTTCATAAAGTCAAGAAGTTACTTCTGACATGATGAGCACACAGCAAGTGTGTGTTTTCTGCATATGAATTTCTTGCACTTCACACACGGTGCTGGTCTTGCTATCGCACTTGGATGGGCACACCTCACATCTCTTCCATTTTTTCCCATCATCTGTGTTCACTCCTTCATTTCCTGTGGGTCTGACTCCGGATCCACCTGCTTGCACTGACTCAACCAAAGATTTTCATCTGTAATTTGCAATGAGTTCTGAACACCCTGATTTTACTTTTTCAAATGTGTTTGGTTAGGGTTAGAGCACTTTTAGATACACTTGCACTTTAGAACTGGAGTTGAAGTGCCCTGCCATACATAAAATAAAAGTTTTTATTTTGTGTCTGTACAGTTTCTTTTGAATAGCTGCCTATGAGGGTCAAATTGACACGAACGTAATAGTAATTTTGTTTGTATATGTCAAAACACATCAGCATGTTAACTTTGCATGCATGTTCATGATGATAAATGAGAAAAAGTCACAAAATATCAAGAAAAAAAACATAGGTTAACCAGTATTTCCTTCAACTAGAAAATCGAAACGGGTCAAATTGACCCGCAACATAACACAAGGGTTTCATTTCTGCGCATTGAACTCTAGATTTGATGTTCATTTATTTGTATGAGCTACAATATTCCTCCTACTTTTCAAATATTCATGATACAGTATTGTGCTCTGGAACAGTAACTTGAAGGTTGTTGTACCAGAGAATTAGTGTGAGCTCATGTCCCTGCCCCTATTCTGCACATTGATGTCATATAAGCCCTGTTCCATCACTTCCTGCAAGGTTCCTCAACATGCTCCTGTCCTTTCTGCCTCTGTCAGTGTGCTGTCCGAGCTGCTACTGAGGGTCGGATTCTGGTGTTGGAGGGGCTGGAGAAGGCAGAGAGGAATGTGTTGCCAGTTCTCAATAACCTGCTTGAGAATCGAGAGATGCAGCTGGAAGATGGACGCTTCCTCATGTCAGCACAGCGCTACGACAAACTCCTGGAGGTGAGGACAACCCTGCTGTACGACAGGGTCACAGATACAGACCAACCAGTCAGAGATCTGTCCTGTAACTGATGCTTCATGAAAGAGACGTAAGGAACACGCCGACTTTTTGGGACTTTAGCTTATTCACCGTATCCCCCAGAGTTAGATAAGTCCATACATACCCTTCTCATCTCCGTGCGTGCCGTAACTCTGTCTGATGCACCCACCGCTAGCCTAGCTTAGCACAAAGACTGGAGGTAAACGGCTCCAGCTAGCATCCTGCTCCCAATAAGTGACAAAATAACACCAACATTTTCCTATTTACATGTTGTAATTTGTAGTCACAGCGTGTACAAATAACAAGGTCACATGAGACACAGCCATCTTCTAACCGTATACATACTGGGAACTACATTCTCAGAAGGCGAAGCACTGCTACTTGGGCGAGTGATTAGCGTAACACTCGATGAGTGAACTCTCGTCTCCTCACCACGGGGCTTCTCAGGCGCTGCGAGCAAATCACTTCGCAGAAGTAGCAGTGCTTCGCCTTCTGACAATATAGTTCCCAGTGTGTATATAGTTAGAAGATGGCTGTGTCTCATGTGACCTTGTTATTTGTACACGCTGTGACTATACAAATTACAACATGTAAATAGGAAAATGTTGGTGTTATTTTGTCACTCATTGGGAGCAGTATGCTAGCTGGAGCTGTTTACCTCCAGTCTTTGTGCTAAGCTAGGCTAGCGGTGGGTGCGTCAGACAGAGTTACGGCACGCATGGAGATGAGAAGGGTGTGTGTGGACTTATCTAACTCTGGGGGATACGGTGAATAAGCTAAAGTCCCAAAAAGTCGCCATGTTCCTTTAACATTTACATTGTCATTATGTATGAAGTACATACGCAAACCACAACATTAACGTTTTGTAACACCTGCCAATGGTGGCTCAATTGAGAACATTTACTAGTCATATATATATATATATTAATAGGCCAAGAAATTGTGATTTATTTTATATTTTATTTTAATGTTTTGTTTCATTATTGCATTTTTATTTTATTTTAAAATAATAAAATGTATTTTTATTTATTTTATTGTCAAAATATACTATGTAAATAACGTTTTATTTACCTGTCTCTACTGTTTGTGTTGGTCTGATAGGAGCACACTAAAGAAGAGCTGGACGCATGGAAGATAGTTCGTGTGAGTGAGGATTTTCGAGTCATTGCTCTCGGCCTGCCGGTCCCCCGATATAAAGGAAACCCACTGGATCCTCCGCTCCGCTCCCGCTTCCAGGCCAGAGACATCTACTACCTTCCCTTCAAGGTGCTACATCCGTTATGAATGAATCTGCATTTTTATAGATGTGTATTACCAAAACTGTCCTAAGGTTTTTTGTTTTGTTTTGTTTTGAAGGACCAGCTAGAGCATCTGTACAGAATTGGACCAAATGTGCCTCCTGAAAGGTACGGCACTTTTCAGACATAGATTTTTCATTGGCTACGTTGCAAACTGAATGTTGAAACAATTCCCCTCCATCTTAGGGTTTCCCAGCTCTTGTCTTTCGCCACTACTCTTTGTTCTCAAGAGTCTGCCAGCTTAAACCTGCCTGATTTCCCTGTGGACAATCTCCCATCAGCCCTCACAGTTCTGGTGAGTAGCAGATCGCATGAAGTATTATACACAACAGTTAAGGGGGAAGTGTGACATTTCTGGAATTACTGGAATTGTGAAAATAAGGCTAATTTAAAAATGTTTGACATGAAGAACAGTTATTATTGTGACGTGATTGTTCTGAAATCTATAGCGGCACTATGCACATAAAGGTACTTAATTGACATCTACGGTTCCATGAAAAACCTTTAAAGGGATACTCCACTTTTTTTGGAAATAGGCTCATTTTACAACTCCCCCAGAGTTAAACAGTTGAGTTTTACCGTTTTCGAATCCATTCAGCCGAACTCCGGGTCTGACGGTACCACTTTTAGCATAGCTTAGCATAGATCATTGATTCTGATGAGTCCAGTAGCATTTCTTTCAAAATGACCAACGAGTTTCAATATTTTTCCTATTTAAAACTTGACTCTTCTGTAGTTAAACCGTGTACTAAGATCGACGGAAAATGAAAAGTTGCGATTTTCCAAACCTATATGGCTAGGAACTACTCTCATTCCGGCGTAAGAATCAAGGAACTGTGCGGCCGTACCATGGGTGCAGCAGGCGTAATGATATGACGACGCACTTGCTGTCAACAAACCAACGTGACAACCTGCTTGCACAGGGAGCGTGCCTTGTAGCATGGAGACATTTGTGAGAGACTATTTAGATTTACTACGCACAGAACCATGGCTAATCGCACAGGAAACCTAATTTGCCGCCTAAAAACTACACAAACTTAGTCCCGGTCATGTTGGAAGTTACCGAGCTGGGGACTATTTTCAGGTGCTTCGTCATATCATTACGCCTGCTGCACCCATGGTACGGCCGCACAGGTCCTTGATTCTTACGCCGGAATGAGAGTAGTTCCTAGCCATATAGGTTCGGAAAATTGCAACTTTTCATTTTCCGTCGATCTTAGTACACGGTTTAACTACAGAAGAGTCAAGTTTTAAACAGAAAAAATATTGAAACTCGTTGGTCATTTTGAAAGAAATGCTACTGGACTCATCAGAATCAATGATCTATGCTAAGCTATGCTAAAAGTGGTACCGTCAGACCCGGAGTTCGGCTGAATGGATTCGAAAATGGTAAAACTCAACTGTTTAACGTTGAGTTTTTTTATGTTTTTTTAAGTAAAATGAGCCTATTTCCAAAAAAAGTGGAGTATCCCTTTAACATCCATGGAACCTTTCCACGCCACAAATGGTTCTTTATGGTGGGAAAAGGTTATTTTATTCTTCGCACTAAGAATTTTTTTTTTTTTAAGAACTGTTCATTGAAAGGTTTCTTTGGGAAGCAAAAATGGTTCCCCTCTTTTGAAACCTTTATTTTTAAGTGTGCGGGGACAAGAACTGTTGTTCCAGATTATGCATCTATACAATCTACTTTCTGTCACAAAACGTCACAGTTAACGATAAGGGTTTTAAGCATTCCCGTAGATTCCAGGTACATCGTGTACATTGTGTAGATATTGTTGAATGTCATTTGTATCTATTGCAGAACCGGTTCCCCATGCTGTCATCGCAGCAGCTGGTCCAGAGGCTTTACCCATACCAGGCCATGCTGGGGAAGGAAGGCCGCACCGCCGTAGAAGGGGTGCTCAGTGTAAGGTCCTTTCTCACTCTTGCACAAAATAATAATAATAATGGGGTTTTGTAGCCTAGTAGCTTAAAATCTGAGCTGTAAACTGGTGCATACACTGATTAAATACTGCATGTATTCAGTTATCACTAATAGAGACTCTCTTCTCAGAGGTTTGAATTGACTGATGAGAGCACAAAGCCTTCTCCGACTGCAGTGGTGAACGTTGAGTTTGTGAGTGGAGATCATGCAGAACAGGCAGCCGTCACGCTCAACATTGCCAACCAGAACACCACCTTTCAGGTCAGGACACAGCGATGGTGGTAAAGTGCTGTTTTAGGGAAATATCTCATGAATTGTAGTAGTGTTGCCAAAAGTACCGACTTTGGTACCAAATCAGTACTGACGCTTTGACACTGTTGAGCGGAATCGTAAACACCTCTGATTGGCCATTGTGTTCACGCACCCATCGGATATGCCTGTGATTGGCTACAATGATCAACGCACGGTAGCTTTTGAGAGAAAACGGAAGTGTTTGAACGTTTTTTGAAAGCACAAGCAGGCCTGCTTTCAAACGGTCCCGTGTGTATCTGTGTAAGCGCACAGTGAAGAGTGTCATTGATGTATATTTACAACATTTTTTTGAAGCGCTGATTTTGTAGCCAATCACAGACATATTTGATGAGCGCGTGAGTACAATGGGCAATCAGTACTAAAGTAATAAAACTAACTGATGGCATCCACGGGGTCAGCCAAGTGTCACTGTAGCTAAGAGCTATAAGTTAATGCCATTACTTCCCTCTAAAGGAAATGCTGTGGTTTCTCGTCAGGTTCCTTCTGGGACGCGGCCGATTCGCCCACCCAACAGCAGTCCCGCGTTCATCGGCACCCCCACACACGACCGCCTGCTGGCTGAGATGATGCAGTCCCACCTCGTCAAAGACATGTGTCTGATCGGAGCCAAGGTACACAGGCAACTTCCTGTGGCCACCCTCTTGGAGCAAATGCACTATGAACTAGAAAGTTGATGTGTGTCGAACAAGAACAATAGCTCACTATTCACACTGCCTGTTAAGGTAATGCTGGAAGATCATCAGGGTCTTCTGTGTGTGCGTCATGGGTTGTGTTCTTATTTAAGAGATTCTGTGTAAGATTAGATCAGATGAACAATGTAAATCATATGCTCGTGTAGTACTATTGCCTTGTGGTTTGGCTAATGTCGTTTCTTTTTTCTTCTTCTTTCTTTCAGGGTTGTGGCAAATCCATGATTGCGAGAGAGTTTGCTGAAATGCTGGGCTACAGCATTGAACCAATTATGCTTTATCAGGTAATGTCAACGCATGAGAAAATAATAAAAACTAATCAGTCCCAAGATTACAAATTGGTAACATTTGTTTAGAGGAATATGTTCTGGGGTCAATACAAGTTTCGAGTTGAGCTCTATGCCTCAGATGCTATCAATTACAACAGAAAATGGTTGTGTATCTTACCTCAGCTGTTGACAAAATCGTAGTTTAATTTATTGTAGTCGATCTGTTATTTTCTGGGGTATTGTGTTACAAATGCTGTCAGTAGAACTTAACTTGTATTGATCCTAAAATGTTACTTTAAAGGGTTAGTTCACCCAAAAAATTTTAATTAGCACATGATTTGCTCACCCTCAAGTCATCCTAGGTGTATATGATATTTTTATTTCAGACGAATGCAATCGGAGTTATATAAAAAAAAATGTCCAGGCTCTTCCAAGATTTATAATGGCAGTGAATGGCTGTTTCTGTTTTGAAGTCCATAAAAGTGCATCTATCCATCATAAAAATACTCCACATGGCTCCAGGGGGTTAATAAAGGCCTTCTGAAGTGATGCGTTTGTGTAAGAAAAATATTCATATTTAAAAAGTAAAAAAAGTAAAATAACTAGCTTCCGGCCAAACGAACATACGGATTCGATTTAAGTCCAAGCACAACTTCTGCGAGTAATGCAACATACTGCTGATATTTACGCTGCGCCATGACCCACTACGCACTTCCGACATCACAAGTTGCGTAAGTTGCGCTTTAGACGCAAGTAGACTGCGAATGTTCGTTTGGCCGGAAGCTAAAATTTTACTTTGTAACATGTTAAATATGGCTATTTTTCTTGCATCGCTTCGCTTCAGAAGGCCTTTATTAACCCCCCGGAGCCGCGTGGAGCAATCGTGGATAGATTTCTATGGACTACACGATTCGCTCATTTTCTCAAAATCTGAATCATTTTCATGAGGGGAAAATATATATGTAATATACTACCGGGGGTCAGGGAATGTGTAAATACTGGATGTACCTTTAACCCAGAACATTCATCTCTTCTGTTTTGGTCTTTGAGTTTACTTTCGTATCACATGAGCATGGTTTTGTGTTTGCTCACTTGTGTGCAGCTGTGGAAAGTGAGGTTTGTTGAGGAAAGCTCAGTGTTGTCCTGGGCATCAGCACACAGAGCCAGAGGTTATGCACCACAGGGGTCACAGAGTTTCCATCAGCAATCATTGGTGTTTTTAATATTTGTGATTCTTGTAAGACCACATAAACCATTTTTGAGCTGCAGTCCTTAAATAGCCATATGTTCTTGGGTTGTTTCTATTTTAAGATCAGAGTCATGGACTGTCCTTGATCTCCCCCAGTTATCATTAACAGCATTGGCCCTATTCAGAACTGCTGTCAGAACTCAATGGCTCAGTTCCAAAATCTACTGAGCTGATGGTATTTTACAGTAAAATTACATATAATGCGGTGTTAAACCATTTCAAGTTTTTCACAATATATGGTCAAATAACTTACATTTAACAAAGTAAAAAAATTATTTACTGTTTGTTTGATGCAATTGACCATTCGCAAACGGTTTGATGCAATTGACCGTCCCCCCTTAGTTACTGTCGCTATGTCCGACAATCTACGCCGCTCTCACACACACACACCATGTTGTCACGCAGTGATAAATACATCGCGTATGACACCCCAAGTATGATTGGTCAGATCACCTGTCAATCAAGCTCCCTGTGAAGCGTCAATTGCAAACATTTTTTACAGTGTTGTGGAAAACTTTGTTGACAATTGAGTTTTGTATTTTGGTTATTCAATTCTGTGAAGTACAAATGAAAATTTGTATTTTACACAATTACTTCACTTAACTGGTAACCCATACTTGGAATTTGTCCTCTGCATTTAACCTATCCAAGTTAGTGCACACACATTTGTAGCATCGAGTAGTGAACACACCCGAGTAGTGGGCAGCCATTTTTGCTGAGGTGCGTGGGGAGCGATTGGGGGTTAGGTGCCCCCGATAGTCATTTCCTGTCGGTATTGAGAATCGAACCTTTGGGTTACAAGTCTGACTCTCTAACCATTAGGCCACAGCTTTCCCAGAGTATCACATTGTTAGCTTAGCAACATGTTACTGCCTGTGTAGTGATGCTGCCTATGTAGAGCGGAGGGCAGCTCTCTAGATTTTGAGGAATTGTGGAATAAAAATTGCTCGATTTCTGTTCCACAATAGTTTTACAAGTTTGGAGAGACCTAAAGCTGTTTGGAAGAACTTTTCCTTTAATGTTTTGATCAAAAACACGACAGTGCACACCGAGTCTTCATCTGAAATTATTTGAAGAGCTCTTGCTGTGTGACCAGCGTCCGGGTGCTTTTCACACCAGCTGAGAGGCCCGTTAGCATCTGGGTCTTATCGCAGCATGCTCGTGTTTTGATGCAGGCTTAAAACGGAGAGTAAACATGAGCACCGCAGGTAATAAACCGCTGCGTGCATGTGTGCGTTTGTCCTGGAATGTCGGGAATTCCTTTGGCTCGGTGAGAATAGAGCAGGAAAGGGAAGCTGTTTGTGCATCATGCTTAAGTTATTTTTGCCCGGTGAGAGCAGAAGGTCATAGTGTATGGGGAAAAGAGGAATTTTGTAGCCCACTTCATTAGCCCTCTGAAGCCCTTTTATGAACTCGTACGGGCCACGGCTCATCCCCGATGACATACAGTGCTTTTAGTTGTGGAAACAAATACTACGTCACGGCCCAGAAAAAGTCTTGGCACTCGCTTTGACAAGCAATGATGTTTTGTGTCTTGTGTTTCCTCTTGTTATGATAGTTTTGTTCTCCCTGTGTAGATTCACCTTAAGATAACTTTTCAATGTTTTCCTTGCCTTAAAAGTTCATGCTAATTTTCCTCAAGCAAACAGTCTTAGAGGAAAAGTTCAGCTGATCTTATTTCGACGCTCAAGGCTTTCTAAATTAAATTCAGTGTATAATAACAAAAATAAAATGTGAACTTTATGATACTTTATATTGGTGAAATTGGAGTTTGTATGTTTGAACAAGCTTGAGGCTATTTTCTTCTGCTCACCACGGCTACATTTATTAAATCAAAAATACAGTATTATTATGAAATATTAGTTGTGTCCCAAATAACGCACTATACACCATGCACTTGTGCACTATGTACCAAAGACTAGATATTGAAAGACAGTTCACTCCCATTGCTTATGAATGGGAGAAACTGCAACGTTCAATATGGCAGAATATATCATACCTTCTAAGTAAAAGAGCCAATCACTGATTGGTAAAGTCCTCGCAGCTGTCTTTAAAAGCTTAATTTCCCATAGCAACCTGAGATTCATGCTTATGACTGCACATGCTCATTGGCTGGTCTGTAATTAAAGCTGCGACAGTGAAGTGCAAGAAGTGTCCGGTGCATCATCCGGTCATTTAAAGTGTTCTTTTTCTATTATATATAAATTTTTGTGTGAACACTACTCACACTATGTATACTCCAAAACAGTATAGAATAGTGTGTGAGTACTCTAGTTGCGACACACTCTAGAGTGTATGGCATATGACTTAAAGGGGTCATATGAAGCTATTTTCAAAGATCATTATTTTGTGTATTGGGTGTGATAGAATATGTTAACATGCTTTAATGTTCAAATTATTCTCATTATTGTAGCCCCGTCTTTCTAAAACACGTTGATTTCTACAAAGCCACTCCTTCCAAAAAGTATAGTGTGCTCTGATTGGCCAGCTGACCCAGTGCGTTGTGATTGGCCGAACACCTCAAACGTGTGTCGGAAATGTAACGCCCCCTTCAGGTTCCAAAGCAATTATAAAGACATAATAATGTTGTCAGGTTTACCATATCAGTTTTCATTGAGAAAATGCAGATGACCAATCAGATACTCGTGTATATTTGCAGTACACAAGCGGCGGAGAACAGAGGATACTACAGTATGTTTGTTAACGTAAATCCATCTCTGCACTTTTGATCGTAAGAACGACAAACAATGTGCATTAGCAGTATGCTATACAGCACAAAACTCCACAATTGAACAATCAATAGCTAATAATACTTTAACAAATAATAAAACATACTCCAGGCTCTGAATCAGAAGCGCCAGACTGCCCTAGCAGAGTTGAAATTATCCCTTTTTTTATTTTTAGAAATAGCCTTTGTGCAAAGCCGGTCTAGTACTCTCCCAGGTTCAGGAAACTGTCCGCCGTAAAATGCGCTGCACACACACAAACATTTGGGCTGTACTGTTCTGGAACAGTGTTGTACATAAATCTTAATGTCCTAATGGCGTCCACTTTCAATTGGCCAAATGCTTTTGCTTTCACATAGAAACACACAGCGTCTCACGACATGGCGGTCAATGCTTTTTGGTGGCATTATGCAAATATGTCCACCTTGTGATGTAGGTTGGTGAGGGAGAATTCAATCGAAGTGTTTTAGCTAGGTCTGAATATACCTTCTTTTAGATAGAATAAAAAAAAATTGTGGGATACTTTGAGCTTTGTAACTTTGCAGATCTTATACATGCACAAACAGCTACATATAATAAACTTAAACAGAAAAGTTATGAACTGAAGGAAAAACTGGAACAAACCAGAAAATCCTTTGTACAAAAATGATTGAACATGTTAATTTGACTCAACATTTATTTAAAATGATCTGATATATTGATCTGAAACTACTTGAGATCGTTGCCCTTTTGATTTCATCTCGAGTCATTACGGATGTGTTATTGTACAGTCATTGTGAAGCCTATGAGTGTGAATGGCTGCCCTCCGATCAGTGTGTCTCCACGTGAAGCTGTACTCAAATGCATTGTTAAAACCCAGCCCACACACACTTCTGTCCTTCTTTCACCTCTACCCTCTCTGTCATTGTACAACAGGATACAGAAAATGACAGGCGTTGCTGCTCTCTCTCTCTGTGTGTGTGTGTGTGTGTGTGTGTGTGTGTGTGTGTGTGTGTTAGGATATGACAGCGCGGGACCTGCTCCAGCAGAGGTACACCCTGCCTAATGGAGACACCGCCTGGAGGGCATCCCCACTGGTCACTGCTGCTCAGGAGGGCAAGCTGGTGCTGCTGGACGGCATCCATCGGGTCAACCTGGGCACTCTGGCTGTGCTGTCCAGGTCAGTCTCAACCCCAACCGCCTCCATTTAGAGGCGTACACCCTGTCCTAACCCTGAATCATGCAATCATTTTTATTGGCCTTCATCCAGAATGGTCCAAAATGTAATTATTATTCATAATGTTATTATTATTTTTGTTGTTATTAATTTAAATATTAAATATTTATATTAAATAAATTATTTGTATTATTATTTTTAATTATTACTACAACTGCTAATAATAATTATTCAAATATTCATAATAACAAATTATTATTGTAGTAGTAATAGTAATTTATTGATAGAATGAAAAGAATAATACTACCGGTAATATAATAATTATTTATACTGCTGCTACTTTTATTAATACTACTACTAATATAATATAAATTATTGTTAATAATAATTATATGTATTTATATATGTATTTTTATAATAATAATAGGTGGACAAACAACTAGAATTTTTAGATTTTTAAATACTTTTGTTTATGGTATTTTTGGTAGATTTAAAAAAAAAAAAAAAAAATTATCTGAGAACACTCTTGGTATGAAAATCCCAACGCTGGCTATTCCTGTGCTTGTAATCTTCACTTTAGAGCAGATTGCTGATCTTCACTATTGATTAGTTGGGTGATTAATCTGGCCTGTCTCCTGTCTCAGGTTACTGCATGACCGAGAGCTGGCTCTGTATGACGGGACTCGACTGCTGAGGTGGGACCGTTACCACACTCTAAAAGAGGAACTGAAGCTCACTGACCAGGAGCTGCAAGACAGGTAATAATCTTGTTGCAAAAAACTGCATAATTGTCATAAAAATCACACATAAACAACATTCTATTTTCTTCTGGTTATTTTTAATAAATATTCTACTGGTATATAGATAGCATATAGTGTTTCTGGTAATGGAACCAAACATTATTATATTATCAAGAATGTCTAAATAAACACAGTAAAAATACATTTAAAGATTATTAGTTAGTCACCATTTACTTCATTTAATGCATAATTATCGCTTTCATCTTCGGAAAACACATATTAAGATATATTTAATATTCTCTCAACAGTTTTGTCCATCTATTGAAAGTCCATACAACCAAAACTTTAAAGCTTCAAAAGTTATTAAGTAATCCATATGAATCGAGCGCTTGTATCAAAGTGTTTTGAAGAGACACAATTCTCAGATTTTTTTTTTTTGTAAAATATAAGAATATATCACCGTCAAATCTCATTATCAAAGTATCGTTTAAAAAAAAAAAACTTTTACATTCAGTCTAATGGTTTTGCTATATATGAACTAAATATATTAACTATACCTGTGTCTAAAAAAAAAAACCTGTGCGAATAAGCTGAAAGATCCATTTAAGTTGGATACACACATAATGGTCTTAGGAATGGACCAAGGCTCTCATAAATCTGTAAACGTTTTTATGTCCAGCTGAGATAATGCTTTTCAAGAAGTGTGCCGTAGAAATTAAGCACTTACATGGGACTAGTTTTCTATTTAGTGTATAGCTACGCAATACGACTGACCGTTGGAAAGGGATCCCAGCACCTATCAGTGCCATTTCTCATGAGAGCTGCCTTCCATCTATACATTCGTTGCTGTGACAACTGCACTTACAGAATGGGAACATGTGTAGTGTGCCACAATCATGGAACAGAATAGAAATTTCACACCAAACAACACCTGTATGTGTGCACAGCGTCTCATAGGGGAGATTATTTAGCACATTCATAGCAGCCCTTTCTTTGTATGAACCATCTCCAAGCAATCAGATGATAATGGCATATCCAATGTACTTCAATTCAGGTTTGAAAACTTTGTCTATCACATAGTGATTGAAATTTGTCTGAGGTTAGAGCTAACAAACAACATCAAAACATTCATAAAAAATACACATAAAAATATAGCTAAAATCAGAGACTATTGATCTAAATGAATGATGACTGTCCACTCAGTGTATCGCAACTGGTCAGTTCTGATTTGTGCTCTTTTGTTTTCCGGAATATCTGCATTAGTTTCTATGACACACTGAATCCGGTAAATAACCGTAAAATTAAATTACGATATTGATTTTTCCGGACAAATGTCCGTCTACTGCATGTTTACATAGAACAACAATTAAAAGCAGTGGAGCTTACTGTAAACGGCTCCAATAGAGCTTTATTATTGATCCAAAGCAAACTTCTAAGTCAACATTCTGACCTGTATGTGCTCATACCGGTAATCCTATTCTTTATTCACACACTATCTCTAAACAGTATTTACCTGTATTAACCTTTATTTAACCAGGCAAGTCACTTAAGAAAAAGTTCTTATTTTCAACAACAGCCTGGCAGGAGAGTTAAAATCTCCTGAAAGTTGTACAAACATGCATTACTATACACACAAATAAACACTCTAGTAGTTTGCAGAGATTGAAATATACGTCTCTAATTTCCACGACTTTTGTAGCATATTCCAATCATTTGGAGCAGCAAAAGTGGAACGACCATAAGAAAAAATCGTCCTAGAGATAATTTAATTAATATGATTAGATGATCTGGTTTCTTGCAGCAACTCTTGAAGATATATGGGTAACAAACCTAATAGGACTTTATAAATAAAAACACACTAGTGTATTTCCCATCTAATATGTAATGACGTCCACTTTAAAAGGGAATACAGTTCACAATAATGTGTTCTGCAAAGTGCATTTGTTATCAATCTAATAGATGCATGATATAATGCATCTAATTGTTCTATCTAGAACATTCCTATACAGTACATCACAATAGTCAAACAACGGTAAAATAGTGGTTTCAACAAGATATTTCTTAGCTGATGTAGTGAACGTAGATCTATTTAAAAAAACAAGTCTAGATTTAACTTTCTTCTGAAGATTGATTATATGATTATCATAGCTATCAAGCCAAATTCAAGATATTTATATGAATTTAACACTTAGTTTTACCCCATTTAGGGAAGTAATATCTTACACGGTTGGTTCTTTCCGAACCACATTACCTTCGTTTGTAGGCTATTCAAGACTAATTGAAATCATTAGAAGCTTCTTGAATACTATTAAAACTATCCTGTACCCGTTTTCAAATTTCATCATATGATGATCCTATAGAGTAAAGAATGGTATCATCCGCGTATAGGTGAACATAGATTTTCTCACTGCAGATAGCCTGGGAAACACTATTAATATAAACTGAAAACAAGGTTGAGGCCAACACAGAGCCTTGAGGAACCCCTTTGTTAACTGTTAATAGCTCAGATAGTTGTTGGGATCTACTAAATGGATAATTAGAGAACCAAGATAAAGTTAAATTAGATGCGCCAATAGCAATACTACATAATCTGGATAACATCATAGAGTTATCAACTGATGTAGTGAACGTAGATCTATTTCGATATAAGAAGCCAAGTTTAGAAAGCTTTCGCAAGATCAATAAAAAATGCTGCACAAAATTGTTGTGTATCTAAAGCATTATAAATATCGTTCATAACCTTTACAGCTGCTGTAATGCAACTAAATGATGATTGAGATTGAGCATTAGATATGTTCAATTTATTAAGAAACCCTAATAATTGCTTATTAATTGATTACTTTTGCAACACAAGGCAAAACTGAAAATAGCCTATATGAATTTGGATCCATTTTATCACCATTCTTATAAACAGGGGATACAATGGCAGTTTTACAGGTTTTAGGGGTTTTATCTCTGCAGTATATATAGATAAATGTAAAATATATGTTAGACGTTCAGCTATAATAAAAAAGAATGGGTCCAAGATATCTAGACCAGCAGGGTTTTTTTTTTTTAGTTTATAAAATTCAAACCAAACCTGTGACTTAGCAACTGTTTGTAAGGAAAAACTAAAAAGTAATGAACAACTTTTGTGTCTTAATTTTTTTTTCTACTCTGCTTAGAAACAGAATTTTTGAATAAATTACTCGCTCTAATAAAATGTTTGTTTAAAAGATCTGCTAATTTAGCTTTGTCTGTAACAACAATATATTCGTTTTTTAAGTTAAGCAGGCCCTTGTGTTAATATAAATTTATTCTCTAGTTCTTTTACAGTATTCCAAAATGTTCTTGAATTTGAGAAACTAATAGAGAATTGCTTTATATAGTACCGTATTTTGCTTTTCGGACGGCTTGAGTACACATAGTCCGATGTTGTCTGAAATTGTTGTGTATCTAAAGCATTGTAAATATCGTTCATAACCTTTACAGCTGAATTTTACTACACCAGAAAAATGTGCTTTAAAAGAAATCCAGTCAGATCTGAGACTGACTGGATTTCTTTTAAAGCACATTTTTCTGGTGTAGTAAAATAACTCGGTCCTGATTTATCCATGGACTAGTGTGATTTTTATGCTGAATAGGTTTTAGAGGGGCATGTGTATTAATGACAGCAGCTAAATCACGTAAAAAAAGCTTGCTCATTAAAATATGTAAAAGAACGTTTCAATCAAATTACACTAGGTTGTCTGTGTGTACACTTTTTCTGGATACATGCTACAAAGCAATGATCACTGATATCATTACAGAAAACATCAGATGTGACTAAAAAATTACTAGCAAAAAAGCTAATCAGAGTAATCGTACTGAAATGGACTTCCAGAAATAAGATTTGAATAGGATTTTAAACCACATATGAATGTATCTTAAAACGGATTTGTAAAAATCATGTTTCATGTGAATTATTATTTTTTTGCCGTTCACAGTTGGTTAATATTTGATGTGCTTTCAGATCACTCAATACGTCAATATTTCACGTCCAGTTCTCTGTCTCAGTTAGCCTGAAGCAACCGCGGTCATGAATGAATGAGTGTTGTGACGGCTCACACACACACACACACACACACACCTCATGGACAAAGCCACATGGGAGGTGTTGATTAACTCCCCGTGACATCATCTCTATAGAGAGACACTATCACAGACCAACAAGCTTTGTGACAGCGAGTCTAGACCATGCGTCCATGTCTGTGAGAAACACTGAGTTACGATGAGATGCATTTCAGGCCATGACAATGGGGCCGCTTTCATCTCAGGACCGCAATAACAGGAAACTGCCCACCAGACGGTCCAGCTCAATTTAATCCGAGGGCTGACTTTATAGGTTTTGTCAGTTAGCACCATGACACTTGCTGTTTATTCCAGTCTGTCCTTACTTTTCTTCAGATGTGTAATTTATAAAGCGGCTGAGAAATTTTACACTGCAATATTTTGTTGCTATGGAGCATCATCTTATAGTTACTGTAATAAACTAAAGTTTTTACAGTTCCAGTCTTTTTTTTTATAAGATAATAACACCAAGTATGACTCTCTTTTATTTTATTTTTTATACAGTATACGGCATTGTTTTAGCACGCTTGTAGCTTTTTCAGATCTGGTTAATTTTATTTCTTTTTTTGGGAACCAAATGAACTCCATGATGTTGGACAAAAATAAACATTCTCTCATATTTTTCTCACCCTTGAACCAAACCTTTTTGACTGTGCAACACAAAAGATATTTTGAAGGAAAAAGGTCAATGGGGCACATTAACTGTTTGGTAACCGACATTCATCAAAATATCATCTTTTGTGTTCAGCAGAAGAAAGACATTTATACAGGTTTGAAACAAAAAGGAAAATTTAGTCATCATTTACTCACCCTCAAGTTAAGTGGACTATTCGGGTAGCAAGTTACTTGAACACCTTTGTTGACTGGTTTTCCCTCAGACGCAGTGATTTAATGTCTTGTGTGTGGTTCTCAAAATGCCTACAACATTTATCGGTGAATCCGATATTGCAAAACCGATATCAGATTATGTAAAAATGCTTAAATATTGGGGAAAATATCGGTTAAATCGATTATAGGTCGATCTCTACATGTTACTGTTTCTATAAAATGATTATTACTTTTTATTTTACAGTACAATCGTATCATTATTATAGTAACATTTTTGTAATGATTTCATTTTTATAATTTAATTTATAATAATAATAGTTATAGTTGTTGTTGTATAGTCACAAACAATGTTAATTTGTCTTGAGACGACTATTA
Source organism: Phoxinus phoxinus (assembly GCF_949152265.1). Classification (NCBI taxonomy): domain Eukaryota; kingdom Metazoa; phylum Chordata; class Actinopteri; order Cypriniformes; family Leuciscidae; genus Phoxinus; species Phoxinus phoxinus. The sequence continues at coordinate 12,022,276 of NC_136882.1, read as the reverse complement.
TTTTTATTATACTTTGTACATAAAAAAAAAAAATACTTTTCCTTCTCCATCCTCATGCTAAAATCAACTAAATCCTTATATATATAAAAATTATCCTTTTTTATGTTTGCATCCCTGTTAAGGAAGACTTTAAATATAGCACATGAATCCTATGAATCCAGAGTTATGTATGGTACTTTTGCATTGTTTTTTACACTTTACAGCCTGAGTTTTCATTCATTGCGATCACTAAAAAGAGTGACCAGCATTGTCTTCAGAATTTCTTCTTTTGTGTTCCATTAAAGAAAGAAAATCATATAGGTTTAAAACAGCATGAAAGTGAGTACGGCAATCAGCGTTTCTTGTCTGTTGGTTGTCCAGAAGAATCAGCAATCAACTTTAAAGTGGGTGATTCATCATGTCCCACAAGTTGAAAGTCTGTGCCTCATAGACTATCTAAATCCATGGAGGAGGTTTAGGAGAGTCGATCCCAGCCAGCAAAAATTGAAACTAAAATATTGTCTAAGGCTTAATTTTCCATCTTTAGTCAATTTCTCATGGATGGAGCATTAGATGACATGGTTTTATTGTAACCATAACCATAGATAATCAACAGCTGGTCAGTGAAATTACAAATCTGTGAGTGTGTTGGTGAAGAAATCAGAGCTGTTGGATGTATATTTGTGTCCTGCTGGTGGAGCCCCACCTAGACGGGTAGGAAGGATGTTTGTGGTGGCGTGTCTGAGGTTGAAATAAAGCCACTTCCTCTTCCTGTGTTTCTAGTCGATGTCTCAGACTTCACTTGTGGTCTCTTCATGTGGTTCCAATACTGCTCTTAATTATCGAGCCTCTGTTTCTGTCGGCCTCAGGCTCACATACACACTCTTGTCTTCACTGCTCAGGCCTATTAATGACGCCTCTGAAAGTCACACTTTGCTTGGTTGCGTGGGCAGGGCGGGAGCCTTTGACCTCCTGAGGTCAACACTGTCTTTTCATTTCACTCTCAGGCTTTTTGTGTTGCAGGAACAGTTTCAGAATCATCGTTTAAAGCAAATTGGTTCTCAACTGGATTTACAGTGAGATGTACGCCAAAACGGCGAAATGGGTCTTGATGCACCATATTTGAACATAAATGATCACATATTCGATTTTTACAGATTTTACAGTGGATAATGTCTGTTATTTCCTCACACAAACCTATTATATGGCTTAAGAAGTAGAGGTAGTCGCATGGAATTCACTCTTTTGTTTTGTAGCTTAACATGGCTGCCCCTGGTAACTTAACCTTGTTTGGATAAATGGTGTTTCTTATAGTTTTCTCAGTGACACATTCAGTGTTATGAGTAAATATTATAGCAGTGCACCTGTGTATGATTATTGCTAACAAGTGGTACATTCAGTAATGATGTGTAAATGTAAGAAAGCGGAGCTGGTGTCTTTGAAGCCAGGGACATGGACTTGGAAGGCAGGAAGGTGTTGCTAGGCAACAGGAGGCAGTTGATCTGATGAAGATCTAAAATGGTGTGATAATGAAGAATCTCGATCGCTCTCACTGTCAGTAGGTGTATCTCTGCATTTCATGCAGTGTGCTTCACTGTTTATAAATAGACGGAGCTGTCCAGTGGGATTAGGTGGCGATGCAGCTCGAGCACGAGCTATTGTCAGCGATACAATATCAGTGTGCCAGAGATCAGCGAGGGCACAGATCTTGACATGGGCATATCCTATTCACTTTGACAGATGAATGGACTGGCTTCACCTCCTCTTGTTCTCATATCGTCATCAGTGATCAGGTGCCTTTGGCTATGCACATATCATAATCATAATAACAAAGATTGACATGCACTGTGACTAGTGATAGTTTTCAGGTCACCTGCTCGTCATGTTGCTCCATTGTCAAGTCACCTGTATTTATATTCCGCTTTTCACAATACAGATTGTTTCAAAGCAGCTTTACATCATATTTGTGATAACAGTGAGAGAGTTTCAAAGTCGGCCGTTGTCACGGTCTTGCGACCAAAAATAGCCTGCGATAATTTTCCGACAGTGTCAGAAGTTTAGCACGATCATCTCACAGTGTGTTTGCTGCTACGACCTACGTCTACTGACTAGCCAATAGAAATGCAACATGAAATTGCGTATCGATCAAAACGTAAACTACTTATTTCAAGCTTCATGTGCAAGATTGGCATACCAAGTTGGCCTCTTTTCACTATATGACCTATGTCCATATTCTCCTTTTTTGCTTCCTCCTCTTTTCTTCAGCTCACATAAAAACCACAATTGCCAAAATGTGATTCATCTTCCTCTATTTGTTTACCACTAGCACATGCTGCTGACGTTTTATTCTTCTATATTATCTTGCATCATAGCCTATGATTCAGTTGCACAGTCTGTAACATGCATAATATTTGGATACCTCAGAAAGATACACTACCATTCAAAAGGTTGGGGTCGTAGGATTTTTTTTATGTTTTTGAGAAGTCCCTATGCTTGCTAAGGCTGCGAGGTTTATTCAATCAGAAATCTAGTAAAAACAGTAATACTGTGAAATATTCTTACAATTTATCTATTTTAATATATTTAAAAAATGCTATGCCTGTGATGCAAAGCTGAATTTTCAGCATCATTACTCCAGTCTTCAGTGTCACATGATCCATGGTTAAACCATGGTTTAAGCAGGATAATCCACGGCTAGCTGTGCATTAATCGATTTGAGTACACTTGTTTTTTATAGATTCTCAAGCCACTCTATAAACCTCTGTCTAAGCATTACAATTGTTGATGTTTTGTATTATTATTCCAGTATGGATCAAGAATTGATAAAGAGACTGTGCTTGATGTAAATAAGAAACCAGTTATAACTGCTATCTTCTCCGCAGATCCATCTTCCCAATCCACCCGTCATTCAGGATCATCGCCCTAGCCGAGCCTCCTCAGGTCGGGAGCACCACTCAGCAGTGGCTCGGCCCAGAGATTCTCACCATGTTTCTCTTTCACACCATCAAACCACTGGCCAAGGCAGAAGAAACGGCCATTCTCCAGGGCATGGTCGGTCACATCACCTTCAGACTCATTTCAATAGTGTGGTGTTTGATTAAATATGCTTAATCCCAACATGTTTATGTGCTGCACCGCTTGTTGAATCAAATGCAATTTCAGCTCTGACCCTTTCTTTCTAGGTCTGAGTTTTGCGTAATGTCTTTTTTTTATAACAGATCCCAAATGTTCCCAAAGAAGCAGTGGAGCAGCTGCAACACCTGACTCACAGCCTGAGAAAATCCAGCGATCCAACGGTGAGCCAATGAACCAATGTTAGGTCCCTAAATCCTTTAACAAAAGCAGAGGCTGGAATTAATTCCTTCACCACATACATGGAGCAAAGAGAGATTGTGGCCCATTTCTTGACTCCAGTGGTCAAAAAGGAGACTCGTATAGAGAGACAGGAGGTTCTTATCAGCACATTTGTTATAAAACACCACATATGGTGTCTTGTTTAGTAACTGCTTACTCTGCTGTTTACTAGTGTTCTCTGTCCCAGAAACCCTAAATATCCTGTTGTATTAGAGCACAATAGTGATTGGCCTACTTTTTCAGTAGACTTGGTTAACATTTTTCCCCATTATAGGGGTTTTGTTCTGTGGTTTGTGTTGGTTTTGATTCTGTGAGATTAAATGTAAATGTTCTTTGGTGTTTTTGTGCCATGTCCAGGCCCTGTCCCTTGCTTCTTCATTGTCCACCAGGCAGCTGCTGAGAATCTGTCGGCGTCTTTCTCAGTATCCACAGGAGAGTGTTGCTCACGCTGTGAACAAAGCCTGTCTGTCCAGGTAGACAAACTCAAACTCATTCATGTTGCGCCGCATTAAAAGACGGCTCTGACTAGAAGCTACAGTGCTATGCATAAGTTTAGACACCCATGCTAAAGTTGACTAAAAAGAGGAATAAAAAATCATCTTTTGGTAATTGAACTTTATGCATTAATTAAAAAAAATAGGAAAAATCCAACCTTTAAGGACACCAATTTTCTTTGTGAATGAATAATGTATCGTAAATAAATAAATGTTCTTCCTTAAAATACAGGGTGCATAAGTTTGGACACCCCTATGTTAAATTCCCATAGAGGCAGGCATATTTTTATTTTTAAAGGCCAGTTACTTCATGGATCCAGGATACTCTGCATCCTGATAAAGTTCCCTTGGCCTCTGGAATTAAAATATCCCCACATCATCACACACCCTTCACCATACCTGGAGATTGGCATGGTTTTATTTCAGTTAGCCTAACAGCTGGTTTGATTTGCATTGAGAGATGATCTTATGGAAAGTACTCCATGCCAATCTCCAGGTATGGTGAAGGTTGTGTGATGATGTGGGGATATTTTAATTCCAGAGGCCAAGGGAACTTTATCAGGATGCACAGTATCCTGGATCCATGAAGTAACTGGCCTTTAAAAATAAAAATATGCCTGCCTCTATGGGAATTTAACATAGGGTTGTCCAAACTTATGCACCCTGTATTTTAAGGAAGAACATTTATTTATTTACGATACATTATTCATTCACAAAGAAAATTGGTGTCCTTAAAGGTTGGATTTTTCCTATTTTTTTAAATCAAGGCATTAAGTTCAATTTCCAAAAGATGATTTTTTATTCCTCTTTTTAGTCAACTTTAGCATGGGTGTCTAAACTTATGCATAGCACTGTATTTCCTTTGTGCGTCACTGCCATCAAACGAGAGCATGGATGTGGGTGAATTAATAGAGATCTGTTTGCTCAAATTTGGCTTTCTTTAGGACGGTGCCTTTAATATCAGGGCCTTATGTCCGCTATAACATCCTCTGTGGCAACCAAGAAATCATGCCGCAAAATGGGCTTATGGCGCAATATACGGCTCAGTGTGAATTGTCCTACTGTATATGCTAAGTTTAATTATTAAAAAAAAAAGATTGGTACAGTAAACCGCACTCAATTTGGATTTTCGTTAGAGCAGTATATTATATTGTCCCATATAAAACTAAAAAAATTGTGGTACAGTAAAATGTGCACATTTTTATTGTGTTAGGGCAGTAGCTCTAGTTAGTATAATGTCCGCTTTAAATCATCATCTGTGGCTGCCGAGAAAGCGTGCAGCCATATGGTCTGATGGCACAATAGGCGGCTCAGTGTGCATTGTCCTATATGTTAAGTTCAATGGTTAATGAAAAAAAGATAGAACCGTAATAAGTGCTCATCATTTGGATTTTGTTGAGTAGTTAATCTTGTACGAGGCTCAATCCAGCTACATATTCGTTTGTCACTTACTGATGCCTGCGCCTCCCCTTTATATAACGCGACTCTCCCTAAATGCTGTATTTCTCCGCCACCTACAAAGGATGTGTTAAATCCAACAAAGTGGTCTAATAAAGGGTGAATTGATCTTGTGAAATATTTTTACTGTACCAATATTTGTACATTTCTACGTTAAAGTTTTATATGTGACAATGTAAACATGCTGCCCTAATTAAATTAAAAAAAGAGCGTTTTTTAAATAATTTTTTTTGTACCAATCTTTTTTTTATGAACCATTAAACTTAGCATATAGGACGATGCACACTGAGCCGCATATTGCGCCATCAGGCCGTGGTGTGGTTTCTCGGCCGCCAAAGTGGACACAAGGCCTTGAAATATGACATTACCGGTACTGCCCTAATGAAAGGCAAAAAAATTAGCACTTTTTACTGTACCAGTCTTTTTATGGACCCTTGAAATTGGCAAATAGGCGAGTGCACAGCCGTATTACGTCATCAGCTCATTTCGTGGTGCGGTTTGCAAAGGTCCATACTACATCAAACTCTACACCAAAATTAATCACACTGATGTAAATGTCGAAATGACCATCATTCTTGTATTCACAAATTGACGTTAAGGATTTTATAAGGATGCATTGTTATGTAGTAAAATCCTCATGCAGACTTGAAGTGAATGGGCCTTTAGAGCTTAAAAGTGAAATGTGTAATTTATTTGCCACTATGGCTTCAGAGAGTCAGACTGGATATAGCAGCAAAGGCATGAGTTTGACTGTCTGTTATCAACCAATGGCAAACGCATATCATGCTTTAATTTTTTTTTTTTAACTTTTTGCTTTAACTGTATTATGTTTGATGCTAAGAATGACACACTACACATTACAAACTTGTCTTTAACATGCAGCGCCTGCTTCATTACTTGTAAAGTTTACAATGACTGGAAAAGTTTATTTGAAATGCATAAAGAATGAATTCTTTTTGTAGGTTTCTGCCCAGCCTGGCTCGCTCGTCTCTTCAGAAGAGTCTTGTGAACTGCTCAATAGAGGATCAGCCTGACCCAGCATCAGAACAGAACCACCTCTACACCTGTGAGTTACAGCACAACACCAGTTCAGACCAGGGCTAAGCAAACCTCAGAGTCACAGTCCATAAGAAGTTTAATTTCATTGGACTACGATTCACAGGATGTTGAATTATAATACTAAGAAATTCAACTTGATACAATAGAGGGATTTCAGTAGTCCATGTTTTGTAAACGTATGTAATTAAATGGGTTTTGTAAACACAACATCATTAATTATGACTAATTTTGACTTTATTCTCATATATGAAGAATACGTATTGCCAGTCTTAAATATATTTCTGTAAAGTTCAATACTAGTATTATCTTTGACTACTTTCAGCAGTTAGATTCCATTTCATTCTACTTCCTTACAGTTGAATTCAAATTACAATTTTGCATCTTGCTAAATTGGAAAAGTCCTTCTCAATTCAGTTTGAAATTTCACACAAACCAGGCTCAGTCAACTTCAGTGGTTCCTCAGTCATTTTAGCCTGCCCTGATATTTTTGTCCCATTTTCCCCCACTGTCTGTAAGAGACTGTTTCACAGGCTTAGATTTCAGATGTACAGTACTGTGTTGTGTAAAAGTGTAGATGGGAGGAAATAGATTGTCTTTGTGTAGAAAAGAGGCCGTGTCCCTAGTAGCTGGTCAGTGACATGGCTGAATAGGTAGTCATTGTCTGGAGAATCTCTAATGTTTTCTTTTCATTTCTGCTCTCCCCCTGTTAGGCACAGTAAAAGATGGACTTCTGACCATAGGGAACATCTCGGCTCCTGTGTACAGCCCCGATGAGAAGATGAAGGTCCCAGACGTGCTCTTTTATGAGAACGTTCAGGTGAGGTCCTTATCTGCCTATTACCGGAAGAAACATTGTCCTCTTCTCTGCAGCCCACAGCCTAGAGCAGGAAAGATATGGGTTCACCAAGCACAATCCCTTAAGCCTCAAGAGCTGCTCTATTCATTTAAAGAGATAGTTCAGCAAAAAAAAAGAGAATTCTGTCATCATTTACGCCTTCATGATTTTTTAAACCTCTGTGACTATCTCTCTCATTGAGTGTTCATTTTTTGGGAAGTATTCCTAAGCATTATTGTGTAGTAGGCTGTTTCACAACCAAAAATTACTCCATAGCGTCGTCTAGCTTCCAAGTCGTACGCTGTTAATGGCAAATGTATGCGTTTTCCTAAAACAATATATACGATTCATCACATAATTACATTTTCTAACTAAATAGTATCACCTTTAACTTGTTTATCAGGGTGTTTGTAAGGTTGTTCTTTGCTTATAACAACATGTATTGTAAAAAAAAAAATAATGCATTGAATTGAGTGTGCAAACATTTTTATTTGACAGCTGTAATTTCTATTGATAAAAATGTCTAAAATACAAGGAAGGGACGTAGGAGATGGATATGAAGATGAAAAAACAGACTGAGAATTTAATCTTATTAGATAAAAATATATGTGGACAGTTTTCCTTTTGGGGACATTTGCAGTTATATATTATCGCAATACAAAGCTTATCGCAGAAATGTAAAAAATCTAAATATCAAAGCATCGTAGAATAGCAGATACACACATGCACGTTGTGACCGAACACCAGAGGAATTCTGTATAAAACTTTTTTTTTTTAAACATGCAACGTTGCTTGGCAATGAGGCAACGTTGGTCTGGCAGTGAGGAAAGCTCAATCTATCTGTCTAAGCCTTGTAAATCAGCGGAGACTTTTGCTCAAAGGTCAGATCTGGCCAAACACACAGGCACGTTCAAGTACAGCAGGATCTCGGCTGGTTCACAGTGAAACAGGGTGTAATCATATTTCATTATTGGGGATTTCAAGGTCTTCTCGCTGAGGGATGTTCAGCATTCAAAGTTAAGTCTCAAACCACACACTTTCTCATGCACAACTGTTCATATGCTCAACTAGATAGCGATCAGTTACATTACATTTGTAAACCCAAACAAAAAAGATTAAAATACTCCCCCATCTGCCACTGTTCAGTCAAAACAATCCAACTCTTTGAAAATTGTTTATTATTAATAATAAATACATTTTCTTGTTGAACATTTGTGCATTTCATCAAGTAATAGCAATAAGCCACCTAAGACTGTGCTACAGTAATTTTATTATGGAACATATCAGTATTAAATGTACATTCAAATATGAAAATGTATGACTAGTTTAATGTATATACACTACCGTTCAGTAAGATTTTTTTTTTTCAAAGAAATGAATACTTTTATTCAGCAAGTATGTATCAAATTTATCAAAAGTGACAGTAAAGACCTTTATAATGTTACAAAAGATTTATGTTTCTAATAAGTGCTTTCTATTTATCAAAGAATACTGATTTTTTTTTTTAAGCTGCACAACTGTTTTCAACATAATTATAATAAAAAAAAGTTTCTTGAGCAGCAAATCAGCATATTAAAATGATTTTTGGAGTAAGGATGCTGAATATTGATCTTTGCATTACAGGAATAAATTAAATTTTAAAATATATGAATATAGAAAACAGTTATTTTAAATTGCAGCAATATTTCACAATATTACTGTTTCTACTGTATTTTTGATCCAATAATTGCAGACTTGGTGAGCCTAAGAGACTTCCCTTGATATTTATTTTTAATCTTTCCGATCCCAAACTTTTAAATGGTAGTATAAATGATCCGTTTAGCATTATATCATGCAATAATAACAAAATATAAATTGTACTACTTAATGTTGTTGCATGTGTGGCATTTGGTCTCGCGCTACTGTTGCTCAGTGATGTGAGAGGAGAACGAGGATGACCTAGATATTCCTCTACCCTCCCTTCTGAGGCCCAGAAAGAGGTGGAGGAAAAAAAGTTACTCTTGTCCCACTTTTCAATGACCCGCTTTTTTGTCTTTAGAGCACTAGAAGGAGAAGTGCAGTAGTCCACTGAGGCAGAAATGAGGACATCTCCCTCCCAATGAGGCAAACTCGTGTCCGCTCGCATCGCTTTTTGTATGCGTGTATGCATTAAACGCATCATTTTTATATGACCTTATCATATTGAAAAAGCACTTTGTGCCTTTGCAGCCTCAGAAATAGAAAATTCTATTCATTGTGCCATAACTGGACCAGAATTAATTTCTGCTCCCATCTATCCATTCAGCTTTTGTGTGTCTGAAAAATGTAGGTGACCTTCTCAGATATAATTGATGATTTTCTCATGTGTTTTCATAATTTACCACTGGAGCAATCTGAGATAGATCAGGTCACGTGACATATGGTGGACCACAAAAGTCTGAGGCCACTTGTGAAAATACTTTGGTGTTTTTTTTTCATTACAAATTGTAGTACCGTGACAAAAAAGTTGTGGTGCAGGTATGACGTCAGAACCAGGAAGTCTAATTCGCTGCTGCTTCCTTCGAGATTTTCCTGTAGGGTTTTATAATGAGGTTTTTCAATGTTTGAGTAAAATAAAGCCTGTGGTAAACGTAACTTGACCGTACTTTGACGTTTTGTGCTTCAACGTTCACTGCGCACACACACACACCCCGAGCTGCCTTATCTAGTTACTACTTGAAAACATGCGCGTTAAAATTCGCGTTTTGTTGAGTGTGTAATTTACGTTGTAGAACAAAATGTCAAAGTATAGTCAAGTTTTTGCAGCCCTCTATATCTCCTTACGAATTCCTCCTTTTGCTTAAATCACTTGACTGACATATAAATCTGATAATGGCCGTGTCCAGCATGATGTGAATGTCTGTACAAAGAGTCATGATCAGTGTTACACTATCATTCAAAAGTTTGGGGTCAGCAAGATTTTTTTTTAAATAAATTAATACTTTTATTATGCAAGGATGTATTACATTGATCAAAAGTGACAGTAGATGCGTAAACATTTTTAATGTTATAAAATATTTCTATTTCAAATAAATGCTGTTTTTTACTTTCTATTCATCAAAATATTAATTTTATTAATTTTTTAAAGGTTTCCACAAAAAAAAAAATGTAAGCAGCACAACTGTTTTCAACATTGATAATAATAAGATGTGTCTTGAAGTATATATACAAGTCAGTATATTAGAATAATTTCTGAAGGATCATGTGACACTAAAGACTGGAGTAATGATGCTGAAAGCTTTGGCATCACAGGAATAAAAAAAATTGTATATATATATATTACAATAAAAAACGATCTTACTTTTATCAAATAAATGCAGCCTTTGGTGAGCATTAGATACTCTACCCTTCTTTCAAAAACATTTAAAAAATCTTACTCCAAACTTTTGAACGGTAGTGTAATTATATTATTGATAACCGAAATACCAATAATAACCTGTATTTTTGCTTTTAAAAAACCTGAGGTAAAAGTTGGTAATACTTCAAACCATTATTTCACAAAAAGTTCAATTGTACCTTGATTGTCTATTTCAATATCTTGTTTTTCAATTGTTTGTTTCCAGCTTTAAATGACAAAAATCCCAGATTTGGTGTTTGTCCCAGAATCTTTGTCATTTAAAGCTTGGGACCCCACTGTATTTATTTATGGTCTCATTCTAAAATATGTTTTGTATGATTGTTCACAGCACATGATGGTCATGCAGGACATGCTGAAGGACTTCCTGTTGGGGGAACACCTTCTTCTTGTGGGGAACCAGGTAATTGAGGATGACGACAGTCTGCTAAGGTGTCTGTCCGCTGTGAAACTGAGAGCATAGCAGATGTACAGTACATTATCCCAGAGCGGTGGCGTCATGCCATGAAGCACAGCTGCGTTTGTAAAGCATCTGCCCACCAGCTACAGGGTGATCTAGGACTCGGCGTGCCCTGCGGCGGCCAGGCACTCGCCCACTGTCTCTACTAGAGACCTGAGGGTGTGGAAAAAGAGTGGGCGTCCGGACTGCTGTCACTTCTGAGTTTAGACAAGTAGATTGATTGACACACAGAACACATAAATATATGTGCGCTAGACGCACAAAATGTAATAGACCTGTGAATACACGCTGTCCTGTTTAATACACTACCATTCTTTTTTTTCTTTTTTGAAATAACTCTCTTATCCTCACTAAGGCTGCGTTTGTTTGATCATAAAATAGAGTAAAGCGGTAATATTGTAAAATATTATTACAATTCAAAATTGAATTGTTTTCTATTTGAGTGGTAGTAAAATGTAATGCAAAGCTGAATTTTCAGCATCATTACTCCAGTCTTCAGTGTCACACGATCCTTCAGAAATCATTCTGATTTGCTGCTCAAGAAACATTTATTATTATCAATGTTTAATACAATTTTTTTTACAGTTTTTGCTGCTTAATATTTCTGTGTAAACACATACACGTGAAATCGTACAATTTGCTAGCCATTGACTAATTAAAGACATATTTTTGGTGCCTAGCGTCACGCTAGGCACCAAACGTCACGTTTGGTCACATGCGAGTTATGTACTTGCATTGTAGAGGTTTGCTGCCCCAAATCTTTAAACTCTCAACTACATCTAATTTTTAGTTTGTTTGCCAATGTAGTTATGCCTGAACTGATATAATAAAACACTGATTTGCTCTATACTTTAGATGGAAAAAAAGAAAACTGTCATCTTTGCTGACCCTCATGTGGTTTTGACCTAATATCATTTTAATTGTGTTTGCTGATTGGCTGAGCTTCTGTTATTCATTGAATTAATGTGGATGGCAATTCACACAGTTAAGGATAACAGTATTGCCGTGTCACTATTGGTAACATGACGTGAGCTCTATACATGCAAATTATGGCAAACCTGGTAAGGTGCCTTTTTTATTATTAAATATAAGCGTGAATTAAATTTAAGAGCCCCAGTAATGGTCAATAAACGAATTGGCTTCAAAACACTTGGAATGTTGTGCATGAGTAATATGGACTACCTTTATAATATTTAATGGTGCTTTTTTTTAGAACTTGACAGTATACATCACCATCCACTTCCACAAGCTCTGATATCCTGCCTAAAATCTGCTTGACAGATGGAAGAAAGTAATAGAGGGTTGGAAAGACATGAGGATGGGTAGATAATGAATGACACGTATTTTCATTTATAGGTGATCTGTTCCTTTAACATGTTCTTACTCTGTTCGCAGGGTGTTGGGAAAAACAAGATTGTTGATCGATTCTTGCATCTCATGAACAGACCGAGAGAATATCTTCAGCTTCACAGGTAAAATAAAAGAAGTCCCTTGAGTTCTTCTCAGAGAGGAAGACCTATTATCAGAAACTACTCTCCGCTAGACTCAATTAGAACCTGGTTATGAGGCCACACCGGGAATGACCCACATCCACTCAATGACATTACATGGAGCTTTTCTTCATTAGTGAAGAACTGAGTAATGTAGCCTCTCTGTATATGAATGAAACAGAGGAAAGAGGACACCTTTATTTATCAGACAGATAAACATCTAAACACAGATGCATCATACGACTTTTTTGTGTGTTAGAAGGTGAAACTTCCTTTTACAGACTGACTGAGTGCCTGAAATAAAAAGATCTCCTCTCTAAGGCTTGAGTGAGCTATTTATATCCTGATAAATTAGGACACCTGTCGACAGGGCAGAGGGAACTTTAATTGTAGTTCTTCAAAGGCAAAAGTACAACTTAAAAGGAGCAGTTCACATTGTACAATACTAACATTCACTTCACCTTGTTCCAAGTCCAACCCTCTTATTATTTTTTTCTATATTCTGTGAAAAACACAAAAGTATGTCTTTCGACAATTCCTCGACAAGATCTGAGCGACTTTGACAAGGGCAAATTGTTATGCCAAGGCAACTGGGTCAGAGCATCTCTGAAATGGCAAGACTTGTGGATTGCTCTCGGTTACCAGTGGTGAGAATTTTCCGACTTTGATCAGAGGAGGGATATACCACAACCACGACAGGGTGTTGGGCACCAAAGGCTCATCAATGCATGAGGGCAACAATGGCTATCTTCACTTCCCAGAGTGAAGCACATGCTGGATCAGTGATGGTTTGGGCTGCAATATCATGATGGCATTTCCTTCTGTTCTGCCAAAGGACTATCGAACCATTCTGGAGGAAAATATGCACCTAATGTTTCAAACATTGTACATGTATCAGTGTGATAAAGCACCAATACACACAGCATGTGACAGAATGCTTTGATGAACATGAAAGTGAAGTTGAACATCTCCCGTGGCCTACACAGGCACCAGATCGAAATATTTTTTAGCCACTTTGGGATATTTTGTCTGGAAACTTTTTCCTCCACTAGCATCACATATGAGCCTGGCCACTGTTTTGGAAGAGGAACGGCTCAAAATCCCTCTGGCCTCTGTGAAGGACTTGAATCTGTCATTCTCAGGACGAATTGATGCTGTATTGGGCCCAAAAGGAGGCCCTACACCATACTAATACATTATTGTGGCCTAAAACCAGGTGTTTCAGTTTCATTCTCCAACCCCTGTATAAATGTACATTTTAATTGTAATATTTCACAATATTACTATTTACTGGATTTTGATAAATACAGCTCATTGGGTCAAAAATGTGTGAATGCTGAATAAGATATCACTGTGTCTAACCCATCTATTAGGTGCAGAGGTCGATATCATCTTGGAAGTTTCCTCTTGAAAGTTAAACCAAAGTCAAACTCGCATGCATTATGGCCTGGTTAGCGATTATGGAAATCTTAAATTAGTCTAAAGTAATCACTTCAGGGATTCTCTCTTCCTCTAAGCCTATAGAGATATGTGTCACATTTCAAACCTGCACAAGAACTCAAACGCTCTGTCCATCACACTGAATGTAGGTCAGTTTACTTTGTACTTATGTAGGACCCATAAATATGAATCCACAAATCATCTCATCCTCTAGAGAAATTATCTATGATTTAACTGTGAACAGAGTCCCCATTTAGAGTGTAAGCATTATTGTTCATGACAAACACCGTCTAAAGCTCTGTTTTTATGCTCAACAGAGACACCACAGTCCAGACTTTAACTCTGCAGCCCTCTGTGAGAGATGGAGTCATCGTCTATGAAGACTCTCCATTGGTCAGTATTCACCACTGACATCATGGCTCTGTTTCAAAACCTAGTGAGCTGCCTCTCTCGACGTTGAGACGTTCTTCTAAAACTGGTATTTTTGTAGATTTGTTTGATTATAAGGTCTCTCAAATATGATTACCCGGATCAGGTGCCTTTAATTAGGGTTGAAGCTGAACTCCCGGTGTATAGTAAGTGAAATATTAAGTGTGATTATTATATAAAGACAAAAAAAAATAGAAGTAATAATTGGCTTTTATGTTGCCATTGTACTAAGGCAAATTGTAAATGTATTATCTGTTAAAATATTTACTTTATTATTACCTAAATGCAGATTTGTTTATTTTTTTATACTTCAATGTTGACCGCCCTTAAAATGCATTAAGTAGAATTGTTTTTCTATTTTTCTCTCAATTCTTTTCTTCTGACTTTTAGTGACTGAAAAGTTTCTTTCAAGGAAAGTCTGTTCGCTCAGCGATCATATTGGCAGAGCCTTCGGGCAGCTATTTTGGGCTTGCTAGACCAACATGAACTGAATCATAATTATTGCTTCTTTCACTTATATATATAAAAAAATCATTTAAAAGTGTATATCCTTGGTCCAAGTCCAACCAATGCACAATTTGTGAGTTTCAATTTCTATAAGAACCAAAGCATCTAACAGCAGTTGTAGTGATACAGTGACGTTTACCATTTGGTGATCGGCTCTTTTATTCAGATATATTGAAGATTGTAGTTTCTCCCATTCATAATAATACGAGTGAGCCGTCTTTGTGTTACTGTAAACCGTCTTTGACCCTGAATTGAAAATCCCAGTTCTAAGAAGACTTTTGGCCAAATGTACATGTATCCTGCTTCGAGAAGGCAGTCCCAGAATGCACTTCAACATATATTTGACTCATTAACAACTACTTAAGTTAAGAGTATCATGTTGTTAGCTTAGCAACACAACTAGAGTGCAGTCACGTTTACCGTTTTTGCTCTGTGAAATTTCACTGGTCGAAATCCAGTCATTCCAATTGGAATATACGCGATTGTGAGTTTTGCATGATGGCATAAAGTTCTCTATGCTCCCTTTTTTTTTAGCTCCCTTTTAAGTTGGTCACGTCAATTTGCCATGTTGACTAACAGAAAGCTGCTTGGTTTGAAAGTGACTTCTGTGAGAATTGTGCATATACATCGCTACACTATTGACAATAGACATGGACCCTTTTTTGTCTGCAAACTTTTGCTAATGTGATCGCACCTTAACACCGAACTCTATTGGAATCAGTTCAGTGTCTTTTATGCTTCACACAATCAGCTTTATTTGTATGACCCATGCTGTTTCATTTGACTTATGAACGCACTTTCCTATGTAGGCAGTGGACAGCAAGAGCCCATACTTGCTTTTTTATCTGTATACACACCTACAGTGAGCTCTATCAGTATTTGTGTATGTGATTCATCACCTCAGTGGTTCATAGTGATATTTATACATCTATCAGCAGATGGTCCAGACCACTGCTCCAGCGAGGACAAACACGTTGCCAGATCAAACCCGGAGGACTCCCCGGCACAGATGAGGGGAAAAAGCATTAAAAATTAATGAATGACCTCGAGGACAGTGTGTTATAATCCTCCACGCTGCTCGTTTCTGAAGTCGGCCAGTTGTTTTGTTAGCGTGGTGGTGCCATTTAGACACATTGTTTGTGAAGCAGGGTTGCGGGTGTTCTCTACATAAGGCTTTTAACGATGTCTCTGCTCGAAACAAGGTGGATGGAGATGAAAAGCAGGCTGTGACTCGGAGTTTGGCCCCTCAATTAGCACCCAGCGGCAGCTCTCAGGGTATAAATAGTCTTTAGGCTTTGAAGCCCCTTCTGACGCCTCATCTGATATCGATGCTTCCAAATGGTCTCTCATTGTGCCGGTCCAACAGATAAAAGCATCAAGAAAACACCCCTCGTTCTCCGCAAACCACCTTTCAGCTCTGGGTTGTAAATAAGAGGCGCTAGTGTCAGCTGTACATATCAGAGATGATGAAAACACGGCTATAATCTTCGGCTCCCTATTAACTCTGCTCCTCTTCGCTGTTTTGGAATAAAGAGGATCCGCGGCGCAACTGTTCAAATATGGTCAGTCAAAGGAAAGCATGGAAACCAAGCTGGTCCGTGTACCTTCGGGTAATTTGTTTTCATGGTTTTGCCTTCAAAACGGAATTATATTGTAGTGTATTTCTACCTATAATAGTGTATTTCTCTGGCACGTGTAGTAAGCCATATGTCTACACAGAAGAAAGTCCTGCCTATCTGCCCCGGTATAGTTTGTGTCAATCTATTAGTTTGGTTGTTTGATGAGAAAGAGATGAAATGTAGTTGCAATAAATGCTTTAAAGCAGGGGTCACCAAACTCGGTCCTGGAGGGCCGCCGTCCTGCAGAGTTTAGCTCCATCCAGGTCCAACACATCTGCCTGAAAGTTTCTAAACTCTGCAGGACAGCGGCCCTCCAGGACCGAGTGTGGTGACCCCTGCTTTAAAGGAACATGCCGACTTTTTGGGACTTTAGCTTATTCACCGTATCAGAGTTAGATAAGTCCATACATACCCTTCTCATCTCCGTGCGTGCCGTAACTGTCTGACGCAGCCACTGCTAGCCTAGCTTAGCACAAAGACTGGAGGTAAACGGCTCCAGCTAGCATACTGCTCCCAATAAGGAGACATTGCTTAACATTATAAGTAGAGATGACAGAATAAATAAATAAAAATGTGCTGTTTTCAAGGTTAAAGCTGTGAAGATGGGACACATCCTGGTAATAGATGAAGCTGATAAAGCTCCCACAAATGTCACCTGTATCCTGAAGGCTTTGGTGGAAAGTGGAGAGATGATCCTGGCAGATGGAAGAAGAATAGTGTCAGGTGAAATGGACTGAGAGGATCAAACATGTTCCACATCACTGACCCGTCACTGACAGTCTTTAAAACTGGAATTGTTCTTTGATTTCCACAGACCCGTTGGAAGCAGCAGGAAGGCCTAATGCCATTCCCATGCATCCAGACTTCCGCATGATTGTTTTAGCAAACCGACCAGGCTTTCCGTTTTTGGGAAATGACTTTTTCGGAGCTCTTGGTAAGGACGTTCTTCTGATTATACAGTATTTGATCACAGAATGTCTTGATCATCATGACAATTACAAACAAATATCAAGTTATTGCTTTATATTTGTTTGTAATACTCGTGATGATATGATGAATCACTCTTTCAGGGGACATATTTAGCTGCCATGCAGTGGACAACCCCAAACCTCAGGCGGAGTTCGCCATGCTGAAGCAGTACGGGCCTGGCGTTCCTGATGCTGTTCTCCAGAAACTGGTGGCTGCATTCGGAGAGCTCCGGGCCATGGCGGACCAAGGAACAATCACCTACCCCTACTCTACACGAGAGGTGGTCAACATCGTAAAACACCTACAGGTAACTGCCAGGTAGTCATAGCCTCAGACGGCTCACGTTTATTGTCCGTCTGTCCGTCTCAATTTATAGTTCACAGGCACGTCTGATGCATTTAACAAAAAATGGAAGCAAATAATGGACAGAGTGACGCTATTATTTAAAATTGTATTTACACTTCTTTTATTGTTTTAATATCAATTACACTACAGTTCAAAAGTTTAGGGTCGGTAAGATTTGTTATGTTTTTGAAAGAAGTCTCTTATGCTCAAAAAGACTGTATTTATGTGATCAAAAATACAGTAATGTTGTGAAATATATTATTACAGTTTAAAATATCGGTTTTCTATATTGATGTACTTTAAAATGTATTTTTTTTCCTGTGATGGCAAAGCTGTATTTTCTGCATCCATTACTTAAAAAAAAAAAAAAAAAAAAAAAAAAAAAAAAAAAGCTACATACAAAAGTGATTCCTTCAAGAGCAGTGAGTGATTAATTTTTTTCTTTGTTGTTTGATTAACATTAATGATAGACAGCAACATGTTTATTAGGCTGCTGTCACTTTAAGAGCTGCACAGATCCAATATGATGGTACACATGCATTTTCTTTCCTCAACTGTTTACCATCACTTAAGACAAAACCGACTGTGTACGTATACCTGATTAATATCCAAGACTGGCATTTTGACATAATTGTGTGTGTATTTGGCCAAATAAGTTACGGAAGGGAACTGAATTCGGGATCTTGCACTGTCCGAGAGGCAGTGTTATAACAGCGGCTTTCTGTGTATTATTTTCTGCTTCTTTTTGCGCTTTTTAACATTAAGCATGTCACAGTTTTGTCCACATTTAACATTCATGTGTATAGTCTCTTATCTGCTATCTGCGTTGATCTAAACCTTTGAATTTTAATAACTTTTTGAAGTATTAAAATCATTCAGTTGTTGCAAACCGTTGTGATATGCCTGTTGCGATGTGTACATTTGCGATTTTTCAATATATATTGTGCAGCTCTACTTTTGGTCAATTTAATGCATCAGTGCTGATAAAAGTTTTAATTCTTTCAAAAAATATTTCAAAAATACACATAACTGACCCCAAGCTTTTGAACAGTAGTGTATTTCAGGCACTTAAAAAAAAAGAGCCTGTGGTTGGTTGTTTTGCATGACAATCAGACGGTATCTTCTCATCTAAAGGGACGGATCATGTCCAGAATAAGCTGCAGAGTGGACCAGACTTTGTCGCTGGTCAAATGTCTGGCCGAATCCACACAACACATCAAACATTTTGGTTGTAGGATGTTCCCCATTTTAAGAATTCAGACTTTGTGTCGGTGATGAACTGTGTGATGTTTAATAGATGAGGGTGAGTTACCCTATGTCTGAGATGAAAGGTGCCG
Source organism: Phoxinus phoxinus (assembly GCF_949152265.1). Lineage (NCBI taxonomy): Eukaryota > Metazoa > Chordata > Actinopteri > Cypriniformes > Leuciscidae > Phoxinus > Phoxinus phoxinus. The sequence goes on along the minus strand of NC_136882.1, from coordinate 12,003,128 downwards.
CACGAGACCCAGAGTGAGGGAGGAAAGGCCTTGTCTCTTCACTCGGCCCACTCACTGACTGATCTGACACATAGAGGCCACACTGCCATTCTGGGCCACCTGTCTCTGGGCTTTAACTCTGCTCTCACACACACACACACACACACAGCGTAGCAGCCTCCTCCTACTCTAGCCTCAGCTCTCAGGAGTGACAGGGGTGCAGATAGATGGATGGAATTCATCTGTCACGTTGGATGAGGAGTCAGTTGTCAGATTAGTCTGCCGCTAGCAGCCATCAGAAGTCTACACTAGCAGTTAAACTTGACTGACTTTTATTTTTATTTTTTATGTGATCTTATAAACATTTGTTCTAAAGACCGTCATTCTTGAAATCAGTTTTGTACACAAATATAAATTGTCTACTTATGAATTTCTAAACTAAACTTTTTTTATTTTTTATTTATTTATTTATTGGGTCAGATAAAAAAGCAAAAGCAGTGACCAGTGCCTGGCCTGTCAACTCCTTCACAATTGTTTTTAAAAAATCTCATTTTGCAAATCCTGAAGTTGTTTAAAAATCTCCATAGTGAGCAGAGGTACAATCTAGACAAAGAAGAACCTAACCATAGGCAGGTTGTGAAACATTCTGAATTGAAATGAAAATATTTAAAATCCCAATTAACTTCATATATATGAAGTGAGGAAGCAAACAAATCAAATTTGAATTGAACAAAGAATTAAAATGGCATGAATTTAAAAATAAATTCATTTTGCGGAGTAGCTTATAATAATAGGTGTAATATTTCAGTATGAATTACCCATAAAACGTGATCAAACACACAATATGGTTAGTTACAATAATATTGTTCAATAAACTGAATAATATTAGTAAAATAAAAGTATTATTTAATTTTATGAACACTGGTGGAAATACACCTTCAAGTATCCTCAATACTTTGTTTTGTATCTAGTTTGATGTCAGCATTCATTTTTAAACAATAAATCTGAAAACAAGGTTATTCATATTTTGTGGTTTATTGCTAAAGTAAAAATATGTTTTAATGGCTGTTAATTGTGTCGACCATGTTGAACTTGGAGAACTTTGTGAAAATGATTAGTCAAAAATTAACCCTGAAAGGTCTGACATCAAATAATGGTCTGAAGTTGTTTTGTTTGTTTGTTTGTTTGTTTTAATTTGAACATTTAATTTAAACTTTAGACAAAACATAAAGAAAGTCTAAAAAAAAGATTGCATACAGTATGTGTTATTGTTGAGTATTTGATAAATCAGGCTTTTATATCTCATATAGTATGATATCTGTTCATTTTGAGCTCATACTCAGAGGAAAGAAATCACCTCACTTTTATTCAGAGGCCAAAGCAAGCAAGTTGGTGATATTTATGACTAAAACGTATTGCTTGTAGCTTGTAATGTAAATAAATTATGTATTTATAACAGCATAACTGCATTCTTGCATAAAATGCATGTAAATATAGTATATGCATATCAATCAGTAAAGATTTCACAGCAAATAGACACATGTATCAACATGAAAGGACACATTTTTACAATTATACTAGAAGGCCTTTTGCTTACTAAAAAAAAAGTATTAAATGTCCATCAGACTACAGAAAGCAGGAACTGTTGTAGATTGTGTACAAAAGCAAACCTTTGATCATGTTGATATGTTAGTGGCCTTGACATCAAATATGTTCTTGTAAGTTCTATGTGGTTAATTATTATGGTCTTATTATTCATGTTTTTTTTTTCTTGTTAAACTTCTTTTTGACAAAAGAAATTCCTCTCCCATGAGACAACGTCGAATTCCTTTTGAATTGCAGTTCAGTAAATTCCTCTTTCCAATCAAACATCCTGTGTTGTGGCCAGTTCAATTTAAATGCACACTTATCAGCCGAAAGGGAAACTATTCTTACATATTTGATCAATCTCTCCTGTACGAATGTTTTTAATCTGCATTGATTGATAACGTAAAATCAAAGTGCTGTTAAAATGCATTAAAACTGAATGCTTTTGTCTTGTGGCTTACCACCCTTCTCCTCTTTTTCCAGAAATTTCCCGATGAGGGATTGGCCAACGTGGTGAGGAATGTGTTTGACTTTGACTCCTATAACAAGGACACGCGTGAGGTGCTGATCACAGCTCTGCACAAGCACGGCATTCCTATCGGAGCCAAACCCACCAGCGTACACCTGGCCAAGGAGTAAGAGCTCAGCTCCTATTGCCCCTTTATTGTCCGTGAATACAGTTTTATAGACAAATATTGAGTTCTCTAACAGCCACGCTGTCCTGGACTAACAAGACTACCTGTAGAAAGGATCTGCTCTGCACTTGAACAAATGCATTTAAAGGTGAAGTGTGCAATTTTTTTCTTCAGCAGCAGTGACACTAAACTAAATGATGCATGAATGACTGGTTTCAAATAAAGTTTGCATCTGCATTGCTCTGACAAACAGGCCAAATCACACCATTGGTTTAGCCAGTGTTGTTGTGTCCAGACCAGTCGGGCTGCTCAAATGAACAGCCATTTTGTTTCTAGTGTCACAAATATTACAAACTTCACCTTTAACGGATGCATTTAAAGGACAATTCTGGTGCAAAATGAACCTAGGGGTTAATAACACATGGTTACCGAGTCGATCGTTGTCTGGGATTTGTTTTCATGATAATCGAATGTAAAGAGAAACAGAATCTCTAAAAACAGATTCGCTTATAACGCTAGTATGGGGCATCGAATATCAGTAAAAAGAAATCTCTAGTTAATACCACTAACAAGGCTCAAAATAGCCTCACACTAACACGGTAGTATAATGAGGGTCCGTACATGCAAACCGAAGCATTGGAAACTTTGTAAGTGTACAGACAGTTTAATAAGAAGATACTTTATAAAGACAGTACACGTCGCGTATACAGGCAGGAGCCATCTTTGGAAAACAGTCTCGACCAGTCGAGCCACGAACCCCGTGCTATGTGAGCTGAACTGTGACTTAAACCTATCGACCAGCTCACTTAGCACGCCGTTCGTGGCTCGGCTGGTCGAGACTCGAGACTGTTTTTATATGCTAATCAGTTTATAGAGATAAAACTCTTTACATTCGATTATCATGAAAACACATCCCAGAGAACGACTTGGGAACCATGTGTTAATTACCCCTAGGTTCATTTTGCACCGGAATTGTCCTTTTAACTCATAAGCTGCTTATTTCATTGAAGGTGCAATAGACAAAACCCGAAACATGCATGAATTCACATATTTAAAAGTAAAAAAAATAATAATATTTAGACTCAGAAATAACTAAACCTGAAATATTTATGGGAAAGATTATAAAAATCTATAAAAAGATGTATGGGCAAATTTCAATGGGAAGTGAGCATCTCTATACCCTGTTCACTATGAAGAACAAACACTTGAAATGGGAAATCTGGAGAGAGCAGGACAGTTGGGTCTCATAATGTTGTTGTTTGGAAGACACTTGGCGAAGGGAGCAATTTAAAACATAATTTTCTTTAATCTAGAACGATCCTGTGGTGTGTATGTCCCATCGCTGTCCGCCCTTCCACTGTTTGGAATTTGCCTTTTTATCTAATTATTAAGAGTTTGACATCAGCATTATATACATAACAACAAATAATGTCTCATTCTATAAAGGTAATTTCATTTACTCAGTGCTGTATATTATACACTTTTAATAAAGGAAATTATTTGTTTCTTCCGTCTCATATTTCTCTTTATTGTGTCTTTATTTCACTTGCTTTTGAGTGTTTTGCCATCTGGTCTACACAATGTATTATGTTTTATACAAAATACTGGAAAATGACACGGTGAAGAAACAAATATTTCCTTTTGAATCATACTTCTAAGTTTTTGAAAGAGGTCTTATGCTCACAAAGAGTGCATTTATTTGATTAAAAGTACAGTAATATTGTGAAATAGGATGCATTTAAAAAATATATATATATTTGATGGCAAAGCTGAATTTTCAGCATCAATCTGTCTTGTCTTCAGTGTCACATGATCCTTCAGAAATATTTCTAATACGCTGATTTGCTGCTCAAGTAACATTTATTATTAAGCAGCGGCTAAGTGCAAATAGCAATAGATGCTAGTATTTACACTGTAAATATTAACTAAAAAAGTATTTTCTTTGCACTAAGTACAAATAGCATTAAATGTAATTTACACTAAGATAAAATAGCTCTATTATTTGCACTGAGGAAATAACAGTATTTTCTTTGCACTAAGAGTAAAAAGTCTTCAGATGCCATTTATACTTAATACAAATAGTGGCAGATATTATTTGCACCTCAGTGTATGCAAAACCCTATGCAATAATAACACATTCACTGGGTATGATTATATATTTTTTTAAATCATAAATGGATGCTTCTTTATTGGAACCTTGCTTGTTCTTAATTTCTATTAAAAAAAAATATACAGTCATGGCCAAAATTGTTGGCACCCCTGGTAAATATTATCAAAACTGGCTGTAAAAAATAAATCTGCACTGTTTATCCTTTTGATATTTCATTCAAAAAATTGCCAAAATTCTAACCTTTCATTGAAGCAAGAGAATTGAAAGTGGGGCTAAATCACATTATGAAATAAATGTTTTTCTCCAAAACACGTTGGCCACAATTATTGGCACCCTTTTATTAAATACTTTTTGCAACCTCCTTTTGCCAAGATAACACCTCTGAGTCTTCTCCTATAATGCCTGATGAGTTTGGAGAACACCTGACAAGAGATCAGAGACCATTCCTCCACACAGAATCTCTCCAGATCCTGCAGATTCCCAGATCCATGTTGGTGCTTCTTCTCTTCAGTTCAGCCCACTCATTTTCTATAGGGTTCAGGCCAGGGACTGGGATGGCCATTGCAGATCTTGGTTTTGTGCTCAGTGACCCATTTTTGTTTTTATTTTGATATTTGTTTTTGGATCACTGTCCTGTTGGAAGATCCAAACATGGCCCGTTATAAGATTTCTAGCCCCGGCTGTTAGGTTTCGATTTTTTATCTGTTGGTATTTGATCCAATCCATGATGCCATGTATCTGAACAAGATGTCCAGGACCTCTGGCAGAAAATTAGGCCCACAGCAGTAAAGATACAGCAGAGTATTTCATTTTACACATGGGGTACTTTTTTATCCCTGTGTGCACCAAACCCATCTTAAGTGTTTGCTGCCAAAAAAGCTATTTTTGTGGTTCCTCTGTCCATAGAACGTTTGAAAAGTACCTGAAACTACTGGCACTTCAAACGGGACGGGTTCAATGGTCAGATGAAACAAAAAAATAGCTTTTTTGGCAGCAAACACTTAAGATGGGTTTGGTGCACAAAGGGATAAAAAAGTACCCCATGTGTAAAATGAAATACTCTGCTGTATCTTTACTGCTGTGGGCCTAATTTTCTGCCAGAGGTCCTGGACATCTTGTTCAGATACATGGCATCATGGATTGGATCAAATACCAACAGATAAAAAATCGAAACCTAACAGCCGGGGCTAGAAATCTTATAACGGGCCATGTTTGGATCTTCCAACAGGACAGTGATCCAAAAACAAATATCAAAATCAAAACAAAAATGGGTCACTGAGCACAAAACCAAGATCTGCAATGGCCATCCCAGTCCCTGGCCTGAACACTATAGAAAATGAGTGGGCTGAACTGAAGAGAAGAAGCACCAACATGGATCTGGGAATCTGCAGGATCTGGAGAGATTCTGTGTGGAGGAATGGTCTCTGATCTCTTGTCAGGTGTTCTCCAAACTCATCAGGCATTATAGGAGAAGACTCAGAGCTGTTATCTTGGCAAAAGGAGGTTGCAAAAAGTATTTAATAAAAGGGTGCCAATAATTGTGGCCAACGTGTTTTGGAGAAAAACATTTATTTCATAATGTGATTTAGCCCCACTTTCAATTCTCTTGCTTCAATGAAAGGTTAGAATTTTGGCATTTTTTTGAATGAAAGATCAAAAGGATAAACAATGCAGATTTATTTTTTACAGCCAGTTTTGATCATATTTACCAGGGGTGCCAACAATTTTGGCCATGACTGTATATATATATATTGACTTTTTATTTAAAATAAATGCTACTCTGAGCTGATATGTGATGGAAAAGGGAGGAGAATGAGTTCGGTAAAAGACAAATTTGAACTTTCAGAGTACTGCATTCATGTTTTCTCCGGGAATAGTAACTGCAATATCCAGATGTGTAACTACAACCTTCATTAATGTCAATGAACATGAACAACGAACAGTGTGCCTACAGAGACCGCAGACTGTCTCCAGTTCTGGGGCATGTACAAAGCTGAATGAAACAATGACCATCATTTACACGCACATCATTTTCTGATTTAGGTGCAATTTATTTGATTATATTCTTGTATACTAAACACAGTCAGTCACTGGGAAAAAAAACACTGATTACTTTCATAAATCAATGCAAAAATGTAGGTGTGCCAGTCAGTTTGGCTTAAGCCAATAAAATAACAGTTTTAGGTGTTTTTATGACCTACATGTTGTCATAATGTTAGATTTCAATTTAATAACTTTGAATTTTTAGTCATAAGAAATACTAAATACCCTTTTCCTAGGTTACCATTGCCAGACTGTAAGATGGCGGGTTACTGGGCCATCAATCGGGACGGTAACACACGACGAAAGCTGCTGTGTCCAACAGAGTCCCATCGGATAGACATTAAGGTATCATAAACCTTTCATTTATTTTCAATATTTCAAAGTTGTTACACTTTGAAACTAATTAGACATCTGTGGATTTCCTCAGGGCCCAGTGTTTCTGCGGGTTCAGAGTTATCCGTCTGAAAGGCATGAGACCAGATCTATGAGCTTCACTGAGGAACAGGCTCACTGGCAAATCCCCATGAACGAGGTCAACATCATCTGCGACGTTACCACTGCTAACGGTAGGCCATGACAAAAGCACAAAGATATCGAAGTTAGTCTCATGGAGCCAAACCTTTGACCTAATGAATTGGCGTTATAAAGTCCTGTGACTTTTATTTTTACCTCGTAGATTCCATTTACGTGGCAACATGTAACCCTGTCTCGCTGTATGCTATGAAGGAGAGAGGAGACTCCGTCCAGTGCGTTGAGCTCTACGACATCTTCCCCCGAACCATCAGTGGAGTGTGGCAGCCCTTTGTCTCTGTGGCGGCACTGGGCAACCCGCTGCAGGACCAGGTGGTTCTCCATGAAGAACAGGTGTGTGTGTGTGAGACCTGTAACTCGCCCTTCTACACATGAAAATAGAAGATCATCAATAGATGCATCCTTTCCACCAAACCCATGTCTAATAATAGTCGATGGAAATAGTAAATGGCCACAGATAAAAACAAGGCCGAGGCCGAGTTGTGAGCTAATAGATTCACCGTAGATGATGAGATGTGATGTTTGAGCAATAATACCGTTTGTAATTTTATATACTGTAAGTTATACAGCGTATTGAGGTACGCTGAAGCCTGCATATTACTTTGCTGGATGTTATTGTCACTATATTTAGGCTTTGTTTATCCCTAGTTAAAATTGAAACTACTGTTTTTGTAGGATATTTTCTTTCTATAAATCCACTTGTAATGTTAATCAGTTTACTTTACCAAAAACAAACTTAAAGGGACTGTAACCAAAACTTTGATGCATCAGAAAGTTCATAAAGACATTGTAAAAGTAATCCACACACAATAGTGTACTTTGAGTTTATTCAATATGGTAAACAGAAGATCAAATGTATCCCGCAAACGAAAGAGCAAACATGGAACCGCACACTCACAACAACAAGACAGTAGGAGAGTCACCAAACTAACAATAAACCAGAGCGAAGTGACAGAACCCTGACATGGATCAACTCTATGTATCACCATAGTTATCTGTTCAAGCCAATTTGTCCAAAAGTATGTGGACACCAAAAAGTATGTTTTAACTACTCACACAGATTTCTGCAGGAGTAAGTCCTAAAACCCAGAAACAAATTGAAATTTTTGACTTCTAGTTCCAATGTCCTGAAGTCAAGTGGTTTTATGAATGGGTTTTTTGTTAAATGCCTAAAAGAAGGTCTATGATTTACACAAGCTTTTTTTTTTTACATGTCTTGAAAAAGGCGTTTTCAGGTAAACTCATCTACTCGCTAGTCTGCTTTTAAATCCTCAATGTGTTTAAGTTAAAGTCATGTTATTGTGGTGTAGTTCATTTATAGCCTACCTTTAGCTTTGTACTCCTGGCGATTGCATTTAGGCTTCAGAATTCATACAAATTGTGTTCATTTATAAACAAAACATGTAAGAATCATAAACATTTGTTGGCCAAAGAGCTTTATTTTCTGCCATAATCTAAAAGTCAATCCTGTTGTTTTTTTGTTGAGGGAACCAGGGTGATGCTGACTTCCATTATGGCCTGCAAAAAATACGTCATCACTGCAGCACCCTATTATTAACAGATTAAACATGCATTTAGTCTTGTATAAAGACTTTCCAGAAGAGTGGAAACTGTTGTAACTCCCTATTAATGCCTATGGTTTTGAAGTTAAATGTTTAACAAGCACATATGGCTGTAGTGTTTTCTGAGATCACAGTTTTGGTCATGTAGTGTATCTTGATGTATTCAATAACCCTTCTCATTACTTCACTTACATGTACATGTTAAGGTACCAAACCAAAAAAAAAAAGAGAAAGAGATCAAATTGTAATTTACATTCAGAGTGCAGCTGGTTTGTATTAGAGTCGAGCCTGGTGGAAACCTGTTAGCTGTGGAAAAAAGTGGTGTGGAGAACATGATTACGTGTGTATAAAAATCTAAAAATACAGATGTCCAGACATCACAGGAGGCCATGCAGGGGTCATTGCTCTCCTGGTGGAGAAAACGTGAAGGCTGAATGGAACGGTGCGGCCCGTGACCATAACGGCCCGTCTCAGCCAGACCCACCATCTGTCCAAAAGTGATGCAAGGCTTCTATTAATATCACAGACAGCATGCGGTGTATGAAAGCCAGGGCGTAAGGAAGCCATTATGCTGCAGATTCAGTGGTGAGGAGGAATTCATGGCCTCTAACCTTTCCTATGAAGGTGAAAACGGAAGATAAGAAGCATTGTAACAGGAGGCTGGCACAATACTTCCATAAAGTACATATTGTTGAATATTATTGAAAGGACATTTACATTTCCTAAAGGGACCGCTGTAAAAAGGCCAGGGTCAAATAGAGGCTGGAAAATGGTTGCGTAAAACTAAATTATAGATGTTTTGGTGCGTAAAACTTTGACATTAACCTACCGTTATCAGTGTACCTTAGGGAATAAAATGAAATATGACCTCGTTTTTGAAAATGAACTACAATTTGTGAACATTCTTGTCTCCTTTTTGTAGGGCAACACAGTTCTGCATGTGGACCTGGTTACTGGTGCTGTGAGGAGACTGGTCCTGTCTCAGGACAAGCAGGAGGAACCGCAACGCAAGACTTCAAACTGGTGGAGCAACAAAGAGAGTCAGGTGGAAATTGCGTCTATAGCAGTGGTTCTCCATAGGGGGCCTAATACCTTTCATTAGCGTTCATAGGCTAGTGTCACGTCAGGTAGTGTCTTAAAATTATTTTCAACTTTTGTATTGTTGTCATTAGCCTGGATACAAAATGTGCAAGGAGTTTGCCCACAAGAACTGGCTTCTCTTCTACAAAGAAAACGGGTAGGCTATTCTCCCTCAATCTTATGTGTGACAAACCCCTTACGCTTTGTTCTGAAACCTAGTGAGCATTTTACAAAGCTAAACTGCTAATTTATTAGAGCAGTATGATTATTCACCCTTCTGACCATTTTTGGCCAGCACCACATATTTCTGTTGTGGAGAAATCAATCTCAGAATGCACTTCAACATAAATATGTCTAAGATGTCTGAGGAAGTGTGAAAAATAGAGAATTCTGAGGGGAAAAAAATTAAGCAACATTTTTGTGCTGTCAGTGTTGTGGCACTCGTTAGCATGTTTCTTCATGCGAGTCGTTGCTTATATAGAGAGCTCAAAGTCAAATAATCAATTAAGTTGTCTACTCTACTCTTATTTACACCGTGTCTACACTTCATGTGTTATAATGAGAGGATTCTTGAGCGTGGAGAACTTTTGAGCAGTGGGTGGCTTCTGATTTTTTAAACACCACTGATTGGTCATTGCTTCAAGAGATCAACAAACATGTCTGTGATTGGTTTAATTGCTAAACGCTGCAGAAACATATTGTAAATAGAAACCCTTTGACACTCTCCGGAGCGCAAACACAAATACGCACTGGAGTGTATGTCAAATCAGTTTCGCCAATATGATATTATTACAGTTTCAACAGAGGGGGTGCTCTTGTTTTACTTTGAAAGTGTGCTTAGCACCCCTGTAGAAGCGGGCCTACCTCTCGTGCGGCGTCCCCGTCATTTTGCGCCCTAGGCAACCGTCTATGTCGTCTTACATTTACATTAACTGATAAGTACTAAAATCTGTTTTGTAGCTTTATAATACATTAAAAACCACCAAAAACATAGGTGGTACAGAGAGTCATATGGCAAGGCAAGGCAAGGCAAGTTTATTTATATAGCACATTTCATACACAATGGTAATTCAAAGTGCTTTACATAGAAGAAATTAAAATAATCAAAAGAAATAAGAATAATTAAAACATATGTATAATCAAAGCTCATAAGACAGTTTTTCTATAAGTTGAGATACATGCTAATATATAAAAGTGTCCGACAGTGTCATGCACACAAATACAAAACACCATCACAGTAACATAGGACACTCAAATATTAAACTTCATAAGACCCTAATGTACATAACTGATAAGAAAAGATATTTCAATAAAATAAAAACATCAAATGAGAAGTGACACACGGAATGCCAATGTAATATGAAAAAAAACTGTAAATTTAACAGTATTTTACTTTAAAATGACATGAAATGTCCCATTAGATTCGTTTTTCAGCATATATAGTAAACAAACTTACCGTTAACCAATTAAAAGGGGTTTTTATAGCATTGTATTTCTACAGTATTTTACCATTACACTTATGATCATTTTAGACTCTCTAGGTTTTGAAACAGAGCTGTGGTGTCCTGTTCAGGCATGGTCTACTGATTTACACTCTGCTCTTCTTGGACAGGAATCAGCTGGATGTTGTTGATGTGCTGGAAGGTCAGGTTCACACCATCTCCCTCCCCATCAATCTCACGGCTGTGTTCCTGGTGGCTGAAGACCGCTGGCTTCTTGTTGAGAGCAAGACTGACAGGTGGCAATGAAATTCATTCTGCACTTCAATCAAAATCAAGAAGATTCCTTCATATTTGAGTTGCTCAGCCTTTGAAAAGGGTGTTCTCCTTTTAGAGGTTATATAAGTGCATTTTCTTCAACTAAATGTGCTCCCGTCATGTGCAGGAAGTTCCTGTTGACAAAGCCCATGCACATGGGCGCAGAGGACACGGGAGTGTGCCAGCTGCACGCCATCAGTGAAGACGTGGTTGACACTGGCTTTGGCACCAGCTCAGGTGAACAACTCGTATTGCTTGTTAGCCAGAACGCCCAATCAGAAGTGACTCTGCGATGTTGCGTCCAATCACGGCCACTGAGAGCCCTTAACACTTGTCAGTCACCATCTGTCTCGCTTTGGCAAACGCGTCTGTTTCACATATGCTTTGATTGACATGAAGCCTCAGGGCTTTTTGAATCTGACTTATCAGATTCGAGACTTTAGCACATGAACAAACTTGGTGTCATATTTAATGGCTTGCATCGTACATGCGTTCTCACACAGATCTAGTTATGCTCATTGCACTCTACATTTTTACTCAAAGTGAGCCCATTTTTACTTCGTTTTATTAATAAGTGTTATTTGTTAATGCTAACGTTAATTTGTTATGGCCCCGGTGTACTTCAAGCTAAATGAATGAACGAATCATTTAGAACAAAATCAGGCAAAATCAACTAAAGTTTGTTTCAGGAGTTTGAACTTTCTGGAAAAGTTCTCTCCGGCTGGTAAACACCTTAAAACTACCATAAAGAGCTGCGGGATGCAAAACCTGGAGGACTCATTCGCCAGTGGTTCCCTTGAGATTGTCCTAATGTTTTTTTTTCAACCCCATTTTTTTTTTGTCTGTGGTGAACATAACGTGAAGAAACTTGGACGTTTTGTTCTACAACGTAAACTGCACACACTCACATTCATATCTATTTACTTATTAGACGCATACTCTGTTTTTTTTTGTGTGTTTTTTTTTCATACACATAGCTTCACATTTTTGTGATTTGGATAGGGGTGTGTGTGATTTAGAGCAAAACGTCCCAAGTTCAGTCGTGTTATGTTCACCACAAACCTTATTTCACTCAAATGGCATTACTGTATAATAATGCAATGGGGGAATATTTGTGTAAAAATGTTTTTAAATATATCTTATGAGCGACAGAGTGCAAGCACATTCGTCTAAAATAATTCTGTATTTTCAGCTTCAGAATCATGAATATTTGTAGTTTGGTGTCACCATTGTCCTGTGCATTGGGTTTCCAGCACCAAGTCGAAGCCTATTAATTTACATCCCCCAATGTAAAACCAAATTTAGCATTTGAATCAACAGTACATTTGTTGTCAACCTTTTATCATATGTCTTGGAGTATCAAAATAATATTGTATCTTGAGTTCAGTATCGTGATATGTATCGAATCGTGACATGAGGGTATCGTTACACCCCTACTATATATTGTTACACCCCTATTATTTAGTATTCCTGTCTTGGCTAATTTGAAAGCCTACTGCATTTCGAGGAGATCTTAAGCTCTCGGGGTCTGATGGATGACGCCAGTGAGTCCTGCGCGCCTCATTTGATAGAAAGTAATGCCAGTTTGTTTTTGAAGGCCTAAAATAGCTGGTGAAATTAATCGTTGCCCCTTTGTTTATAAGGCATGAAAACAGCTCTATCTTCTGATGAACTACCCCTAGTCATTCCTCCTTCAGCAACGTATCATTTTCTGGAGCGTGAAGAGCAGAAAGACGCTTAATAGAGTTATTGAGATGAATGTCTCTGTCATAAAGATAGAGTAATGCCTGTACTTAGGCATCGGACATCTAAAGTATCAGACACGCTTCATTGTTGCTCTGAAAAATGAGCATGTTTTTGATGACATCAAACGTTCCCATCAGCAGGATTGGGGTCTCAATCACATCGAGAGTGACAGAATGTCTCTAGAAGGTCTGAATAATGACTAATTAAACTGGGGTATAAAGATGTGACAGATGTAGAGTCATGGTCGAAATGCTCTGAACCCTTTTATGGGTTTAGTGGCGAGGATCTTTATGGGAAGTTATACTTTATGGGAGTGATGATCTGACTGTCTTTGTGCTTCAGGGATGGAAAGCACAGCTCCTCAGGAGGTGTCGAGTGAGCAGCTGCCCAATGAGAACCTCAGCACTGCCCTGGGGCAGAAGATCGCCTCTCCCAACCGCATCCTCTGTGACACAAACACCTATGCTAATGTGATTGTGGGATTCCCAGATCTCATGGTGGGTGACAATTATGACATACCCTGTAGTCAAATACACAACTGGATTCTGTAGGTCAATGACATGATACACTTCTTTTTTTCTTTTTTTTTTGATTATTTATTCAAAATGAGTTTCATACATTACCATGAATATCTTCTGTTATAATGGACAGGTTTTCAATTTCTGAATTAAAACATATTTTGAGATTTTTTGGGGGTGGGAGGGGCATAATTGGATGATGCAGCTGTTTTGATAAAAAATGTAAACAAATATTTTTCTTGAAAGGAAAACCTTATTAATTAGTGACTGATCATTTTGCAAATTCTTTGGCAATGCATATTAATGAGAATTTGAATTTTTTATTGAGCCTTAGAATTGAACCAGATGTCTTAAATGTATTAATTTACATTATTACTATCTTATAAGTCACCTAATATTTGTGTATATGTTATTTTCTGACAGTGGTATTCATATAATATTCACGATTCTCTTATAATAATAATAATACAGTGGCCAAAAGTGATGTCTTCTCCCTTTATTTAAATATTATTAAACATGTGATTGTGAACAAACACTATTAATAACTGACTACAGGTGAAACTTGAAAAAATGTAATATCGTGCAAAAGTTCATTTATTTCAGTAATTCAACTTAAAATGTGAAACTAATATATTATATAGACTCATTACATGCAAAGCGAGATATTTCAAGCCTTTATTTGTTCGAATTTTGATGATTATGGCTTACAGCTTATGAAAACCCCAAATTCAAAATTAGAATATTGTGAAAAGGTTTTCATAAGCTGTAAGCCATAATTTTGGCTAATTATAACAAATAAAGGCTTGAAATGTCTTTAAAATAAACACTGTAACTGTAGTTTGCCTTTTTTGTCAAATCATTTTTGTCAGATAAATACCTAAAACAAATTTTGTCTTTTGTTTTTCCTATTTGTATTTAAAATGTGAAGAAGAAAAAAATATATAATATATTCCTCATATTTTGATCATTTAATCGATCATTTAATATACTGTGTGTGTGTGTATATATATATATATATTATTATGTGGCATTGGCCCCTATATCATCTGTTTTGTATTGTTTCCACAGTCCCCAAACGAGGTGTACAGCTTTAAAAGATCTTCGCCCCTAACAGAGGGTCGAGGGCCTGATATGTTTTTTGGGTCAAGTAAGCGAACAGGACCCCCAAAGAGGGTGAACTGTGTCTGTCTGTTAGATGCCAATCAAGTGGTACGAGCGCTGCCCCCTACACAAGTCCCACTGACTGAGGTCTACCCTAAAGGTAAAGCATTGACACCTTCAAATGCACTTATCATATAAACATAGATATGCAATATTGGCTTTTTACTCATATACTGATGGTATGGATTCACCAACAGATGTCACACCACCCATGGCGGCTGCTTACCTGGAAGTGACAGACCTGAACTCTAAGAAGCTCAAATACATTGCAGTCCCCAGGTAGAGTCAGACTCCTTTCATGAAACTGTAGCTCCCTCTTCTGTTCAGCTGAGTAGACACTGGCTCATTAAACTGACAGAGTTTGCATTTGCAATGCATATTATTAAGTATGAATTTAGAATTTATTTCAATCAAAACCTTTCCCAAATGTAAATGTTATGATGTAATGTTTAATTTTAGCTTACATCAAGCTTACATTTAGCTTCATGAAAGCCTGTGTAAGGGAATGGAGTCTTCCAGTGGTTCTGATCAGTGTTTGTCATGCTGATGTGTTCAGGAGCAGCTCGATGTCTCCTTACACTGTGTGGATCTCGAAGATCTCAGACACAGATGTGGTGATGGCTCCTCTGGGCTCTGGTGGGGTGGTGACTGTGGACATGGGAGGCTACGTTAGAGTATGGGAAACCGGCCTCGACAACCTGCAGCGCTCTCTGCTGGAGTGGAGGAACATGATCGGATCAGAGGATGGCAGGCCAATCCAGGTAGGACCTTTAGGGGGAATCTCACGAAACCTTAGAATGTCTGGCTCGTACTTTAAAGCATGGGTCACCAAACTAAGGCCCGCCACCCCCCTTTGACTGGCCCGCCAGCCCCTCTGCCCCCCACTACTTGAACCGGCCCTATGAGGCAATCCTCAAAAGTCATCATGGCCTATTTTTTTTTATTGCTTTTTGGAAAATAATAACATGTCTGCATCTGGTATTTTGTTGATTTTTTTTTCAGTAAAAAAATTATATTTATTTATAAATTTGTCGCATTTTCGTCACCCGACATGCTCGAGATCAAGCAGTGACAGACAACGCACATGCTGAGAACTGTCAGTGTTCAGGACAGCAAAATGATATGTAAAGGACAGGACAGTTTGTATTATATAAGAAAGTGTGGCAGTTTTCAAAGAATATAATCTGCGTCGTCACCACGAAACCCGCCACAAAGAGTATGCTAGCTTGCGAGGGCAAGCAAGAGAAGACAGGAATCGGAGAATGAAAGGCGGACTGGCTGCACAATAGAATGTATTGCTTCGCCAAACTCAGGTCAACCAGGCTGCTGCCCTACTAGTTACCCATGGAAAGATTAGATGAGGCCTCCTGGTTGTCATTTTGGGTCATACAATTCTATGTTATATAGTTGACCTATATATAGTTGATATTTTGCTTAGTAATGCAGTATATTTTAGGAGTCAATACTTCAATAGTTTTTGTTTGTCGATTTGTTTGTTGTTTAGTTGTTGTTGTTTTTTCTGTTTACAGTTGTGTCTTGTTTGGCTTTGTGTTTTTGTTTTTGTCCTTTTTGTTTTGTTGCTTGCTTTCAAATTCTTTTTGATATTTCCTTTGGTGCAGGAATTACACTTTGATTTCTGAACTCTCTTATTATACCCAAACATTTTGGGCTTTGGCAGTTTAAAATGTGCAGTTCTCTCTCTTACCACATGGTGGCGGACTTAGATCAGACATTTCCTTTACTTATTTCTATAAGGTTGTAAAATTGCTAAACAAAAAGACAAGTTCTTTAGCATTGTGAAAGAAGATATCAAGAAGATATTAATTTTATATCCAAAATTATCCATTCTATGTTTTCTTTTTTCACTGGACTATACATCTTTATGCACATAACTCTACGTTTTTGCTTGGTGAGATATTTATTTGCGGGTTCTGCTTTTGAGTATTGTATGACTTTAGGATCAGTCTGCAGTTTTACTGATGATGCACACACTTGAGATAAAAGCATGTAAAGACTGAAATGTCTGTTTATTTTATGTTGCAGTTTGTTCTCTCCACATTAACTGTTAGGTTATTTTGCTGTTCTGCTTATGTGGAGATACAAGCTGCTAAACCTGAGTATTTTCCGTGCAAGGCTCCTTCATGGCAGAGCTCCAATGCTCCGCTGTGTGACACACAGATAGTCTTTATAGAAAGTGGAGTAAATACATCCAGTCAGAGGAGATAAGGACACACCATGGAGAGAACTGACCTGAAGTATAGTGGATTTCTATCATTCACAGTTGGACACATCATAAATAAGAGGCAAATATATACATGACAACATTGGTTTGGTAGACACTGTTTGTTTATTGGTTGTTCTTGTTCTACATGACACATCTGTTGACTGAGGGTTACTAAAAATGACCAGACATATTAAGTGGACATATTAAGACATATTATGTCTGTGGTCTCCTTTTTTCCCCATCAAAAATAGCACCAAACAGCTTAATCTGTTGCCGTCCTTGAATGTTGTTTATACCAATAAGACTCAAGAATGTCTTCGAAAGTGCTTCTAAAATAACTGCTGGATTCAATATACACAGAAAAACTATTTAGCGGATTCACACACGGCTGTGTCACTCTCAAAACATTGTGGGCTGCAGTTTTTTCCCAAATAACTAGTAAAGTAACATTACTTTTAAACTAAATATAGTAAATTTTTCGAATAAGTAACGCAAGTTACTTTGTTTTTCCCTTTATTGACTGACAGCTCCCCTGAGGCGTTGTGTGCGCTGTGAAAACATGATGTTATTGTAGTTCTAAACTAAATCTGAGCAGGCATTTACTCATCTCATTTGCACAAAAACAGATTCAGATTTCCTTAAAAATTAATATAAAAATCTTAGAGTATTACGCAAAACGGCAATAATTAAAATGATAAATAACTCAAATATACTTTATGTATGTAATCTCACTTTATAATGTCTTTGCTGTTGACCTTTGATGATCCAATTAACATCACATTTGTGATTTCTGTGTTGTTTTTCTTGTTGTTTTTTTGTAAGAGTGTTAAAATTTCTTTTCATGCTCAAAAAGTTTGAGTTGTGCCCTGTCGTGAACTTGCATTTCCTTCAGCCTGAGGTTTATTCTTTTCACTTTTGGCGTGAAAGGGCCTTTACATTTCCCAAAAGTGGAACTATTTTTGTTTAAAAAAAAGCAAGCAAGCTCAGCCCAGGTGAGAAAAACTAATGCAAAAGTAACATAACGCATTACTTTTTCATACTAACAAACAAAAAAACTAACTTTTTCATACTAACTAACAAAATTAGTTACTTTTTTAGGGAGTAACGCAATATTGTAATGCATTACTTTTAAAAATAACTTTCCCCCAAACACTGGCTTGGCTGTATGTGTCCTAAATATCAACATCTTAATATTGACCAGTTTGGTATGCGTTTGATGTGTCTGTGTTGAGTGTGTGTCTGAAAGTTCACACACTTCCTATTCTTCCACATGCACAGGTACACAAAGAGCCTCTTAACCGTCAGGCTCTTTCTCTCACACTGGTTCTCTTTGAGCCTCCTTATTTTTACATCAAATATTTGCCCAAATGGTCACGATCTTGACCTTTCTTTACAGCTCTCTGAATGGCGTGTGTGAGTTTGTTCAGTTGAATATCGCTCATGTGAGAGAGTCCTCACTGGTTTACCCTTAGTTGCCCCACTGAAGGAGGGAGATATATAGTTTACAAACATTGGAAAGAAAAGAATGGTGTTTCATAAGGGTTTATCGTGAAGCTCAAGACGGTGTTATCTTGCTGTTGGTCTGGGGTTTTCCTTAACCGTCTCAGAGCAGTGTCTTAGATCCACCCTTCACCCCACCTCAGTCTTCACATCACAAACAAAC
Source organism: Phoxinus phoxinus (assembly GCF_949152265.1). NCBI lineage: Eukaryota > Metazoa > Chordata > Actinopteri > Cypriniformes > Leuciscidae > Phoxinus > Phoxinus phoxinus. The sequence continues at coordinate 11,984,532 of NC_136882.1, read as the reverse complement.
ACATTCTCTCCATCACGCTTCTTCTGGCCCCATACACACAGTCAACTGCCCACCTGTAGGGGAAAACTAATTCTGTTCGGTTCTGTGGGGAAAATGAGGTGGAATTTCTGATAGATTCGGCCACTTTAATTTACTGTGAACAGACTTGGGTCACTTAAAAATGTAACTTCTGTCTTAATTTACTCGCCCTCAAGTTGTTCCAAACCTGTATGGAATTTTTTCTTCTTCCGTTTAACACAAAAGAAGATATTTTGACGAATATATATATATATATATATATATATATATATATATATATATATATATATATATATATATATATATATATACACCATAGAAGATATATGGACAGAAAAATACTATGGAAGTCAATGGGGTTCATCAACGGTTTGGTTACTGACATTCTTCAAATTATCTTCTTCTGTGAAAGAAATTAATTCAGGTTTTAAACAACTTGAGGTCAACTATTCCTTTAAGTTATTGTGTACTTCAAATAGAGCAAAATAATACAGCATTTGTATTTTTCCATTTTACCAGTCACTTAGTGCATCTAAACATGTGCATGTCTACATGATTTTGCCGATTTAAAAAAAGAAAAACTAATATAAATAATCAAGTAAAAAAATAAATTATGTACCATCCATAAGTGAGATACATGTCAATCGCTTTGTTTCACCACAATACAGCAGAACTCTAGTTTTATTGTTTTAACATAAATGCAGCATATTTTTAGCTGAAACAGTTTGATGAAATGCCGTTGATAAAGTATATATTGATATTACTATAATTCTACCACGTCATCTGTTGTGGTTTTCGTATACTGGAAAAGCAACCTTAGAGCAAATTTGCTTACCGGTAATAATTGTACGTGAAATAAAGTCTGCTAAATAAAGTCTGGCACTGATACAGTTTACACGTCACACAATCTCTTTCATCTTGTTGTAGAATTGCTTATTTTAGCTTCTCTTATTAAAGTGACTGTGGGAAAAACATCTATGACTGTTATTGACTGTGGATCCATTAATATACAAATTAGTCCCCGCCTCCACTCAATCACACCAGCTCGGACTCACTGATCCACTCGGTTTCAGTGACAAGTGGAAATAGTGGATTAATTCAGCCATAATTATATGAACCAGAAACTGATTCAGAAGGAGAGGAAGAGCAAATACAGGGTCACCTAAGTCATCGTATCAGAATGATAATGTATTTTATGTATCGCTCTCTACAACGTCGGAGACATAATGGTATAATTAATATGATTGGCCTTTGGCTTGACTATGTTATCAAAGAGCTAATAATGTGTTGCTAAATGTTACACAATCCATGTTTCTATTCACAATCTTAGAGTCAGACATCTTGGACCTTGCCTTCTAAAAATCTACATCCTTAGAAGCACTTTGAACATCATAGAAAGTCTGTGGAGAAAAGCCCTGCCCTGCACATTGAATGGATTGGTTTCATGTTTGTGACAGTAGGAAACCGCTCTTTTGAGACCGTCTTTGGTAACCTGCAATTTTAAGGAGAAAATACTCAGCAATGGTGTTGTATTGGTCCGGGTCTGGAAGATTTTCAGTGCTAAAGCTGTTCTTTCATGTATTTGGCCTGGTCTTCAAATATGAGATCTTCTCTGTTAAAACTGTTACTGTAGAGAGTGATGGAAACATTCCCAGACTCCAGCTGGCAGAGAGTCTTCTCTTCTAGGATCTGTGCCATCTCCTCATTCTCTCAGTCTGTCGACCGTCTCATTCCCTTGCTTCGTTTTGTTACTCTCCCTCAGGTCCTTTATTTCTCCCTCCATCATAGTGCTCATATTTTCTGCCCTCTCACACTGCTTCAGTCGTCTGTGTGTCACGGCCTCAGTCGGAGGCCTATTGTGCAGCATTCCTGTTCCCAGGGGGAGTGAGCACTCAGTGAGTTAGCTAGTGTTGTCTCCCTCCTCCCTCCTTCTGTGTATTAATCAGCTCATGCATTACCCACAATCCCCCGGTTCTCTTTACATTAGTTATGAGAAGCCCTTTGCTCTTGCTGATGTGGCGGCCGTCACACATCCAAACATAATCAAAGGGCTGATGCTGGCAACATCATGGCTTTCAGTTACATTACATTACTTTCAGTTACTTTACATTACTACAGTGTGAAACATCACATTCCTCTGAGCTTGTTGATTGAAAGCACATTGTAAACATCAGGCGGGATACGCTCATTACATGAATTTGATTGAACTCATTGTCTATGGAGCACAGCAGTGACCGACCACTTTTTCAGCAGCATTTATTCTAATACGAAAGTATTTTTCCCATAATTTTCTTCATAGGCCTCTAAAAACTTTGGTCCTTGGTAAAGATTGAGCAATAAGTGTAATTTTCATGTTAAAGGATTAGTTCACTTTAAAAAAAACTTTTGCTGATAATTTACTCACCCCGATGTCATCCAAGATGTCCATGTCTTTCTTTCTTCAGTCGAAAAGAAATTAAGGTTTTTGATTTAAACATTTCTCCATATAATGGACGTCAATGGGCCCCAAACGGGTCAAGGTCCAGATGACAGTGTCAGTGCCGCTTCAACGGGCTTTAACCGATACCAGACGATGAATAAGGGTCTTATCTAGCGAAACGATCTGTCATTTCAAAAATAAATAAAAAAGTTTAAGTTTTATAAGCACAAACGCTCGCCTTGCTCTGTTCTGTGATGTGCGTTCGTGACGTCACGTAATACGCAATTACATTGAAAAAGTCACGCTTCACTGAGTCAGTGTTTACAAATGTGCGGAAGGAGGACCATATACACATATTCAAATGTCTTTGTGTCAGTGTATCGTTTAAAATGCCCATTTCGTGTGCGTATCCTGGGTGTTGTAATATTAAAAAGCCTAAAAAAATTTTTTCCGTCAGGACAGAAATTTTTTACTTTTCATAGAAGCGTGACGTTTTCAACGTAATTGCGTATTATGTGACGTCACGAACGCGCATCACAGAACAGAGCAAGGCGAGCGTTTGTGCTTATAAAACTTTTTATTTATTTTTTAAATGGCCGAACGTTTCGCTAGATAAGACCCTTATTCATCGTCTGGTATCGTTTAAAGTCCTTTGAAGCGGCACTGAAAATGCAATTTGGACCTTGAACCTTTTGGGACCCATTGACGTCCATTATATGGAGAAATGTTTTCATCAAAAACCTTAATTTCTTTTCGACCGAAGAAAGAAAGACATGGACATCTTGGATGACATCGGGGTGAGTAAATTATCAGCAAAAGCTTTTTTAAAAGTGAACCGCCAACTGAAAGTTTTAAAAGCTACCGCCAACTGTCTGGTTACCCTACAGGTTTGGAACAACATAAGGGTGAGTAAATGATGACAGAATTTTCCTTTTTGAGTGAACTAACCTTGTTTTAAGTGTAAAAATGCATATATTTGTAACATGTATAAAAGTGTAAAATGTGTATATATATATATATGGCCAGATTTACTAACAGCTTGCGCCAGCGCAAACACTCTTTTGCCTGAAAAAACATGTTTTAAACCAGACGCTAATTTGCGCTTGCTCTTGGTAGATTGTGTTGGTCATTATGGAAATGATCCATAATTTCTTAAATTTGTTCTTTAATTTGCACATTGTCAGTAGATCACGAGCAGAACTTTTATGGAATTGCGCCCTCACGCTTATTTGCCCTGTTTAGTAAACCTGGCCCTTAGTGTAAAATTAATATATTTGTCAAATGCATATATTTATGAAAGTGTAAAAGCGTAAAATGCACATATTTAGTGTAGAATTTATATATTTAGTTTATTGCAGGCTACATAAGTTTAGTTTTATGAAGGAGAATATGTGACCATCTGTTCACACCTGTCCTACAAAATCATGTTGCTACAGATAAACCGCACCACAGCTCCTTAACCTTTTGAAAGAGTCTATTATGACTTCATACCAAGCTGTCAATCATCTTTCCCCGATATCAGAGAACAGCACATCACAACTTTCCATAATTAAATCTCCTGGATTAAAGTGAATGTCAGTTTTTTTCCACTCTTATGTCAGAGATCTGGAATTTTGTTGTTGTACCTGTACAGTGTGTGTGTGTGTGTATGTATATACGATATATATTTGTCTAGGCAATGAGGTCCTGTCCTCTAAATTGGATGTACATCATTCTGACCACACATGACGGTCGTGACAGAGTTCAGTCATGCGAGGAATGTGTGAGCCTGACGTCAGCGCTGTTACTGATCCTGCTCCATACATGTCCGTCTGTCTGCATGTATGGATGTATTTATAAAGTGAGCAGTGCAGCAGATGTGTGCGGTATCAGTGATGCAGAATATAGATATGATGTGTGTCAGATGGGAAATGAGCGGACGCTTTGACTCACCCCTTACACACACATCACAAACCGTACAGTCACGACGAGAGAGACACCGCAGCTGAAAACATCCATCATCTAATACTGTCTCAAACCTGATACAGTGTTAGTTAGATACTATTAAAACACGTAATTAGTCAAAAAATAACTTAATAATGAATAAATCCGCCCAGTCTGTTTTTCGCATAATATATAGTGGGGAAGTATTTGATTTCGTCCCTTGCTTCGTTCCTGAATGAATCAGACATTTGAACAAAACGTTTGAATGAATGACTCGCTCACTTGACTCCACCTACTGCCGGTTTTAGTTTCATATTTGGAGTATTCATTTTTTTAATCATTGCATATTTCAATATTTAAAACAAACGAACATGAATACTCATTTAAAACCCATTAATCTCACAGCATTATTTATGCAATTATAATTGTTGTGTAATTGCTTTAATGAGTTGCATAATACAGTATACATAATACCTAAATGCCACTTAAGATGCAGCTTCTGAAACAAATATGTTTGAAAAAGTTTGAGTAATAAACTCATTCAATGTTCAATCAAAATATTACTTTCTAAATCTTACTTTTTTTATATATCTTTTTTTTTTCTCATGTAACAATAATGACTTGAAATTATCTTTTGGGGGTTGGTAATTTCTCAGCCAAAATTGATGTGTGATTAATTTGATTAAATAATTGACATTGGACAAAATGTAATCAATATTATATACAGTAGTCAACATTTGAGGTGATCAAAACCTTTCATCAAAGTTATACATGAGTTTTGAACAATAGCCGTTCTCACCTTAGGACAACTTTGATGAGCTTTTTTGATCCACATCAAATGTTGACTACTGTATGTATGTATGTATGTTAGGGGTGTAACGGTACGCAAAAATCACGGTTCGGTACGTACCTCGGTTTTAAAGTCACGGTTCGGTTCATTTTCGGTACAGTAAGGGAAAGAAATGCAAACATTAAACTGCTGGTTGTTTGAATGTTTACTATAAACTTTTTTTTTTACAATTTGTTTACACTTTTTAAACACTTTCTTTATAAAATATAATATATATATTTATTATTAACGTTTTAATATTATTTATATATATATATATATATATATATATTTAATAAAAACAAAATTATAAGGAATAAAATACAGCTGCAAAGTTCTCCACTAAATAAAATAGTCCTAAACCAATATCACATAGAATATAATGAATAATATAAATAACTATGGATTACAGACAGTGAGTGCAGCATTACCAATCCCAGTTTGTATGTAGTTCTCAAAGAGCTTTGTAGATATGCGCGTTGCACTTGAGCTTGAGCGCGTGAATTTTTTTAATTTATTTTTTAAACCACTTCAGCGGAAATCCCGCCCTGCAGCCGATTTCATTGGTTTAGGTTACAGTGACGGGTAGGTTTAGGGATCAGGTGATTGTTTGACATGAGCATGACCAATGAAAACTTTAGAGTCAGCTGCAGGGCGGGATTTCCGCTGAAGTGGTTTGGAGGAAAAAAAAAATTCACGCGCTCAAGCTAAGGCGCAAGTGCAACACGCATTATCTACAAAGCTCTTCGATATCTATGGCAACACAACGCGGAGACTTCCGACACTTAATATGTTCGTGTGGAAACTCGGAATTGACGTATGTTCCGCAGAATCCGCACACTAAACTAGCCTAATTTACGTGAAAAATTGCATTCGGTACACATGTGCACCGTACCAAAGGTCCTGTACCGAAACGGTTCGGTACGAATACATGTACCGTTACACCCCTAATGTATGTATATATACGATATATATTTGTCTAGGCAATGAGGTCCTGTCCTCTGTATGTATATATATATATATATATATATATATATATATATATATATATATATATATATATATATATACTGTATCAAGGTTAGTTGTTCAGGGAAGAAGAAGGCGGGAACGCGCACATTTAATCATATAAAATAAACAAACAGCAAAACTAAACTTCCCCTCACAGTTGACTGCCACATATAAACATAATAAAACAAACAAACAAAACACAACGTAAAGTCCAGGCCTGGTCCTCTCTCATCCTTCACTGTCATCACTCCTCCTTTTATCCATCCGGAGCTCCTCCGTGAGACACTCGAGACTGGTGTGACGCACAGGTGACACTCATTAGCAATTACGCTACCGGCCTCGCTCGTTCCCACGGCTCTCGTCCCCGCACTTCTTGACACATATATATTTTTACTCTTTCTAATTTTACTGTCATGACATTTAATGCTAACTGAGGCCTGTAGAGTCTGAGATGTTGCTCCTGGGAAGATGGGCAACTGTCTTTTACTTGTGAATTATTGTCCTCGCTGTACAATGATGGACTTCAACTTGTTTGGAAATGGCCTTGTAACCCTTCCTAGATTGATAGGCAGCAATAATTGCTTCTCTAAGATCATTGCTGATGTTTTTTTCTCCTTGGCGTTGTGTTAACACACACCTGGATGCTCTACAACCGTAAACTGCCAAAACGTCTGTTCTTATAGAAGTGGTTACACTTGCTGATGATCAGTTAATCAAAGACATGTGATTATCAGTGACTGACTGCCACTTACCCTCTTAATTCCTATGGAAACAATAAGGGTGTACTTCACACATGGCTACTCCATTTGGCCTAGTTTTTGTTGAATAAACTATGACACGGTTTAATGTGTCTTATGTTGTTGTTCATCTGAGGTTGTATTTACCTAATTTTAAGATCTGCCAAAGATCAGATGATTTTTTTATGTCCTGACATGTAAAACCAATTCAAAAGGGTGTTCTTTCTTTTTCACATCATCATTACTCCAGTCTTCAGTCACATGATCCTTCATAAATCATTCTACATGCTGATTTGGTGCTTAAGAAACAACACTTAAAATTATCTGCTTAATATTTTTTATATACATTTTAGGGTCTTTTACTGTCATTTTTGATCAAAGTTTCCTTGCTGAATAGTATTAAGTATTAATTTCTTTCAAAAAACTTTTTTAGTTTACAAAAAACTTACGGTATGCAGTGATATGCATGTGTTTGTGTGAGGTATAACATGCAGTATATGTATCTGGAGCTGGTCATGTGATCGAGGGTCACATATTGACGCTGGTGCCTCTGTGTCATCTATGTAACAGACCATGTCATCGCCTCAGTCTGACCAGGGCCAATTTGTCCAGTGTTTTATGTAGGAATTTAATCAGCTCAGTAAATGAAGGAAGAAATGCCACAGCTTTCTTTACATTTGCTGCTTGAATTTACAAGAGGATTTTACTGCGTTGACAGTCTTTTTACATTTAAAGAACCATCTCTTCCTCTTCTGCTTTGAATTTGAATTCAGGCTGGGTGGTATGGTCATATATATATATTCTTCTGTTCGACAATAGAAGTGTGTCCACTCCAGAGATTTTTTTATATCATAAAAGGTGCAGTTGCAGTTTCCACAAAAATATTAAGCAGGCAACTGTTTGCAACATTGATAATAATAAGAAATGTTTCTTGAGCAGCAAATCATCACATTAGAATGATTTCTGAAGGTCATGTGACACTGAAGACTGGAGTAACGATGATGAAAATTCAGCTTTGCATCACAGGAATACATTACATTTCAAAATATGTAAAACAGTTAATTTTAAATTGAAATAATATTTCACAGTGTTACTGTTTTTACTAGATTTTTTTAAAAAAAATCAAATAAATGCATCATTGGTGAGCAGAACAGACTTCCTTCCAAAACATTATATAATCTGACCAATGAAGAGCAATTTCGCAACTTTTAAATGAACAATTAAATGAACGACTAAATTAAAGTGGCTTCCATTTTAGTTAGTCTAATCAGAACATTTTAAAAACATTATAGTCCAGTCATTTTATGAAAAAAAAAGGTAGGACAAATTGTAACAGAAGCAAACTCAACTGATTTTGTATCCTTAATATGTCCTGAGTAAGGGAAAAAAAAGCCCAGAAGAATCCCATTAGGGGAAAGTTTTGAAAAAGACCCAAATATAGCCTATTCATTCTTTTTCTTTTAATTTTAACCTTTAGATATCACCATGATAAAAAGTCCAGAAACAGTCCCACGGACCCAGCCCCAAACCCCATATCTGCAATGATAATTAATAAAGGCTGGTTTAAAGTACTTCTTCCTGGCTATAGCCTAAATGGCTTCCATTCAGACCTCAACATTTAGTCTTTTACTGTTAAATGTCAACAAGATTCAACAAGACATTTTCACCTGGCTATACCCAATGTTTAGATCTGTTGTGGTATTTATGCAAATTAGCACATACGTAATTAGATTATGCTCCGTTTGCCCATGTTAATTAACAATTCCAAAAAAAACGTGTAATAAATGTTTTGTTTGTCTTGATGTAAGTAATCAACTCAGTAATTTTCAAATTCTAAAGGTTAAAATTTTTACCCTATTCATGTGAGAAAAAGAATGAATAGGATATATTTGGGTCTTTTTCAAAACTTTCCCCTAATGGGATTCTTCTGGCTTTTTCTTCCCTTACTCAGGACATATTGAGGATACAAAATCAGTTGAGTTTGCTTCACCTGCAATTTGTCCTAGGTTGACCCCAATTTTGTCTTAAAATGACTGGACTAATTATTACAACATTGTCTACAAGATTTTGGTCATTTTTCCCAGCACTAGCTCTAGTATATGGACAGTCATCTCATGTCCGAGCCAAAAGTGTTGCTCTGTTCGCCCCTGAACAGTTATATCATATTCTTGATCTACTGTACAACAGTTCTTCGGATATCGACTTCTTGTGGTATATGTGCAGGGTGTGTAAAGCAGAACTGTGAAACCCACGAGACCAAGTAAAAGCTCAGCGCTGATGTAATGAAGGGGTTTGTGGGTTTGGTGGGCCTCCTGTGGTCAGCAGCCAGTCCAGTGTGTCTGACTGCATTGTCCTGCTCTCAGTGTGGGTCTGCGAGGGAACACAGCCTGGGACATTTCATTTCAGAAACAACCTCAAAACACAGGCATTCCTCACATTCCAGCCCGGGGTCCTGCTCTGCCCACTGGGACGCACTCATCCTAGACACGGGCCAGTACTTCTGTCTGGAGACTGAGGAGTCAGGAGTCACTTCAGAACACAAGACTTGTTTCAGATTTCATGTTAATGATTATAAGGAAGGGAATGAACTGTATAAGTACAGTTGCCAAAACTTTATGGTAAAGCATTATGTCCAGTTCTGTTTGCATGTGTGAAAGTGTGTACTTATTGAAGTTTGCTTTTATATTCACCGTTGTTGCTAGCTACATTTGTTCTACATAAATACACGTGAAATGGTGTAAAAGGCTTAATTTAGAGGTCTGCCCCACTTTTGCATCTCCAGTTAGCTATGATGACCCATTTACTTTAGGCTTGTTACGTCAAGATTGTTCCATAATTTAAGTCTTCTGTACATACAGTGACCCCAAAAAGCACTTCAGCCACACTTGAATCATCTAAGAATGTCTTTGCGTTATTTAACAAAATATTATATAGTGTCATTTATGTTAAAGAAATGTAGTAAATTGCATTGTACACATTTTTAGTACTTGCACTGTACATACAAAATGAAGACACTTTGGATCACGTTGATAGATAATGTGATTCTCTACACCTATGGTTGCTCTGATAGTTGCCTAGGACTAGTCTTAATCTGCTCCCTAGTTCACTAGTCTGAGCATTGATCAGGGAGTCGGACGTCTCAATCGCAAAATACTTTCAGTGCACTGAAATGCTCGCTCCCTAAAAAGTCCCACTGTGCACCGTGACAACCAGGGAGCATCAATGCTCATGTTCCCTTACTGGAAATTCACGACTTGGGGAGCTAGGGAGCTGATTGAGAGAGACATACAGTATATGCACTTAAAATCGACAATTGATTAACAGACATGAAGGAAAAGAAAATGAAGGCAAAATTACATTAGTTTTGTTGTAAGGTTTTAGGTGACCATCGTTTGTTTTCAATTTGGAATTTTCACTTTAATGCAACTGAAATTCATATACATTTTCTAGTTTAGCATATGGAGGATGATCATCCACTGTACTCATCTCAAGCACTGTATCGGTGTCTTCATTATCTTCTTTTTCTTCTTCTTTATCTGTATGCCTTGTATGCCTGTCTAGCTGTCTGTCATTAAAACTATCTGTCTGTCTGTCTGTCTGTCTGTCTGTCTGTCTGTCTGCCCTAAAGTCTGCCGATCTGGGGTGTGTTTTCCGTACAACGATGTAACCCGCTGCTTAACTACCATAGTGCGATGCATCGTTGAAGAAATCAACATGACTGTTTGCCAAAACCATGTTGTCACAAATTGGCCGTTGAACCATGTTGATTAATGATGTCACAGGTGGTGGAGTAATAACTTCTTCATCTTTTTGAGATCGAATTAATGCTAAATGTTTTGCTCCAAATTATGGACATGGCATTCTAAATAAAAGATGCAGATTGTACTGAATGCCAGCTTGCTTGTTTGGCTCAAGATAAGGATTTATTGAGTCCACATGTCATGCAAACAAGACACTTCTAACCACAGGTTGAAAGGCTGTCGTTCCAACCACACAAGTTTGCGATGCTGTTTGCGGACGTTCGTTAGAACTATGTTTTCGGGAAACACCGACTCGTTGAACTACAGTATGCTGATAACGACGGAACATGCGACCATATGGCTAACAATGCTTTTGGGAAATGCACTCCTGCGTCTGTCTGTCTATCTGCCCTAATGTCTGCTGGTCTGTCTGTCTGTCTGTCTGTCTGTCTGTCTGTCTGCCCTAATGTCTGCTGACCTGTCTGTCTGTCTGCTGACCTGTCTGTCTGTCTGCCCTAATGTCTGCTGACCTGTCTGTCTGTCTGTCTGCTGACCTGTCTGTCTGTCTGCCCTAATGTCTGCTGACCTGTCTGTCTGTCTGCTGACCTGTCTGTCTGTCTGTCTGTCTGCTGACCTGTCTGTCTGTCTGCCCTAATGTCTGCTGACCTGTCTGTCTGTCTGCTGACCTGTCTGTCTGTATGTCTGCCCTAATGTCTGCTGACCTGTCTGTCTGTCTGCCCTAATGTCTGCTGACCTTTCTGTCTGTCTGCCCTAATGTCTGCTGACCTGTCTACCCTAATGTCTGCTGACCTGTCTGTCTGTCTGCCCTAATGTCTGCTGACCTGTCTGTCTGTCTGCCCTAATGTCTGCTGACCTGTCTGTCTGTCTACCCTGTCTTTTGACCTGTCTGTCTGTCTGCCCTAATGTCTGCTGACCTGTCTGTCTGTCTGCCCTAATGTCTGCTGACCTGTCTGTCTGTATGCCCTAATGTCTGCTGACTTGTCTGTCTGCCTGTCTACCCTAATGTCTGCTGACCTGTCTGTCTGTCTGCCCTAATGTCTGCTGACCTGTCTGTCTGTTTACCCTAATGTCTGCTGACCTGTCTGTCTGTCTGTCTACCCTAATGTCTGCTGACCTGTCTGTCTGTATGCCCTAATGTCTGCTGACCTGTCTGTCTGTCTACCCTGTCTGTTGACCTGTATGTCTGTCTGCCCTAATGTCTGCTGACCTGTCTGTCTGTCTGTCCACCCTAATGTCTGCTGAAGTGTCTGTCTGTCTGTCTGTCTGTCTACCCTAATGTCTGCTGACCTGTCTGTCTGTATGCCCTAATGTCTGCTGACTTGTCTGTCTGCCTGTCTACCCTAATGTCTGCTGACCTGTATGTCTGTCTGTCTGTTGACCTGTCTGTCTGTCTGTCTGTCTGCCCTAATGTCTGCTGACCTCTCTGTATGTCTACCCTAATGTCTGCTGACCTGTCTGTCTATCCTAATGTCTGCTGACCTGTCTGTCTCCCTGCCCTAATGTCTGCTGACCTGCCTGCCCTAATGTCTGCTGACCTGTCTGTCTGTCTGTCTGTCTGCCCTAATGTCTGCTGACCTGTCTGTCTGTTGCCCTAATGTCTGCTGACCTGTCTGTCTGCCTGCCCTAATGTCTGCTGACCTGCCTGCCCTAATGTCTGCTGACCTGTCTGTCTGTCTGTTGCCCTAATGTCTGCTGACCTGTCTGTCTGCCCATCTGTCTGTGTATCTTTCTGATTTTCAAAACCGTCTGTCTGTGTGTCTACTCTGTTTTCAATCTGTAATGTCAGTTTGGTGTTGTGGAAATGCTTGTGTGTCTCATCTTTGTGCTGTTAAATCCTGGCTAATCTGAAGCCACGTTGCACACACATCTCCTTATCATAAACAGGACTGTCACTGATCTTCCCTAGAGATGGGAAGCAAAGTTGTTTATCTTTTACATCAGTTTGGCAGTGTACTGTGTGTAGGGTACAAGTTTTTATACAGATATCCAAAATGGCTTGTTATTTGTTCAAACTCATCTTGCTGTTGTGGCATTTATGTACATGTTATTAGCAAATGTTAATCTCTATGCCACGTTCATTGTGAACATCTGTAAGCCATATCTCTTCCTAATACACACTCGGACACATTGTCTCTCACACACACTTTGTTGTGAAATACTGAAAGTGCATGACCTCATATCAGATTAAGTGTGTGTGTGTGTGGGTGTCAAAAGAGCCTTGAGTATAATCTTACACTCACAGTTTCTCATCATCCTGTATTAAAACATTCACACATACAGTAAACACTGTCTGACTCAGGCATACAGTAGCATAGACACCATATCTAGTGAATATTTCACCTGGAGGAATTTATTGTTATATTGGACCAATTCCAGAATTGCAATGAAGATGCTGACTATGATCGTGTTATCTCTCCGTTCTATTTAAAACGGAAACCTGACGGACATGTATTTACAGGAATTTACTCAAAAATGAATGAAGGTCAAGTTACCTAATAGTTTAAGTGACATTCACACACAGTCCTCTCTATGATATCATTTCCTGTTTTGTATCTCTTTTTCTGAATGTTTCTGCACTATTTTTAATCAATAAATAATGAATTTAAGAAGAAGAAAAAAATCATGATCACTCTGAAAAACATCTTTTGTTTTCCACCAAAGAAAACAAGGAAGTCGAACACGTTTGAAATAGCATGAGGGTGACTAATTAGTTTTTGGATTAAATATTTTAGAAGTATTAAAGGTTAATTCATGCAGCATCAAAACTTTGATTTAACCCACAGGAACACAAAGGGCAGATCTTTCCTCTAGCTTCCAAACCGGTCTGTTTGTTTCCACTGTTCCTTTCCGTAAGACTTGGCAAAAACATTGCTCTTCATTCCCTACAAGTGTACTTCCTTTCAGTGTGCAGTGTAAAACGGGAAGTGTCTTAATAAGCTCAGACTTCAAGTTCAGTGACCTTACGTGACCTCGCCTAGTCAAAGCATTCAGGATCGTTGCATAACGATAATTGCCTTTTATATTAATAGCAGGAATGGGGACGTTTCGAAACACTAAGTGTCTGTTCTCTCACTGTCCGACATTAAAAGAGTCCAACTGTGCTGCTATCTCTCTCAAAGACACAATCACACTTCAAAGTATGAAGCGTTCATGGGAGGTTCTAGCAGGGATGTTCAGACTGTATTTGCACACAGCAGGAGGCTGTAAAGGAGTGTGTGGAGGTCATGAGAAAGCCACAACCCTCCAGATGGGTGCGTGGGTATTAAAGAGAGGCCCATGCTTTATGATATTAATGGGCCGTGTGAAGGAAGATAAGAAGAGGGAGAGAATGCCACTAAATGAATGTAGAAACTTGCTTCAGAGAGCTTCAAGTCAACATTAGGAGACAAATATGTCTACACACACAGATAACACTTCAAAATGGGTTGAGATATCCAGATATCCCCCCATGAACCATGAGACGAGGCCTTGCTTACAAGCAGTGATGTACAATGTGACAGTTATCCATTTATTTTGCTGCTTTGTGCTCTGCTGAGACTTTTCTTTCCATCTTTCTCATAAAGAAACGGAGCAGGGATCTTCAATACCTTCAATATTAATAGAAACCAACCACATTATGATAGTTATATTTTAAGTCATAAATTAGAACTATGCACATTATTGTTGTTGCGCATGCATCATTGTCTGTACATTACTTTTCATTGTTAAAATTGAGATTTACATTTTACAGATTTGCATTTTAGTCCTCATGCATTTTATTTTTACTGTCCGATGGACAATTAAACATTTACTGTTTGAATATTAGCTTCAAGTTTACTAAAAATTCACATTTTAATTTTACTGTCAAATGGACAATTACATATTTACCTGAACTTTAACTATAGGTTTACTAAAACTTTACATTTTAATTTTTTTACTGTATGATGGACAATTAAGAATCAATCACTGAGGGTGCTTCTGAAATTATGAGGATATATAGCCTCGAAAACACGCATCAACAAAAAGCTGTCACTCATCTCAGTTCATCGCGATCTCACAAAGTTTCTTTATAATCAATGAAGGTGACTGCACAATGAATCTCTCATAATGTGATTGGTGAGTGGATTCTGACTAAAGCATCAAACACCTCTGATTGGCCATTGCATTCAAGAGATCAACAAACATGTTGCGATTGGCTACATTTCTCACCGCTGCAATACACATTGTAAACACTTTCTCCAGAGCGGAGACACAATTACGCACTGGAGCGTTTGCCGGATCTGGTTTTGCCAATATGATATTATTATAGTATCAACTGAGGGTGCCTAGCATTTGACTTAGTAATGTTTTTACCCATGTTTTAATTTGTGATCAAACATTAATTGGTGGACCCCAAAGGAGTCGTGGACCCCTGGTTGAAGACCCTTGATTTAAAATGTTTAAATCTATCGGTCAACAAACTTTGCATTGTCATTCAGTTTGTGACTTGTTTCCTGGCAGCTCGGCATGAGAATCAACATTAATTTTTCAAGCATAATACACCGTTTCCTGCGATTGTGATTCCAGAGTAAATGTTTATGGCACATTAAAAAGTCAGTGCAAGCACACATCTTTTGTATATACAGTAACTCACTTGCTTTGCTGTGTAAAGGTGACTCTAGATAGGTAAATCTGTCTTGGATTTCATTTGCCTCATAAACCTTTGACTGATTGTGTCCCTAATGCCACTTAGTAAACAAGATGAAGATCAAATGGGTGAATGTTCAGATACTATTGAAAGTGCTTTCTTTTTCAGATCACCATTCAGAGAGACAGTGGCCTAGACGTCAGCTCCCCCAAACATGGCAAGATTGACCCCAAAAATGCCCCTCATGTAGGGGGGAACCAGTGGGCTGGAGGCACAGGTACAGTCACACCCCATTAAAGGTGAAACACACATTCACATTTATTTATATAGTGGTTTATACAGTAAAATACAGATTGTTTCGAAGCACCTTCACATTAATAAAACAGGAATATTAATATTAATAAATCTTTATTACTAAATGAAAATAGTTGTGTCATTACTCGGCTCAAGTCAGAGCAATGTTGAGTCAATTCAGTTCAAAAACTGAAAAACTTCATGTCGATGTTGCGAAGTTAGTCATTATCCAGCTCAAATGAATTAAAATCTCTAATATTACTGAAAAATATTTTAAACCAAAACTGTGAATTCCAAAGGCTAAACTGGCAAGGAAACAAAACTCCATATTTTTACATCAGGTATAGATTTGCTGTACTGCATTTCATTTCTTTATTTATACAGTAGTGTTTAGTTTTACCATAATAAATACAATCTAATGAGAATCACCATTTACTTAAAAAATCATAATAAATAGGGCCTAATTACTATGTTTAATTGGTCATGTTTTCTTGAAATGCACCCATAAATCCATCTCTAACTTTAAAGCAAGCTCTCTAAATAAAAGTTTGAAGGGAAGATGGCCTTCGTTCAAAATATTTAAATGAACCTTTTATTTTTTAAATCTCCAGTTATTATGCAAGTACCCTACACAGGCTTATCAGTCACCTAAGTGATAACTCAACAAATCGCCTGTGTGTTGGTGTAGGTGGCAGAGATACAGCCGGCCTCGGAGGGAAGGGAGGACCCTACCGTCTGGACGCCGGACACAAAGTTCACCAGATCTCTCAGGCAGAGAAAGACGCTGTGCCAGACGAGGTGAAGAGAGCAGCACGCGAGATGGGGGAGAAGGCTTTTAAGCAGAGGTACACCCATCTGTCTCTCTCATTCATCACTCACTCAGTTCAAACACAGATTTCTCCAAAAAGCCTACACTTGACCCTGGGTGACCTTTACCCTCTGGCCTGAGTGCCTGTTAATCTCTCCAGATATTTTGCAGTGCTGTCTCAATGAAAGCAAGTATGTGAGTGAGGCTTTGTTTTATAAGCTACTGAGCTGTCTATGTATGCATTGCATATGTCCTTTGACAAAATGACAATCCCATAATGCACTGCATTGAGCTCAGTAAAAAAAAAAAGTTGATACAAGGCAGGGTTATTATACTAAAAATATATATTTTTTAAAGTTTACATTATACATTATCTGAAAAAAAAACTTACGGTAACATTTTCAATTGATGTATTAAAATAGCTACAACTAAAACTGAGATAAAAATATTGATTAAAAAAAACTATACAGACATTTTTTTAAACTTAGAAAAAAAAAGCTAAACCTTTAAAATTAAAACTGAAATATAATAAAAACTACACTAGTATCTAATTTATGCTAAAATAGAACTGATTCAAAATGGCAAATGATGGCATGATTTCAATTATAAATATAGCTGCAAGCAGCCATTACGGGGCCAAGCGCAAAAGCAGACGACGAGATATGCCTACATGGCTGAAAGTGTGAGACAAACTGCAGCAAGGAGCAATTAAAGACATTTGAAGATGAATTTTGGCAAAATGGTTGAAAAATCACATACAATAACTAAAAATATGATTATCACTTTCGACCAATAGGTGGCGCAATTACGAAACTGATGTGATGTGGTCAGAGTGAAGTGACAATGACACATACAAAGTTTGGTGTCAATATGTCAAGGCATTGCAGATATAAAGCCTGAATAGTCATTTTGGCATCATGCCTCAACTTTGCCGCTGCGGTATATGAAAACGGTTTCGTCTATCGACACGAAATCCATAACTTTTACTCGGCACGGTCTGGAGATGACACGATCCGATTTTGGTGAAAATCGGACGTTCGGTCTAGGAGGAGTTCGAAAAAGTAGGTTTTAAAAGAAAATAAAGATGGCGGACAGGAAGTTTGGCTGACTATGGCAAAATTGGTATCTATGTTTTCAGCATAACCCAAGGAATCTATTGAGATCAGTGTCATTACTATAGGCAAATTTATTCAAAAGTTATTAGCATTTTTGGAAATTTCATTATAACTTTTGACCAAAAGGTGGCGCTGTCTCATAAATTTTTGAGTACCTTTAGGGCGTTGTACTAATGACCCATACTGAGTTTCGTAACGATACGTTCATGCGTTCATAAAATACAGCATTTTAGCACATAATTCAAAATGGCCGACAGCAAAAATGGCCGATATGGGAAAATTGGATATCAGTCAACTCAGCACGACGCCCTGAATCTAACGAGACCACTTTTGTGATTTTTGGACAAACCGTTCAGAAGTTATAAGCAAAAACATAAATTCTTCATATCTCCGGACCAGTAGGTGGCGCTGCGCCGAAACGCAGCATGTAGCCTCAAGTCATGCTTGTGATGACATGTACCAAATTTGGTCTGAATCCGATAAAGCGTTGTGGAGATACGGCCTTACGTCTGTTTTCGCAAGCGCTACGTAAAATTTATTTGCGCGGTATTCGAGAACGGTAATTCGAATCAACTTGAATTCCATAACTTTTGGTCGTCAAGGTCTGGAGATGATCTGGTTCATTTTTCGTGAAATTCGGAGCAACGGCCTAGGAGGAGTTCGAAAAAGTAGGTTTTTTGGAAAATTCAAAATGGCGGGAAAACTATTATGACGGAAAATGACGTCATAGGGTGCAGTCGAATCGTCATGAGCTCAGGAATCAGAGGAAAAAAGAATTTTGTTTCTAGCCCTTGTGGTTCAAAAGTTATTGGCATAAACATGAGTGAAACTTTGGACAGCTGGTGGCGCTAGAGGGAATGAGTTGGAGACTCCAAATTTGCTATGGTGATAGTTCAGGCTGTCTTCTATCACTGTGCCAATTTTCATAAGTTTCCCGCAAACGGTTCTATAGGCTGCCATAGACGCCCAGTCGGAAAAAGAAAAAAAAGAAGAAGAAATATAGCTGCAAGCAGCAATCACCGGGGCCAAGCGCAAGCAAGACGACAAGACATGCCAAAGTGGCTGGGAGTGTGAGACCCACTGCAGCAAAGAGCAATTAAAGACATTTGAAGATGAATTTTGGCAAAATGGTTGAAAAATCACATACAATAACTAAAAATATGATTATCACTTTCGACCAATAGGTGGCGCAGTTACGAAACTGATGTGATGTGGTCAGAGTGAAGTGACAATGACACATACAAAGTTTGGTGTCAATATGTCAAGGCATTGCAGATATAAAGCCTGAATAGTCATTTTGGCATCATGCCTCAACTTTGCCACTGCGGTATACGAAAACGGTTTTGTCTATCGACACGAAATCCATAACTTTTACTCGGCACGGTCTGGAGATGACACGATCCAATTTTGGTGAAAATCGGACGTTCGGTCTAGGAGGAGTTTGAAAAAGTAGGTTTTAAAAGAAAATAAAGATGGCGGACAGGAAGTTTGGCTGACTATGGCAAAATTGGTATCTATGTTTTCAGCATAACCCAAGGAATCTATTGAGATCAGTGTCATTACTATAGGCAAATTTATTCAAAAGTTATTAGCATTTTTGGAAATTTCATTATAACTTTTGACCAAAAGGTGGCGCTGTCTCATAAATTTTTGAGTACTTTTAGGGCGTTGTACTGATGACCCATACTGAGTTTCGTAACGATACGTTCATGCGTTCATAAAATACAGCATTTTAGCACATAATTCAAAATGGCCGACAGCCAAAATGGCCGATATGGGAAAATTGGTTATCAGTCGACTCAGCACGATGCCCTGAATCTAACGAGACCACTTTTGTGATTTTTGGACAAACCGTTCAGAAGTTATAAGCAAAAATATAAATTCTTCATATCTCCGGACCAGTAGGTGGCGCTGCGCCGAAACGCAGCATGTAGCCTCAGGTCATGCTTGTGATGACATGTACCAAATTTGGTCTGAATCCGATAAAGCGTTGTGGAGATACGGCCTTACGTCTGTTTTTGCAAGCGCTACGTAAAATTTATTTGCGCGGTATTCGAGAACTGTAATTCGAATCAACTTGAATTCCATAACTTTTTGTCGGCATGGTCTGTAGATGATCTGATTCAATTTTCATGGAAATTGGAGCAACGGCCTAGGAGGAGTTCGAAAAAGTAGCTTTTTCGGAAAATTCAAAATGGCGGAAAACTTTTCATGGCGCAAAATGACGTCATTGGGTGCAATCGAATCGTCACGAGGTCAGGAATCAGAGGAAAAAAGAATTTTGTTTCTAGCCCTTGTGGTTCAAAAGTTATTAGAATAAACATGAGTGAAACTTTGGACAGTTGGTGGCGCTAGAGGGAATGACTTAGACACACCAAAATTGGTGTATTTAATGTTGGGACTGTCCTCTATCCGAATGTCAAACCATTACAACTTTCCCGCGATCGGTTCTATGGGCTGCCATAGACTCCCAGAGCGGAAGAAGAAGAAGAATTATTTTTGGTACGGGAACAGATACAATAGGTGCCCGCACCTTCAGTGCTTGGCCCCTAATAATAAGGGAACCTTTTTGCCATTTATAGTGCCACCTATGGTCCGATCTGCATGAAACTCGGCACGCTTGTTCACCATGTCATGACACATATGCTCAGCGATTTTCGTGATGTTCTGAGTTTTTGTTTAGGATTTAGAGGCTTTTGACTGTATTTTGCCCCGCCCATTTTCCAAATGACCCTGTTATAGCCAACCAAATGCAAAAATTCTACTTTTTTTCAAAAACTATTGATCGAGAGAGTCCAGAGAAATGTCCTAGACTGGTTTGGCTCCGGTCGGGCGAAAAACCAGGGACTAGTTCGCAAAAGTAGGTTTTGGACAAAATTCGACATAGCAGAAATTTTTTCTGGCCTAAATCGAAATCGGAGATGGCCATTTTGTCCGCCTTGAGCCAAGGATTCCAACGATTTGGGGCACTTGATCCTGGGACAAACGGTCTAAGAGCTATGATCAATTTTGAACTTTTGGTTGCTGTAGCGCCACCTATGGGCCATTCGGGGTCATACTCTGATAGGTTGTCCCCAAATTGAGGCCTACCATCTGGCCAGGTTTCACGTCTCTAGGCCTTACGGTTTGGCCTGCACGATGCGTTTTACGAATCCTTAATTACAATAGGGTTTCAGCATTTCATGCTTGAACCCCTAATAAGATTGAAGGCTTTTTGCCAGTTACAGCGCCACCTATGGTCCGATCTCCATGAAACTCTGCATGCTTCCTCACCATGTTCTGACACATATGCTCATCAATTTTGGTGAAGTTCTGAATTTTCATATGGGATTTATAGGCTTTTTAGTGTATTTTGCCACGCCCCTTTTCTAAATGACCCTGTTACAGCCACCCAAATGCAAAAGTTCAACTTTTTTTTCGATATTTATTGATCTAGAGAGTCCAGAGAAATGTCCTAGACTGGTTTGGTTCCGATCTGGTGAAAAACCTAGGACTAGTTTGCAAAAGTAGGTTTCGGACAAAATTCGACATAGCAGAAAATTTTTCTGGCCTAAATCGAAATTGGAGATAGCCATTTTGTCCGCCTTGAGCCAGGGATCACAGTGGTGTGAGACACTTGAGTCTAGGACAAACGGACTCTAGGAGTTATGGGCGATGTAGTACTTTTGCACTAAATCTGTAGCTGTAGCACAACGTAAAATTTGTTTGCGCGGTATTTGAGAACGGTTTGACGAATCAACACGAATTCCATAACTTTTTGTCGGTACAGTGTGGAGATGATACGATTCGATTTTGGTGAAAATCGGACAAACGGTCTAGGAGGAGTTCGACAAAGTAGGTTTTGACTGAAAATCAAGATGGCGGACAGGAAGTTCGGCCAAATATGGCAAACTTGGTATCTATGTTCTCAGCGTGACCCAGCGAATCTATTGAGACCAGTGGCATTTCAATAGGCAGATGTATTCAAAGGTTATTAGCCTTTTTGGAAATGTTGTTATAACTTTTGACCACAAGGTGGCGCTGTTTCGAAACTTCTCACGCTCCTTCAGGGCATCGTGCTGATGACCCATACCATGTTTCGTAACAATCCATTCATGCGTTCTTAAAATACAGCATTTTAGCACAAAATTCAAAATGGCCGACAGCCAAAATGGCCGACATGGTAAAATTGGATATCAGTCGACTCAGCATGTTGGCCTGAATCTAACGAGACCAATTTGATGATTTTTGGGCAAACTGTTCAGAAGTTATAAGCAAAAATAGCCATTTTTCATATCTCCGGACCAGTAGGTGGCGCTGCGCCGAAACGCAGCATGTAGCCTCAAGTCATGCTTGTGATGACATGTGGCAAATTTGGTCTGAATCCAACAAAGCGTTGCGGAGATACAGCCTTACGTCTGTTTTCGCAAGCGCTACGTAAAATTTGTTTGTGGGTTTTTTCGAAAATTGCTAAGCGAATCAACTTGAATTCCATAACTTTTTGTCGGCATGGTCTGTAGATGATCTGATTCAATTTTCATGGAAATTGGAGCAACGGCCTAGGAGGAGTTTGAAAAAGTAGCTTTTTCGGAAAATTCAAAATGGCGGAAAACTTTTCATGGCGCAAAATGACGTCATTGGGTGCAATCGAATCGTCACGAGGTCAGGAATCAGAGGAAAAAAGAATTTTGTTTCTAGCCCTTGTGGTTCAAAAGTTATTAGAATAAACATGAGTGAAACTTTGGACAGTTGGTGGCGCTAGAGGGAATGACTTAGACACACCAAAATTGGTGTATTTAATGTTGGGACTGTCCTCTATCCGAATGTCAAACCATTACAACTTTCCCGCGATCGGTTCTATGGGCTGCCATAGACTCCCAGAGCGGAAGAAGAAGAAGAATTATTTTTGGTACGGGAACAGATACAATAGGTGCCCGCACCTTCAGTGCTTGGCCCCTAAAAAGAAGAATAAGAACGGGAACAGATACAATAGGTGCCCGCACCTTCAGTGCTTGGCCCCTAATAATAAGAACGCCAACAAAAACAATAGGTGCCTCCGCACTTTCAGTGCTTGGCCCCTAATAATAGGAACGCCAACAAAAACAATAGGTGCCTCCGCACTTTCAGTGCTTGGCCCCTAAAAAGAAGAATAAGAACGGGAACAGATACAATAGGTGCCCGCACCTTCAGTGCTTGGCCCCTAATAACTAAAAATATGATTATCACTTTCGACCAATAGGTGGCGCAGTTACGAAACTGATGTGATGTGGTCAGAGTGAAGTGACAATGACACATACAAAGTTTGGTGTCAATATGTCAAGGCATTGCAGATATAAAGCCTGAATAGTCATTTTGGCATCATGCCTCAACTTTGCCACTGCGGTATACGAAAACGGTTTTGTCTATCGACACGAAATCCATAACTTTTACTCGGCACGGTCTGGAGATGACACGATCCGATTTTGGTGAAAATCGGACGTTCGGTCTAGGAGGAGTTTGAAAAAGTAGGTTTTAAAAGAAAATAAAGATGGCGGACAGGAAGTTTGGCTGACTATGGCAAAATTGGTATCTATGTTTTCAGCATAACCCAAGGAATCTATTGAGATCCGTGTCATTACTATAGGCAAATTTATTCAAAAGTTATTAGCATTTTTGGAAATTTCATTATAACTTTTGACCAAAAGGTGGCGCTGTCTCATAAATTTTTGAGTACTTTTAGGGCGTTGTACTGATGACCCATACTGAGTTTCGTAACGATACGTTCATGCGTTCATAAAATACAGCATTTTAGCACATAATTCAAAATGGCCGACAGCCAAAATGGCCGATATGGGAAAATTGGATATCAGTCGACTCAGCACGATGCCCTGAATCTAACGAGACCACTTTTGTGATTTTTGGACAAACCGTTCAGAAGTTATAAGCAAAAATATAAATTCTTCATATCTCCGGACCAGTAGGTGGCGCTGCGCCGAAACGCAGTATGTAGCCTCAGGTCATGCTTGTGATGACGTACCAAATTTGGTCTGAATCCGATAAAGCGTTGTGGAGATACGGCCTTACGTCTGTTTTTGCAAGCGCTACGTAAAATTTATTTGCGCGGTATTCGAGAACGGTAATTCGAATCAACTTGAATTCCATAACTTTTTGTCGGCATGGTCTTTAGATGATCTGATTCAATTTTCATGGAAATTGGAGCAACGGCCTAGGAGGAGTTTGAAAAAGTAGCTTTTTCGGAAAATTCAAAATGGCGGAAAACTTTTCATGGCGCAAAATGACGTCATTGGGTGCAATCGAATCGTCACGAGGTCAGGAATCAGAGGAAAAAAGAATTTTGTTTCTAGCCCTTGTGGTTCAAAAGTTATTAGAATAAACATGAGTGAAACTTTGGACAGTTGGTGGCGCTAGAGGGAATGACTTAGACACACCAAAATTGGTGTATTTAATGTTGGGACTGTCCTCTATCCGAATGTCAAACCATTACAACTTTCCCGCGATCGGTTCTATGGGCTGCCATAGACTCCCAGAGCGGAAGAAGAAGAAGAATTATTTTTGGTACGGGAACAGATACAATAGGTGCCCGCACCTTTAGTGCTTGGCCCCTAATAATAAGGGAACCTTTTTGCCATTTATAGTGCCACCTATGGTCCGATCTGCATGAAACTCGGCACGCTTGTTCACCATGTCATGACACATATGCTCAGCGATTTTCGTGATGTTCTGAGTTTTTGTTTAGGATTTAGAGGCTTTTGACTGTATTTTGCCCCGCCCATTTTCCAAATGACCCTGTTATAGCCAACCAAATGCAAAAATTCTACTTTTTTTCAAAAACTATTGATCGAGAGAGTCCAGAGAAATGTCCTAGACTGGTTTGGCTCCGGTCGGGCGAAAAACCAGGGACTAGTTCGCAAAAGTAGGTTTTGGACAAAATTCGACATAGCAGAAATTTTTTCTGGCCTAAATCGAAATCGGAGATGGCCATTTTGTCCGCCTTGAGCCAAGGATTCCAACGATTTGGGGCACTTGATCCTGGGACAAACGGTCTAAGAGCTATGATCAATTTTGAACTTTTGGTTGCTGTAGCGCCACCTATGGGCCATTCGGGGTCATACTCTGATAGGTTGTCCCCAAATTGAGGCCTACCATCTGGCCAGGTTTCACGTCTCTAGGCCTTACGGTTTGGCCTGCACGATGCGTTTTACGAATCCTTAATTACAATAGGGTTTCAGCATTTCATGCTTGAACCCCTAATAAGATTGAAGGCTTTTTGCCAGTTACAGCGCCACCTATGGTCCGATCTCCATGAAACTCTGCATGCTTCCTCACCATGTTCTGACACATATGCTCATCAATTTTGGTGAAGTTCTGAATTTTCATATGGGATTTATAGGCTTTTTAGTGTATTTTGCCACGCCCCTTTTCTAAATGACCCTGTTACAGCCACCCAAATGCAAAAGTTCAACTTTTTTTCGATATTTATTGATCTAGAGAGTCCAGAGAAATGTCCTAGACTGGTTTGGTTCCGATCTGGTGAAAAACCTAGGACTAGTTTGCAAAAGTAGGTTTCGGACAAAATTCGACATAGCAGAAAATTTTTCTGGCCTAAATCGAAATTGGAGATAGCCATTTTGTCCGCCTTGAGCCAGGGATCACAGTGGTGTGAGACACTTGAGTCTAGGACAAACGGACTCTAGGAGTTATGGGCGATGTAGTACTTTTGCACTAAATCTGTAGCTGTAGCACAACGTAAAATTTGTTTGCGCGGTATTTGAGAACGGTTTGACGAATCAACACGAATTCCATAACTTTTTGTCGGTACAGTGTGGAGATGATACGATTCGATTTTGGTGAAAATCGGACAAACGGTCTAGGAGGAGTTCGACAAAGTAGGTTTTGACTGAAAATCAAGATGGCGGACAGGAAGTTCGGCCAAATATGGCAAACTTGGTATCTATGTTCTCAGCGTGACCCAGCGAATCTATTGAGACCAGTGGCATTTCAATAGGCAGATGTATTCAAAGGTTATTAGCCTTTTTGGAAATGTTGTTATAACTTTTGACCACAAGGTGGCGCTGTTTCGAAACTTCTCACGCTCCTTCAGGGCATCGTGCTGATGACCCATACCATGTTTCGTAACAATCCATTCATGCGTTCTTAAAATACAGCATTTTAGCACAAAATTCAAAATGGCCGACAGCCAAAATGGCCGACATGGTAAAATTGGATATCAGTCGACTCAGCATGTTGGCCTGAATCTAACGAGACCAATTTGATGATTTTTGGGCAAACTGTTCAGAAGTTATAAGCAAAAATAGCCATTTTTCATATCTCCGGACCAGTAGGTGGCGCTGCGCCGAAACGCAGCATGTAGCCTCAAGTCATGCTTGTGATGACATGTGGCAAATTTGGTCTGAATCCAACAAAGCGTTGCGGAGATACAGCCTTACGTCTGTTTTCGCAAGCGCTACGTAAAATTTGTTTGTGGGTTTTTTCGAAAATTGCTAAGCGAATCAACTTGAATTCCATAACTTTTTGTCGGCATGGTCTGTAGATGATCTGATTCAATTTTCATGGAAATTGGAGCAACGGCCTAGGAGGAGTTCGAAAAAGTAGCTTTTTCGGAAAATTCAAAATGGCGGAAAACTTTTCATGGCGCAAAATGACGTCATTGGGTGCAATCGAATCGTCACGAGGTCAGGAATCAGAGGAAAAAAGAATTTTGTTTCTAGCCCTTGTGGTTCAAAAGTTATTAGAATAAACATGAGTGAAACTTTGGACAGTTGGTGGCGCTAGAGGGAATGACTTAGACACACCAAAATTGGTGTATTTAATGTTGGGACTGTCCTCTATCCGAATGTCAAACCATTACAACTTTCCCGCGATCGGTTCTATGGGCTGCCATAGACTCCCAGAGCGGAAGAAGAAGAAGAATTATTTTTGGTACGGGAACAGATACAATAGGTGCCCGCACCTTCAGTGCTTGGCCCCTAATAATAATAAGAACGCCAACAAAAACAATAGGTGCCTCCGCACTTTCAGTGCTTGGCCCCTAATAATAATAAGAACCGGAACGAAAACAATAGGTGCCTCCGCACTTTCAGTGCTTGGCCCCTAATAAGAACGGGAACAGATACAATAGGTGCCCGCACCTTCAGTGCTTGGCCCCTAATAATAATAAGAACGCCAACAAAAACAATAGGTGCCTCCGCACTTTCAGTGCTTGGCCCCTAATAAGAACGGGAACAGATACAATAGGTGCCCGCACCTTCAGTGCTTGGCCCCTAAATATAGCTGCAAGCAGCAATCACCGGGGCCAAGCGCAAGCAAGACGACAAGACATGCCAAAGTGGCTGGGAGTGTGAGACCCACTGCAGCAAGGAGCAATTAAAGACATTTGAAGATGAATTTTGGCAAAATGGTTGAAAAATCACATACAATAACTAAAAATATGATTATCACTTTCGACCAGTAGGTGGCGCAGTTACGAAACTGATGTGATGTGGTCAGAGTGAAGTGACAATGACACATACAAAGTTTGGTGTCAATATGTCAAGGCATTGCAGATATAAAGCCTGAATAGTCATTTTGGCATCATGCCTCAACTTTGCCACTGCGGTATACGAAAACGGTTTTGTCTATCGACACGAAATCCATAACTTTTACTCGGCACAGTCTGGAGATGACACGATCCGATTTTGGTGAAAATCGGATGTTCGGTCTAGGAGGAGTTCGAAAAAGTAGGTTTTAAAAGAAAATAAAGATGGCGGACAGGAAGTTTGGCTGACTATGGCAAAATTGGTATCTATGTTTTCAGCATAACCCAAGGAATCTATTGAGATCAGTGTCATTACTATAGGCAAATATATTCAAAAGTTATTAGCATTTTTGGAAATTTCATCATAACTTTTGACCAAAAGGTGGCGCTGTCTCATAAATTTTTGAGTACCTTTAGGGCGTTGTACTGATGACCCATACTGAGTTTCGTAACGATACGTTCATGCGTTCATAAAATACAGCATTTTAGCACATAATTCAAAATGGCCGACAGCCAAAATGGCCGATATGGGAAAATTGGATATCAGTCAACTCAGCACGACGCCCTGAATCTAACGAGACCACTTTTGTGATTTTTGGACAAACCGTTCAGAAGTTATAAGCAAAAACATAAATTCTTCATATCTCTGGACCAGTAGGTGGCGCTGCGCCGAAACGCAGCATGTAGCCTCAGGTCATGCTTGTGATGACATGTACCAAATTTGGTCTGAATCCGATAAAGCGTTGTGGAGATACGGCCTTACGTCTGTTTTCGCAAGCGCTACGTAAAATTTATTTGCGCAGTATTCGAGAACGGTAATTCGAATCAACTTGAATTCCATAACTTTTGGTCGTCAAGGTCTGGAGATGATCTGGTTAATTTTTCGTGAAATTCGGAGCAACGGCCTAGGAGGAGTTCGAAAAAGTAGTTTTTTCGGAAAATTCAAAATGGCGGGAAAACTATTATGACGGAAAATGACGTCATAGGGTGCAGTCGAATCGTCATGAGCTCAGGAATCAGAGGAAAAAAGAATTTTGTTTCTAGCCCTTGTGGTTCAAAAGTTATTAGCATAAACATGAATGAAACTTTGGACAGCTGGTGGCGCTAGAGGGAATGAGTTGGAGACTCCAAATTTGCTATGGTGATAGTTCAGGCTGTCTTCTATCACTGTGCCAATTTGTATAAGTTTCCCGCAAACGGTTCTATAGGCTGCCATAGACGCCCAGTCGGAAGAAAAAGAAGAAAAAGAAACAGAAATATAGCTGCAAGCAGCAATCACCGGGGCCAAGCGCAAGCAAGACGACAAGACATGCCAAAGTGGCTGGGAGTGTGAGACCCACTGCAGCAAGGAGCAATTAAAGACATTTGAAGATGAATTTTGGCAAAATGGTTGAAAAATCACATACAATAACTAAAAATATGATTATCACTTTCGACCAATAGGTGGCGCAGTTACGAAACTG
The DNA here is from genome assembly GCF_949152265.1 of Phoxinus phoxinus. Lineage (NCBI taxonomy): Eukaryota > Metazoa > Chordata > Actinopteri > Cypriniformes > Leuciscidae > Phoxinus > Phoxinus phoxinus. The sequence continues at coordinate 11,956,034 of NC_136882.1, read as the reverse complement.
ATGTGATGTGGTCAGAGTGAAGTGACAATGACACATACAAAGTTTGGTGTCAATATGTCAAGGCATTGCAGATATAAAGCCTGAATAGTCATTTTGGCATCATGCCTCAACTTTGCCACTGCGGTATACGAAAACGGTTTTGTCTATCGACACGAAATCCATAACTTTTACTCGGCACAGTCTGGAGATGACACGATCCGATTTTGGTGAAAATCGGACGTTCGGTCTAGGAGGAGTTCGAAAAAGTAGGTTTTAAAAGAAAATAAAGATGGCGGACAGGAAGTTTGGCTGACTATGGCAAAATTGGTATCTATGTTTTCAGCATAACCCAAGGAATCTATTGAGATCAGTGTCATTACTATAGGCAAATTTATTCAAAAGTTATTAGCATTTTTGGAAATTTCATTATAACTTTTGACCAAAAGGTGGCGCTGTCTCATAAATTTTTGAGTACCTTTAGGGCGTTGTACTGATGACCCATACTGAGTTTCGTAACGATACGTTCATGCGTTCATAAAATACAGCATTTTAGCACATAATTCAAAATGGCCGACAGCCAAAATGGCCGATATGGGAAAATTGGATATCAGTCGACTCAGCACGACGCCCTGAATCTAACGAGACCACTTTTGTGATTTTTGGACAAACCGTTCAGAAGTTATAAGCAAAAATATAAATTCTTCATATCTCCGGACCAGTAGGTGGCGCTGCGCCGAAACGCAGCATGTAGCCTCAGGTCATGCTTGTGATGACATGTACCAAATTTGGTCTGAATCCGATAAAGCGTTGTGGAGATACGGCCTTACGTCTGTTTTTGCAAGCGCTACGTAAAATTTATTTGCGCGGTATTCAAGAACGGTAATTCGAATCAACTTGAATTCCATAACTTTTTGTCGTCATGGTCTGGAGTTGATCTGGTTCAATTTTCGTGAAATTCGGAGCAACGGCCTAGGAGGAGTTTGAAAAAGTAGGTTTTTTGGAAAATTCAAAATGGCGGGAAAACTATTATGACGGAAAATGACGTCATAGGGTGCAATCGAATCGTCGTGAGCTCAGGAATCAGAGGAAAAAAGAATTTTGATTGTAGCCCTTACGGTTCAAAAGTTATCAGCATAGACATGAGTGAAACTTTGGACTGTTGGTGGCGCTAGAGGGAATGAGTTGGAGACACCAAAATTGGTGTATTTAATGTTGGGACTGTCCTCTATCAGAATGTCAAATAAAATCAACTTTCCCGCAAGCGGTTCATAGGGCTGCCATAGACTTCAATGGCGGAAGAAGAAGAAGAAACGGAAGAATAAATATAGCTGCAAGCAGCCATTACGGGGCCAAGCGCAAGCAAGACGACAAGACATGCCAAAGTGGCTGGGAGTGTGAGACCAACTGCAGCAAGGATCAATTGAAGACATTTAAAGATGAATTTTGGCAAAATGGTTGAAAAATCACATACAATAACTAAAAATATGATTATCACCTTCGACCAATAGGTGGCGCAGTTACGAAACTGATGTGATGTGGTCAGAGTGAAGTGACAATGACACATACAAAGTTTGGTGTCAATATGTCGAGGCATTGCATATATAAAGCCTGAATAGTCATTTTGGCATCATGCCTCAATTTTGCCACTGCGGTATACAAAAACGGTTTCGTCTATCGACACGAAATCCATAACTTTTACTCGGCACCGTCTGGAGATGACACGATCCGATTTTGGTGAAAATCGGACGTTCGGTCTAGGAGGAGTTCGAAAAAGTAGGTTTTAAAAGAAAATAAAGATGGCGGACAGGAAGTTTGACTGACTACACCAAAATTGGTATCTATGTTTTCAGCATAACCCAAGGAATCTATTGAGATCAGTGTCATTACTATAGGCAAATTTATTCAAAAGTTATTAGCATTTTTGGAAATTTCATTATAACTTTTGACCAAAAGGTGGCGCTGTCTCATAATCTTTTGAGTACCTTTAGGGCGTTGTACTGATGACCCATACTGAGTTTCGTAACGATACGTTCATGCATTCATAAAATACAGCATTTTAGCACATAATTCAAAATGGCCGACAGCCAAAATGGCCGATATGGACAAATTGGATATCAGTCAACTCAAAATGACGCCCTGAATCTATCGAGACCACTTTTATGATTTTTGGACAAACCGTTCAGAAGTTATAAGCAAAAATAGCCTTTTTTCATATCTCCGGACCAGTAGGTGGCGCTGCGCCGAAACGGAGCATGTAGCCTCAGGTCACGCTTGTGATGACATGTAGGAAGTTTGGTTTGAATACGATTAAGCGTTGCGGAGATACAGCCTTACGTCTGTTTTCGCAAGCGCTACGTAAAATTTGTTTGTGGGTTTTTTCGAAAATTGCTAAGCGAATCAACTTGAATTCCATAACTTTTTGTCGGCATGGTCTGTAGATGATCTGATTCAATTTTCATGGAAATTGGAGCAACGGCCTAGGAGGAGTTCGAAAAAGTAGCTTTTTCGGAAAATTCAAAATGGCGGAAAACTTTTCATGGCGCAAAATGACGTCATTGGGTGCAATCGAATCGTCACGAGGTCAGGAATCAGAGGAAAAAAGAATTTTGTTTCTAGCCCTTGTGGTTCAAAAGTTATTAGAATAAACATGAGTGAAACTTTGGACAGTTGGTGGCGCTAGAGGGAATGACTTAGACACACCAAAATTGGTGTATTTAATGTTGGGACTGTCCTCTATCCGAATGTCAAACCATTACAACTTTCCCGCGATCGGTTCTATGGGCTGCCATAGACTCCCAGAGCGGAAGAAGAAGAAGAATTATTTTTGGTACGGGAACAGATACAATAGGTGCCCGCACCTTCAGTGCTTGGCCCCTAATAAATATAGCTGCAAGCAGCCATTACGGGGCCAAGCGCAAAAGCAGACGACGAGATATGCCTACATGGCTGAAAGTGTGAGACAAACTGCAGCAAGGAGCAATTAAAGACATTTGAAGATGAATTTTGGCAAAATGGTTGAAAAATCACATACAATAACTAAAAATATGATTATCACTTTCGACCAATACGTGGCGCAGTTACGAAACTGATGTGATGTGGTCAGAGTGAAGTGACAATGACACATACAAAGTTTGGTGTCAATATGTCAAGGCATTGCAGATATAAAGCCTGAATAGTCATTTTGGCATCATGCCTCAACTTTGACACTGCGGTATACGAAAACGGTTTCGTCTATCGACACGAAATCCATAACTTTTACTCGGCACGGTCTGGAGATGACACGATCCAATTTTGGTGAAAATCGGACGTTCGGTCTAGGAGGAGTTCGAAAAAGTAGGTTTTAAAAGAAAATAAAGATGGCGGACAGGAAGTTTGGCTGACTATGGCAAAATTGGTATCTATGTTTTCAGCATAACCCAAGGAATCTATTGAGATGAGTGTCATTACTATAGGCAAATTTATTCAAAAGTTATTAGAATTTTTGGAAATTTCATTATAACTTTTGACCAAAAGGTGGCGCTGTCTCATAATCTTTTGAGTACCTTTAGGGCATTGTACTGATGACCCATACTGAGTTTCGTAACGATACGTTCATGCGTTCATAAAATACAGCATTTTAGCACATAATTCAAAATGGCCGACAGCCAAAATGGCCGATATGGGAAAATTGGATATCAGTCAACTCAGTATGACGCCCTGAATCTAATGAGACCACTTTTGTGATTTTTGGACAAACCGTTCAGAAGTTATAAGCAAAAAAATAAATTATTCATATCTCCGGACCAGTAGGTGGCGCTGCGCCGAAACGCAGCATGTAGCCTCAGGTCATGCTTGTGATGACATGTACCAAATTTGGTCTGAATCCGATAAAACGTTGTGGAGATACAGCCTTACGTCTGTTTTTGCAAGCGCAACGTAAAATTAAATTGCGTGGTATTCGTGAACGGTTTGACAAATCAACTTGAATTCCATAACTTTTTGTCGTCATGGTCTGGAGATGATCTGGTTCAATTTTCGTGAAATTCGGAGCAACGGCCTAGGAGGAGTTCGAAAAAGTAGGTTTTTCGGAAAATTCAAAATGGCGGGAAAACTATTATGACGGAAAATGACGTCATAGGGTGCAATCGAATCGCCATGAGCTCAGGAATCAGAGGAAAAAATAATTTTGTTGATAGGCCTTACGGTTCAAAAGTTATTAGCATACAATTTCTGAAACTTTGGACAGGTGGTGGCGCTAGAGGGAATGAGTTAGAAACACCAAAATTGGTGTATTTGATGTTGGGACTGTCCTCTATCAGAATGTCAAACCAAAACAACTTTCCCGCATACGCTTCTATGGGCTGCCATAGACGCCCAGTCGGAAGAAAAAGAAGAAGAAATATAGCTGCAAGCAGCCATTACGGGGCCAAGCGCAAGCAAGACGACAAGACATGCCAAAGTGGCTGGGAGTGTGAGACCAACTGCAGCAAGGAGCAATTGAAGACATTTAAAGATGAATTTTGGCAAAATGGTTGAAAAATCACATACAATAACTAAAAATATGATTATCACTTTCGACCAATAGGTGGCGCAATTACGAAACTGATGTGATGTGGTCAGAGTGAAGTGACGACAACACATACAAAGTTTGGTGTCAATATGTCAAGGCATTGCAGATATAAAGCCTGAATAGTCATTTTGGCATCATGCCTCAACTTTGCCACTGCGGTATACGAAAACGGTTTCGTCTATCGACACGAAATCCATAACTTTTACTCGGCACGGTCTGGAGATGACACGATCCGATTTTGGTGAAAATCGGACGTTCGGTCTAGGAGGAGTTCGAAAAAGTAGGTTTTAAAAGAAAATAAAGATGGCGGACAGGAAGTTTGGCTGACTATGGCAAAATTGGTATCTATGTTTTCAGCATAACCCAATGAATCTATTGAGATCAGTGTCATTACAATAGGCAAATTTATTCAAAAGTTATTAGCATTTTTGGAAATTTCATTATAACTTTTGACCAAAAGGTGGCGCTGTCTCATAATCTTTTGAGTACCTTTAGGGCGTTGTACTGATGACCCATACTGAGTTTCGTAACGATACGTTCATGTGTTCATAAAATACAGCATTTTAGCACATAATTCGAAATGGCCGACAGCCAAAATGGCCGATATGGGAAAATTGAATATCAGTCAACTCAGCACGACGCCCTGAATCTAACGAGACCACTTTTGTGATTTTTGAACAAACCGTTCAGAAGTTATAAGCAAAAACATAAATTCTTCATATCTCCAGACCAGTAGGTGGCGCTGCGCCGAAACGCAGCATGTAGCCTCAGATCATGCTTGTGATGACATGTACCAAATTTGGTCTGAATCCGATAAAGCGTTGTGGAGATACGGCCTTACGTCTGTTTTCGCAAGCGCTACGTAAAATTTATTTGCGCGGTATTCGAGAACGGTAATTCGAATCAACTTGAATTCCATAACTTTTGGTTGTCCAGGTCTGGAGATGATCTGGTTCATTTTTCGTGAAATTCGGAGCAACGGCCTAGGAGGAGTTCGAAAAAGTAGGTTTTTCGGAAAATTCAAAATGGCGGGAAAACTATTATGACGGAAAATGACGTCATAGGGTGTAGTCGAATCGTCATGAGCTCAGGAATCAGAGGAAAAAAGAATTTTGTTTCTAGCCCTTGTGGTTCAAAAGTTATTAGCCTAAACATGAGTGAAACTTTGGACAGCTGGTGGCGCTAGAGGGAATGAGTTGGAGACTCCAAATTTGCTATGGTGATAGTTCAGATTGTCCTCTATCACTGTGCCAATTTGTATAAGTTTCCCGCAAACGGTTCTATAGGCTGCCATAGACGCCCAGTCGGAAAAAGAAAAAGAAAAAGAAATATAGCTGCAAGCAGCCATTACGGGGCCAAGCGCAAGCAAGACGACAAGACATGCCAAAGTGGCTGGGAGTGTGAGACCAACTGCTGCAAGGATCAATTGAAGACATTTAAAGATGAATTTTGGCAAAATGGTTGAAAAATCACATACAATAACTAAAAATATGATTATCACCTTCGACCAATAGGTGGCGCAGTTACGAAACTGATGTGATGTGGTCAGAGTGAAGTGACAATGACACATACAAAGTTTGGTGTCAATATGTCGAGGCATTGCATATATAAAGCCTGAATAGTCATTTTGGCATCATGCCTCAATTTTGCCACTGCGGTATACAAAAACGGTTTCGTCTATCGACACGAAATCCATAACTTTTACTCGGCACGGTCTGGAGATGACACGATCCGATTTTGGTGAAAATCGGACGTTCGGTCTAGGAGGAGTTCGAAAAAGTAGGTTTTAAAAGAAAATAAAGATGGCGGACAGGAAGTTTGGCTGACTATGGCAAAATTGGTATCTATGTTTTCAGCATAACCCAAGGAATCTATTGAGATCAGTGTCATTACTATAGGCAAATTTATTCAAAAGTTATTAGCATTTTTGGAAATTTCATTATAACTTTTGACCAAAAGGTGGCGCTGTCTCATAATCTTTTGAGTACCTTTAGGGCGTTGTACTGATGACCCATACTGAGTTTCGTAACGATACGTTCATGCATTCATAAAATACAGCATTTTAGCACATAATTCAAAATGGCCGACAGCCAAAATGGCCGATATGGACAAATTGGATATCAGTCAACTCAAAATGACGCCCTGAATCTATCGAGACCACTTTTATGATTTTTGGACAAACCGTTCAGAAGTTATAAGCAAAAATAGCCTTTTTTCATATCTCCGGACCAGTAGGTGGCGCTGCGCCGAAACGGAGCATGTAGCCTCAGGTCACGCTTGTGATGACATGTAGGAAGTTTGGTTTGAATACGATTAAGCGTTGCGGAGATACAGCCTTACGTCTGTTTTCGCAAGCGCTACGTAAAATTTGTTTGTGGGTTTTTTCGAAAATTGCTAAGCGAATCAACTTGAATTCCATAACTTTTTGTCGGCATGGTCTGTAGATGATCTGATTCAATTTTCATGGAAATTGGAGCAACGGCCTAGGAGGAGTTCGAAAAAGTAGCTTTTTCGGAAAATTCAAAATGGCGGAAAACTTTTCATGGCGCAAAATGACGTCATTGGGTGCAATCGAATCGTCACGAGGTCAGGAATCAGAGGAAAAAAGAATTTTGTTTCTAGCCCTTGTGGTTCAAAAGTTATTAGAATAAACATGAGTGAAACTTTGGACAGTTGGTGGCGCTAGAGGGAATGACTTAGACACACCAAAATTGGTGTATTTAATGTTGGGACTGTCCTCTATCCGAATGTCAAACCATTACAACTTTCCCGCGATCGGTTCTATGGGCTGCCATAGACTCCCAGAGCGGAAGAAGAAGAAGAATTATTTTTGGTACGGGAACAGATACAATAGGTGCCCGCACCTTCAGTGCTTGGCCCCTAAAAAGAAGCAGAATAAGAACGGGAACAGATACAATAGGTGCCCGCACCTTCAGTGCTTGGCCCCTAAATATAGCTGCAAGCAGCAATCACCGGGGCCAAGCGCAAGCAAGACGACGAGACATGCCAAAGTGGCTGGGAGTGTGAGACCCACTGCAGCAAGGAGCAATTAAAGACATTTGAAGATGAATTTGGGCAAAATGGTTGAAAAATCACATACAATAACTAAAAATATGATTATCACTTTCGACCAATAGGTGGCGCAGTTACGAAACTGATGTGATGTGGTCAGAGTGAAGTGACAATGACACATACAAAGTTTGGTGTCAATATGTCAAGGCATTGCAGATATAAAGCCTGAATAGTCATTTTGGCATCATGCCTCAACTTTGCCACTGCGGTATACGAAAACGGTTTCGTCTATCGACACGAAATCCATAACTTTTACTCGGCACGGTCTGGAGATGACACGATCCGATTTTGGTGAAAATCGGACGTTCGGTCTAGGAGGAGTTCGAAAAAGTAGGTTTTAAAAGAAAATAAAGATGGCGGACAGGAAGTTTGGCTGACTATGGCAAAATTGGTATCTATGTTTTCAGCATAACCCAAGGAATCTATTGAGATCAGTGTCATTACTATAGGCAAATTTATTCAAAAGTTATTAGCATTTTTGGAAATTTCATTATAACTTTTGACCAAAAGGTGGCGCTGTCTCATAATCTTTTGAGTACCTTTAGGGCTTTGTACTGATGACCCATACTGAGTTTCGTAACGATACGTTCATGCGTTCATAAAATACAGCATTTTAGCACATAATTCAAAATGGCCGACAGCCAAAATGGCCGATATGGAAAAATTGGATATCAGTCAACTCAACATGACGCCCTGAATCTATCGAGACCACTTTTGTGATTTTTGGACAAACCGTTCAGAAGTTATAAGCAAAAATAGCCTTTTTTCATATCTCCAGACCAGTAGGTGGCGCTGCGCCGAAACGCAGCATGTAGCCTCAGGTCATGCTTGTGATGACATGTAGGAAGTTTGGTTTGAATACGATTAAGCGATGCGGAGATACAGCCTTATGTCTGTTTTCGCAAGCGCTACGTAAAATTTGTTTGCGCGTTTATCGAAAACGGTTTGACGAATCAACTTGAATTCCATAACTTTTTGTCCCCACAGCCTGAAGATGATCTGGTGCAATTTTGGTGCAAATCGGACAAACCGTCTAGGACGAGTTCGCAAAAGAAGGTTTTTTGGACAATTCAAAATGGCGGCCATATTTTTATGACGGAAAATGACGTCATAGGGTCCAGTCGAATCGTCGTGAGCTCAGGAATCAGAGGAAAAAAGAATTTTGTTGATAGGCCTTACGGTTTAAAAGTTATTAGCATAATATAAGTGAAACTTTGGACAGGTGGTGGCGCTAGAGGGAATGAGTTAGAGACACCAAAATTGGTGCAATTACTGTTGGGAATGTCCTCTATCAGAATGTCAAACCGGAACAACTTTCCCGCATACGCTTCTATGGGCTGCCATAGACGCCCAGTCGGAAGAAGCAGAATAATAAATATAGCTGCAAGCAGCAATCACCGGGGCCAAGCGCAAGCAAGACGACAAGACATGCCAAAGTGGCTGGGAGTGTGAGACCCACTGCAGCAAGGAGCAATTAAAGACATTTGAAGATAAATTTTGGCAAAATGGTTGAAAAATCACATACAATAACTAAAAATATGATTATCACTTTCGACCAATAGGTGGCGCAGTTACGAAACTGATGTGATGTGGTCAGAGTGAAGTGACAATGACACATACAAAGTTTGGTGTCAATATGTCAAGGCATTGCAGATATAAAGCCTGAATAGTCATTTTGGCATCATGCCTCAACTTTGCCACTGCGGTATACAAAAACGGTTTTGTCTATCGACACGAAATCCATAACTTTTACTCGGCACAGTCTGGAGATGACACGATCCGATTTTGGTGAAAATCGGACGTTCGGTCTAGGAGGAGTTCGAAAAAGTAGGTTTTAAAAGAAAATAAATATGGCGGACAGGAAGTTTGGCTGACTATGGCAAAATTGGTATCTATGTTTTCAGCATAACCCAAGGAATCTATTGAGACCAGTATCATTACTATAGGCAAATTTATTCAAAAGTTATTAGCGTTTTTGGAAATTTCATTATAACTTTTGACCAAAAGGTGGCGCTGTCTCATAAATTTTTGAGTACCTTTAGGGCGTTGTACTGATGACTCATACTGAGTTTCGTAATGATACGTTCAAGCGTTCATAAAATACAGCATTTTAGCACATAATTCAAAATGGCCGACAGCCAAAATGGCCGATATGGGAAAATTGGATATCAGTCAACTCAGCACGACGCCCTGAATCTAACGAGACCACTTTTGTGATTTTTGGACAAACCGTTCAGAAGTTATAAGCAAAAACATAAATTCTTCATATCTCCGGACCAGTAGGTGGCGCTGCGCCGAAACGCAGCATGTAGCCTCAAGTCATGCTTGTGATAACATGTACCAAATTTGGTCTGAATCCGATAAAGCGTTGTGGAGATACGGCCTTACGTCGGTTTTCGCAAGCGATACGTAAAATTTATTTGAGCGGTATTCGAGAACGGTAATTCGAATCAACTTGAATTCCATAACTTTTGGTTGTCAAGGTCTGGAGGTGATCTGGTTCATTTTTCGTGAAATTCGGAGCAACGGCCTAGGAGGAGTTTGAAAAAATAGGTTTTTCGGAAAATTCAAAATGGCGGGAAAACTATTATGACGGAAAATGACGTCATAGGGTGCAGTCGAATCGTCATGAGCTCAGGAATCAGAGGAAAAAAGAATTTTGTTTCTAGCCCTTGTGGTTCAAAAGTTATTAGCATAAACATGAGTGAAACTTTGGACAGCTGGTGGCGCTAGAGGGAATGAGTTGGAGACTCCAAATTTGCTATGGTGATAGTTCAGGCTGTCCTCTATCACTGTGCCAATTTGTATAAGTTTCCCGCAAACGGTTCTATAGGCTGCCATAGACGCCCAGTCGGAAGAAAAAGAAAAAATATAGCTGCAAGCAGCAATCACCGGGGCCAAGCGCAAGCAAGACGACAAGACATGCCAAAGTGGCTGGGAGTGTGAGACCCACTGCAGCAAGGAGCAATTGAAGACATTTAAAGATGAATTTTGGCACAATGGTTGATACATTAACTAAAAATATGATTATCACTTTCGACCAATAGGTGGCGCAGTTACGAAACTGATGTGATAATGTCAGAGTGAAGTGACAATGACACATACAAAGTTTGGTGTCAATCTGTCAAGGCATTGCAGATATAAAGCCTGAATAGTCATTTTGGCATCATGCCTCAACTTTGCCACTGCGGTATACAAAAACGGTTTTGTCTATCGACACGAAATCCATAACTTTTACTCGGCACGGTCTGGAGATGACACGATCCGATTTTGGTGAAAATCGGACGTTCGGTCTAGGAGGAGTTCGAAAAAGTAGGTTTTAAAAGAAAATAAAGATGGCGGACAGGAAGTTTGGCTGACTATGGCAAAATTGGTATCTATGATTTCAGCATAACCCAAGGAATCTATTGAGATCAGTGTCATTACTATAGGCAAATTTATTCAAAAGTTATTAGCATTTTTGGAAATTTCATTATAACTTTTGACCAAAAGGTGGCGCTGTCTCATAATCTTTTGAGTACCTTTAGGGCTTTGTACTGATGACCCATACTGAGTTTCGTAACGATACGTTCATGCGTTCATAAAATACAGCATTTTAGCACATAATTCAAAATGGCCGACAGCCAAAATGGCCGATATGGAAAAATTGGATATCAGTCAACTCAACATGACGCCCTGAATCTAACGAGACCACTTTTGTGATTTTTGGACAAACCGTTCAGAAGTTATAAGCAAAAATAGCCTTTTTTCATATCTCCAGACCAGTAGGTGGCGCTGCGCCGAAACGCAGCATGAAGCCTCAAGTCATGCTTGTGATGACATGTAGGAAGTTTGGTTTGAATACGATTAAGCGATGCGGAGATACAGCCTTATGTCTGTTTTCGCAAGCGCTACGTAAAATTTGTTTGCGCGTTTATCGAAAACGGTTTGACGAATCAACTTGAATTCCATAACTTTTTGTTTCCACAGCCTGAAGATGATCTGGTGCAATTTTGGTGCAAATCGGACAAACCGTCTAGGACGAGTTCGCAAAAGAAGGTTTTTTGGACAATTCAAAATGGCGGCCATATTTTTATGACGGAAAATGACGTCATAGGGTCCAGTCGAATCGTCGTGAGCTCAGGAATAAGAGGAAAAAAGAATTTTGTTGATAGGCCTTACGGTTTAAAAGTTATTAGCATAATATAAGTGAAACTTTGGACAGGTGGTGGCGCTAGAGGGAATGAGTTAGAGACACCAAAATTGGTGCAATTACTGTTGGGAATGTCCTCTATCAGAATGTCAAACCGGAACAACTTTCCCGCATACGTTTCTATGGGCTGCCATAGACGCCCAGTCGGAAGAAGCAGAATAATAATAATAATAAATATAGCTGCAAGCAGCAATCACCGGGGCCAAGCGCAAGCAAGACGACAAGACATGCCAAAGTGGCTGGGAGTGTGAGACCCACTGCAGCAAGGAGCAATTGAAGACATTTAAAGATGAATTTTGGCACAATGGTTGATACATTAACTAAAAATATGATTATCACTTTCGACCAATAGGTGGCGCAGTTACGAAACTGATGTGATGTGGTCAGAGTGAAGTGACAATGACACATACAAAGTTTGGTGTCAATATGTCAAGGCATTGCAGATATAAAGCCTGAATAGTCATTTTGGCATCATGCCTCAACTTTGCCACTGCGGTATACGAAAACGGTTTCGTCTATCGACACGAAATCCATAACTTTTACTCGGCACGGTCTGGAGATGACACGATCCAATTTTGGTGAAAATCGGACGTTCGGTCTAGGAGGAGTTTGAAAAAGTAGGTTTTAAAAGAAAATAAAGATGGCGGAAAGGAAGTTTGACTGACTATGGCAAAATTGGTATCTATGTTTTCAGCATAACCCAAGGAATCTATTGAGATCAGTGTCATTACTATAGGCAAATTTATTCAAAAGTTATTAGCATTTTTGGAAATTTCATTATAACTTTTGACCAAAAGGTGGCGCTGTCTCATAATCTTTTGAGTACCTTTAGGGCTTTGTACTGATGACCCATACTGAGTTTCGTAACGATACGTTCATGCGTTCATAAAATACAGCATTTTAGCACATAATTCAAAATGGCCGACAGCCAAAATGGCCGATATGGAAAAATTGGATATCAGTCAACTCAACATGACGCCCTGAATCTATCGAGACCACTTTTGTGATTTTTGGACAAACCGTTCAGAAGTTATAAGCAAAAATAGCCTTTTTTCATATCTCCAGACCAGTAGGTGGCGCTGCGCCGAAACGCAGCATGTAGCCTCAGGTCATGCTTGTGATGACATGTAGGAAGTTTGGTTTGAATACGATTAAGCGATGCGGAGATACAGCCTTATGTCTGTTTTCGCAAGCGCTACGTAAAATTTGTTTGCGCGTTTATCGAAAACGGTTTGACGAATCAACTTGAATTCCATAACTTTTTGTCCCCACAGCCTGAAGATGATCTGGTGCAATTTTGGTGCAAATCGGACAAACCGTCTAGGACGAGTTCGCAAAAGAAGGTTTTTTGGACAATTCAAAATGGCGGCCATATTTTTATGACGGAAAATGACGTCATAGGGTCCAGTCGAATCGTCGTGAGCTCAGAAATCAGAGGAAAAAAGAATTTTGTTGATAGGCCTTACGGTTTAAAAGTTATTAGCATAATATAAGTGAAACTTTGGACAGGTGGTGGCGCTAGAGGGAATGAGTTAGAGACACCAAAATTGGTGCAATTACTGTTGGGAATGTCCTCTATCAGAATGTCAAACCGGAACAACTTTCCCGCATACGCTTCTATGGGCTGCCATAGACGCCCAGTCGGAAGAAGCAGAATAATAATAATAATAATAATAAGAACCGGAACGAAAACAATAGGTGCCTCCGCACTTTCAGTGCTTGGCCCCTAATAAGAACCGGAACGAAAACAATAGGTGCCTCCGCACTTTCAGTGCTTGGCCCCTAATAAATATAGCTGCAAGCAGCAATCACCGGGGCCAAGCGCAAGCAAGACGACAAGACGTGCCAAAGTGGCTGGGAGTGAGAGATCAACTGCAGCAAGGAGCAATTAAAGACATTTAAAGATGAATTTTGGCAAAATGATTGAAAAATCACATACAATAACTAAAAATATGATTATCACTTTCGACCAATAGGTGGCGCAATTACGAAACTGATGTGATGTGGTCAGAGTGAAGTGACAATGACACTTACAAAGTTTGGTGTCAATATGTCAAGGCATTGCAGATATAAAGCCTGAATAGTCATTTTGGCATCATGCCTCAACTTTGCCACTGCGGTATACGAAAACGGTTTCGTCTATCGACACGAAATCCATAACTTTTACTCGGCACAGTCTGGAGATGACACGATCCGATTTTGGTGAAAATCGGACGTTCGGTCTAGGAGGAGTTCGAAAAAGTAGGTTTTAAAAAAAAAAAAAAAAGATGGCGGACAGGAAGTTTGACTGACTATGGCAAAAATTGGTATCAATGTTTTCAGCATAACCCAAGGAATCTATTGAGACCAGTGTCATTACTATAGGCAAATTTATTCAAAAGTTATTAGCATTTTTGGAAATTTCATTATAACTTTTGACCAAAAGGTGGCGCTGTCTCATAATCTTTTGAGTACCTTTAGGGCCTTGTACTGATGACCCATACTGAGTTTCGTAACGATACGTTCATGCGTTCGTAAAATACAGCATTTTAACACATAATTCAAAATGGCCGACAGCCAAAATGGCCGATATGGGAAAATTGGATATCAGTCAACTCAGCATGACGCCCTGAACCTAACGAGACCACTTTTGTGATTTTTGGACAAACCGTTCAGAAGTTAAAAGCAAAAACATAAATTCTTCATATCTCCGGACCAGTAGGTGGCGCTGCGCCGAAACGCAGCATGTAGCCTCAGGTCATGCTTGTGATGACATGTACCAAATTTGGTCTGAATCCGATAAAACGTTGTGGAGATACAGCCTTACGTCTGTTTTCGCAAGCGCAACGTAAAATTAAATTGCGCGGTATTCGTGAACGGTTTGACAAATCAACTTGAATTCCATAACTTTTTGTCGTCATGGTCTGGAGATGATCTGGTTCAATTTTCGTGAAATTCGGAGCAACGGCCCAGGAGGAGTTTGAAAAAGTAGGTTTTTCGGAAAATTCAAAATGGCGGGAAAACTATTATGACGGAAAATGACGTCATAGGGTGCAGTCGAATCGTCGTGAGCTCAGGAATCAGAGGAAAAAAGAATATTGTTTCTAGCCCTTGTGGTTCAAAAGTTATTAGCATAAATATGAGTGAAACTTTGGACAGTTGGTGGCGCTAGAGGGAATGAGTTGGAGACTCCAAATTTGCTATGCTGATAGTTCAGGCTGTCCTCTATCACTGTGCCAATTTTCATAAGTTTCCCGCAAACGGTTCTATAGGCTGCCATAGACGCCCAGTCGGAAGAAAAAGAAAAAGAAGAAGAAAAAGAACCGGAACAGATACAATAGGTGCCCGCACCTTCAGTGCTTGGCCCCTAAAAAGAAAAACAAGCAGCAATCACCGGGGCCAAGCGCAAGCAAGACGACAAGACATGCCAAAGTGGCTGGGAGTGTGAGACCCACTGCAGCAAGGAGCAATTAAAGACATTTGAAGATGAATTTTGGCAAAATGGTTGAAAAATCACATACAATAACTAAAAATATGATTATCACTTTCGACCAATAGGTGGCGCAGTTACGAAACTGATGTGATGTGGTCAGAGTGAAGTGACAATGACACATACAAAGTTTGGTGTCAATATGTCAAGGCATTGCAGATATAAAGCCTGAATAGTCATTTTGGCATCATGCCTCAACTTTGCCACTGCGGTATACGAAAACGGTTTTGTCTATCGACACGAAATCCATAACTTTTACTCGGCACAGTCTGGAGATGACACGATCCGATTTTGGTGAAAATCGGACGTTCGGTCTAGGAGGAGTTCGAAAAAGTAGGTTTTAAAAGAAAATAAAGATGGCGGACAGGAAGTTTGGCTGACTATGGCAAAATTGGTATCTATGTTTTCAGCATAACCCAAGGAATCTATTGAGATCAGTGTCATTACTATAGGCAAATTTATTCAAAAGTTATTAGCATTTTTGGAAATTTCATTATAACTTTTGACCAAAAGGTGGCGCTGTCTCATAATCTTTTGAGTACCTTTAGGGCTTTGTACTGATGACCCATACTGAGTTTCGTAACGATACGTTCATGCGTTCATAAAATACAGCATTTTAGCACATAATTCAAAATGGCCGACAGCCAAAATGGCCGATATGGAAAAATTGGATATCAGTCAACTCAACATGACGCCCTGAATCTATCGAGACCACTTTTGTGATTTTTGGACAAACCGTTCAGAAGTTATAAGCAAAAATAGCCTTTTTTCATATCTCCAGACCAGTAGGTGGCGCTGCGCCGAAACGCAGCATGTAGCCTCAGGTCATGCTTGTGATGACATGTAGAAAGTTTGGTTTGAATACGATTAAGCGATGCGGAGATACAGCCTTATGTCTGTTTTCGCAAGCGCTACGTAAAATTTGTTTGCGCGTTTATCGAAAACGGTTTGACGAATCAACTTGAATTCCATAACTTTTTGTCCCCACAGCCTGAAGATGATCTGGTGCAATTTTGGTGCAAATCGGACAAACCGTCTAGGACGAGTTCGCAAAAGAAGGTTTTTTGGACAATTCAAAATGGCGGCCATATTTTTATGACGGAAAATGACGTCATAGGGTCCAGTCGAATCGTCGTGAGCTCAGGAATCAGAGGAAAAAAGAATTTTGTTGATAGGCCTTACGGTTTAAAAGTTATTAGCATAATATAAGTGAAACTTTGGACAGGTGGTGGCGCTAGAGGGAATGAGTTAGAGACACCAAAATTGGTGCAATTACTGTTGGGAATGTCCTCTATCAGAATGTCAAACCGGAACAACTTTCCCGCATACGCTTCTATGGGCTGCCATAGACGCCCAGTCGGAAGAAGCAGAATAATAATAATAATAATAAATATAGCTGCAAGCAGCAATCACCGGGGCCAAGCGCAAGCAAGACGACAAGACATGCCAAAGTGGCTGGGAGTGTGAGACCCACTGCAGCAAGGAGCAATTAAAGACATTTGAAGATGAATTTTGGCAAAATGGTTGAAAAATCACATACAATAACTAAAAATATGATTATCACTTTCGACCAATAGGTGGCGCAGTTACGAAACTGATGTGATGTGGTCAGAGTGAAGTGACAATGACACATACAAAGTTTGGTGTCAATATGTCAAGGCATTGCAGATATAAAGCCTGAATAGTCATTTTGGCATCATGCCTCAACTTTGCCACTGCGGTATACGAAAACGGTTTTGTCTATCGACACGAAATCCATAACTTTTACTCGGCACGGTCTGGAGATGACACGATCCAATTTTGGTGAAAATCGGACGTTCGGTCTAGGAGGAGTTTGAAAAAGTAGGTTTTAAAAGAAAATAAAGATGGCGGACAGGAAGTTTGGCTGACTATGGCAAAATTGGTATCTATGTTTTCAGCATAACCCAAGGAATCTATTGAGATCAGTGTCATTACTATAGGCAAATTTATTCAAAAGTTATTAGCATTTTTGGAAATTTCATTATAACTTTTGACCAAAAGGTGGCGCTGTCTCATAAATTTTTGAGTACTTTTAGGGCGTTGTACTGATGACCCATACTGAGTTTCGTAACGATACGTTCATGCGTTCATAAAATACAGCATTTTAGCACATAATTCAAAATGGCCGACAGCCAAAATGGCCGATATGGGAAAATTGGATATCAGTCGACTCAGCACGATGCCCTGAATCTAACGAGACCACTTTTGTGATTTTTGGACAAACCGTTCAGAAGTTATAAGCAAAAATATAAATTCTTCATATCTCCGGACCAGTAGGTGGCGCTGCGCCGAAACGCAGCCTGTAGCCTCAGGTCATGCTTGTGATGACATGTACCAAATTTGGTCTGAATCCGATAAAGCGTTGTGGAGATACGGCCTTACGTCTGTTTTTGCAAGCGCTACGTAAAATTTATTTGCGCGGTATTCGAGAACGGTAATTCGAATCAACTTGAATTCCATAACTTTTTGTCGGCATGGTCTGTAGATGATCTGATTCAATTTTCATGGAAATTGGAGCAACGGCCTAGGAGGAGTTCGAAAAAGTAGCTTTTTCGGAAAATTCAAAATGGCGGAAAACTTTTTATGGCGCAAAATGACGTCATTGGGTGCAATCGAATCGTCACGAGGTCAGGAATCAGAGGAAAAAAGAATTTTGTTTCTAGCCCTTGTGGTTCAAAAGTTATTAGAATAAACATGAGTGAAACTTTGGACAGTTGGTGGCGCTAGAGGGAATGACTTAGACACACCAAAATTGGTGTATTTAATGTTGGGACTGTCCTCTATCCGAATGTCAAACCATTACAACTTTCCCGCGATCGGTTCTATGGGCTGCCATAGACTCCCAGAGCGGAAGAAGAAGAAGAATTATTTTTGGTACGGGAACAGATACAATAGGTGCCCGCACCTTCAGTGCTTGGCCCCTAATAATAAGGGAACCTTTTTGCCATTTATAGTGCCACCTATGGTCCGATCTGCATGAAACTCGGCACGCTTGTTCACCATGTCATGACACATATGCTCAGCGATTTTCGTGATGTTCTGAGTTTTTGTTTAGGATTTATAGGCTTTTGACTGTATTTTGCCCCGCCCATTTTCCAAATGACCCTGTTATAGCCAACCAAATGCAAAAATTCTACTTTTTTTCAAAAACTATTGATCGAGAGAGTCCAGAGAAATGTCCTAGACTGGTTTGGCTCCGGTCGGGCGAAAAACCAGGGACTAGTTCGCAAAAGTAGGTTTTGGACAAAATTCGACATAGCAGAAATTTTTTCTGGCCTAAATCGAAATCGGAGATGGCCATTTTGTCCGCCTTGAGCCAAGGATTCCAACGATTTGGGGCACTTGATCCTGGGACAAACGGTCTAAGAGCTATGATCAATTTTGAACTTTTGGTTGCTGTAGCGCCACCTATGGGCCATTCGGGGTCATACTCTGATAGGTTGTCCCCAAATTGAGGCCTACCATCTGGCCAGATTTCACGTCTCTAGGCCTTACGGTTTGGCCTGCACGATGCGTTTTACGAATCCTTAATTACAATAGGGTTTCAGCATTTCATGCTTGAACCCCTAATAAGATTGAAGGCTTTTTGCCAGTTACAGCGCCACCTATGGTCCGATCTCCATGAAACTCTGCATGCTTCCTCACCATGTTCTGACACATATGCTCATCAATTTTGGTGAAGTTCTGAATTTTCATATGGGATTTATAGGCTTTTTAGTGTATTTTGCCACGCCCCTTTTCTAAATGACCCTGTTACAGCCACCCAAATGCAAAAGTTCAACTTTTTTTTCGATATTTATTGATCTAGAGAGTCCAGAGAAATGTCCTAGACTGGTTTGGTTCCGATCTGGTGAAAAACCTAGGACTAGTTTGCAAAAGTAGGTTTCGGACAAAATTCGACATAGCAGAAAATTTTTCTGGCCTAAATCGAAATTGGAGATAGCCATTTTGTCCGCCTTGAGCCAGGGATCACAGTGGTGTGAGACACTTGAGTCTAGGACAAACGGACTCTAGGAGTTATGGGCGATGTAGTACTTTTGCACTAAATCTGTAGCTGTAGCACAACGTAAAATTTGTTTGCGCGGTATTTGAGAACGGTTTGACGAATCAACACGAATTCCATAACTTTTTGTCGGTACAGTGTGGAGATGATACGATTCGATTTTGGTGAAAATCGGACAAACGGTCTAGGAGGAGTTCGACAAAGTAGGTTTTGACTGAAAATCAAGATGGCGGACAGGAAGTTCGGCCAAATATGGCAAACTTGGTATCTATGTTCTCAGCGTGACCCAGCGAATCTATTGAGACCAGTGGCATTTCAATAGGCAGATGTATTCAAAGGTTATTAGCCTTTTTGGAAATGTTGTTATAACTTTTGACCACAAGGTGGCGCTGTTTCGAAACTTCTCACGCTCCTTCAGGGCATCGTGCTGATGACCCATACCATGTTTCGTAACAATCCATTCATGCGTTCTTAAAATACAGCATTTTAGCACAAAATTCAAAATGGCCGACAGCCAAAATGGCCGACATGGTAAAATTGGATATCAGTCGACTCAGCATGTTGGCCTGAATCTAACGAGACCAATTTGATGATTTTTGGGCAAACTGTTCAGAAGTTATAAGCAAAAATAGCCATTTTTCATATCTCCGGACCAGTAGGTGGCGCTGCGCCGAAACGCAGCATGTAGCCTCAAGTCATGCTTGTGATGACATGTGGCAAATTTGGTCTGAATCTAACAAAGCGTTGCGGAGATACAGCCTTACGTCTGTTTTCGCAAGCGCTACGTAAAATTTGTTTGTGGGTTTTTTCGAAAATTGCTAAGCGAATCAACTTGAATTCCATAACTTTTTGTCGGCATGGTCTGTAGATGATCTGATTCAATTTTCATGGAAATTGGAGCAACGGCCTAGGAGGAGTTCGAAAAAGTAGCTTTTTCGGAAAATTCAAAATGGCGGAAAACTTTTCATGGCGCAAAATGACGTCATTGGGTGCAATCGAATCGTCACGAGGTCAGGAATCAGAGGAAAAAAGAATTTTGTTTCTAGCCCTTGTGGTTCAAAAGTTATTAGAATAAACATGAGTGAAACTTTGGACAGTTGGTGGCGCTAGAGGGAATGACTTAGACACACCAAAATTGGTGTATTTAATGTTGGGACTGTCCTCTATCCGAATGTCAAACCATTACAACTTTCCCGCGATCGGTTCTATGGGCTGCCATAGACTCCCAGAGCGGAAGAAGAAGAAGAATTATTTTTGGTACGGGAACAGATACAATAGGTGCCCGCACCTTCAGTGCTTGGCCCCTAATAATAAGGGAACCTTTTTGCCATTTATAGTGCCACCTATGGTCCGATCTGCATGAAACTCGGCACGCTTGTTCACCATGTCATGACACATATGCTCAGCGATTTTCGTGATGTTCTGAGTTTTTGTTTAGGATTTAGAGGCTTTTGACTGTATTTTGCCCCGCCCATTTTCCAAATGACCCTGTTATAGCCAACCAAATGCTAAAATTCTACTTTTTTTCAAAAACTATTGATCGAGAGAGTCCAGAGAAATGTCCTAGACTGGTTTGGCTCCGGTCGGGCGAAAAACCAGGGACTAGTTCGCAAAAGTAGGTTTTGGACAAAATTCGACATAGCAGAAATTTTTTCTGGCCTAAATCGAAATCGGAGATGGCCATTTTGTCCGCCTTGAGCCAAGGATTCCAACGATTTGGGGCACTTGATCCTGGGACAAACGGTCTAAGAGCTATGATCAATTTTGAACTTTTGGTTGCTGTAGCGCCACCTATGGGCCATTCGGGGTCATACTCTGATAGGTTGTCCCCAAATTGAGGCCTACCATCTGGCCAGGTTTCACGTCTCTAGGCCTTACGGTTTGGCCTGCACGATGCGTTTTACGAATCCTTAATTACAATAGGGTTTCAGCATTTCATGCTTGAACCCCTAATAAGATTGAAGGCTTTTTGCCAGTTACAGCGCCACCTATGGTCCGATCTCCATGAAACTCTGCATGCTTCCTCACCATGTTCTGACACATATGCTCATCAATTTTGGTGAAGTTCTGAATTTTCATATGGGATTTATAGGCTTTTTAGTGTATTTTGCCACGCCCCTTTTCTAAATGACCCTGTTACAGCCACCCAAATGCAAAAGTTCAACTTTTTTTTCGATATTTATTGATCTAGAGAGTCCAGAGAAATGTCCTAGACTGGTTTGGTTCCGATCTGGTGAAAAACCTAGGACTAGTTTGCAAAAGTAGGTTTCGAACAAAATTCGACATAGCAGAAAATTTTTCTGGCCTAAATCGAAATTGGAGATAGCCATTTTGTCCGCCTTGAGCCAGGGATCACAGTGGTGTGAGACACTTGAGTCTAGGACAAACGGACTCTAGGAGTTATGGGCGATGTAGTACTTTTGCACTAAATCTGTAGCTGTAGCACAACGTAAAATTTGTTTGCGCGGTATTTGAGAACGGTTTGACGAATCAACACGAATTCCATAACTTTTTGTCGGTACAGTGTGGAGATGATACGATTCGATTTTGGTGAAAATCGGACAAACGGTCTAGGAGGAGTTAGACAAAGTAGGTTTTGACTGAAAATCAAGATGGCGGACAGGAAGTTCGGCCAAATATGGCAAACTTGGTATCTATGTTCTCAGCGTGACCCAGCGAATCTATTGAGACCAGTGGCATTTCAATAGGCAGATGTATTCAAAGGTTATTAGCCTTTTTGGAAATGTTGTTATAACTTTTGACCACAAGGTGGCGCTGTTTCGAAACTTCTCACGCTCCTTCAGGGCATCGTGCTGATGACCCATACCATGTTTCGTAACAATCCATTCATGCGTTCTTAAAATACAGCATTTTAGCACAAAATTCAAAATGGCCGACAGCCAAAATGGCCGACATGGTAAAATTGGATATCAGTCGACTCAGCATGTTGGCCTGAATCTAACGAGACCAATTTGATGATTTTTGGGCAAACTGTTCAGAAGTTATAAGCAAAAATAGCCATTTTTCATATCTCCGGACCAGTAGGTGGCGCTGCGCCGAAACGCAGCATGTAGCCTCAAGTCATGCTTGTGATGACATGTGGCAAATTTGGTCTGAATCTAACAAAGCGTTGCGGAGATACAGCCTTACGTCTGTTTTCGCAAGCGCTACGTAAAATTTGTTTGTGGGTTTTTTCAAAAATTGCTAAGCGAATCAACTTGAATTCCATAACTTTTTGTCGGCATGGTCTGTAGATGATCTGATTCAATTTTCATGGAAATTGGAGCAACGGCCTAGGAGGAGTTCGAAAAAGTAGCTTTTTCGGAAAATTCAAAATGGCGGAAAACTTTTCATGGCGCAAAATGACGTCATTGGGTGCAATCGAATCGTCACGAGGTCAGGAATCAGAGGAAAAAAGAATTTTGTTTCTAGCCCTTGTGGTTCAAAAGTTATTAGAATAAACATGAGTGAAACTTTGGACAGTTGGTGGCGCTAGAGGGAATGACTTAGACACACCAAAATTGGTGTATTTAATGTTGGGACTGTCCTCTATCCGAATGTCAAACCATTACAACTTTCCCGCGATCGGTTCTATGGGCTGCCATAGACTCCCAGAGCGGAAGAAGAAGAAGAATTATTTTTGGTACGGGAACAGATACAATAGGTGCCCGCACCTTCAGTGCTTGGCCCCTAATAATAAGAACCGGAACGAAAACAATAGGTGCCTCCGCACTTTCAGTGCTTGGCCCCTAAAGAAAAAGAAAAAGAAGAATAACAACGGGAACAGATACAATAGGTGCCCGCACTTTCAGTGCTTGGCCCCTAATAAATATAGCTGCAAGCAGCAATCACCGGGGCCAAGCGCAAGCAAGACGACAAGACATGCCAAAGTGGCTGGGAGTGTGAGACCCACTGCAGCAAGGAGCAATTAAAGACATTTGAAGATGAATTTTGGCAAAATGGTTGAAAAATCACATACAATAACTAAAAATATGATTATCACTTTCGACCAATAGGTGGCGCAGTTACGAAACTGATGTGATGTGGTCAGAGTGAAGTGACAATGACACATACAAAGTTTGGTGTCAATATGTCAAGGCATTGCAGATATAAAGCCTGAATAGTCATTTTGGCATCATGCCTCAACTTTGCCACTGCGGTATACGAAAACGGTTTTGTCTATCGACACGAAATCCATAACTTTTACTCGGCACAGTCTGGAGATGACACGATCCGATTTTGGTGAAAATCGGACGTTCGGTCTAGGAGGAGTTCGAAAAAGTAGGTTTTAAAAGAAAATAAAGATGGCGGACAGGAAGTTTGGCTGACTATGGCAAAATTGGTATCTATGTTTTCAGCATGACCCAAGGAATCTATTGAGATCAGTGTCATTACTATAGGCAAATTTATTCAAAAGTTATTAGCATTTTTGGAAATTTCATTATAACTTTTGACCAAAAGGTGGCGCTGTCTCATAATCTTTTGAGTACCTTTAGGGCTTTGTACTGATGACCCATACTGAGTTTCGTAACGATACGTTCATGCGTTCATAAAATACAGCATTTTAGCACATAATTCAAAATGGCCGACAGCCAAAATGGCCGATATGGAAAAATTGGATATCAGTCAACTCAACATGACGCCCTGAATCTATCGAGACCACTTTTGTGATTTTTGGACAAACCGTTCAGAAGTTATAAGCAAAAATAGCCTTTTTTCATATCTCCAGACCAGTAGGTGGCGCTGCGCCGAAACGCAGCATGTAGCCTCAAGTCATGCTTGTGATGACATGTAGGAAGTTTGGTTTGAATACGATTAAGCGATGCGGAGATACAGCCTTATGTCTGTTTTCGCAAGCGCTACGTAAAATTTGTTTGCGCGTTTATCGAAAACGGTTTGACGAATCAACTTGAATTCCATAACTTTTTGTCCCCACAGCCTGAAGATGATCTGGTGCAATTTTGGTGCAAATCGGACAAACCGTCTAGGACGAGTTCGCAAAAGAAGGTTTTTTGGACAATTCAAAATGGCGGCCATATTTTTATGACGGAAAATGACGTCATAGGGTCCAGTCGAATCGTCGTGAGCTCAGGAATCAGAGGAAAAAAGAATTTTGTTGATAGGCCTTACGGTTTAAAAGTTATTAGCATAATATAAGTGAAACTTTGGACAGGTGGTGGCGCTAGAGGGAATGAGTTAGAGACACCAAAATTGGTGCAATTACTGTTGGGAATGTCCTCTATCAGAATGTCAAACCGGAACAACTTTCCCGCATACGCTTCTATGGGCTGCCATAGACGCCCAGTCGGAAGAAGCAGAATAATAATAAATATAGCTGCAAGCAGCAATCACCGGGGCCAAGCGCAAGCAAGACGACAAGACATGCCAAAGTGGCTGGGAGTGTGAGACCCACTGCAGCAAGGAGCAATTAAAGACATTTGAAGATGAATTTTGGCAAAATGGTTAAAAAATCACATACAATAACTAAAAATATGATTATCACTTTCGACCAATAGGTGGCGCAGTTACGAAACTGATGTGATGTGGTCAGAGTGAAGTGACAATGACACATACAAAGTTTGGTGTCAATATGTCAAGGCATTGCAGATATAAAGCCTGAATAGTCATTTTGGCATCATGCCTCAACTTTGCCACTGCGGTATACGAAAACGGTTTTGTCTATCGACACGAAATCCATAACTTTTACTCGGCACAGTCTGGAGATGACACGATCCGATTTTGGTGAAAATCGGACGTTCGGTCTAGGAGGAGTTCGAAAAAGTAGGTTTTAAAAGAAAATAAAGATGGCGGACAGGAACTTTGATTGACTATGGCAAAATTGGTATCTATGTTTTCAGCATAACCCAAGGAATCTATTGAGATCAGTGTCATTACTATAGGCAAATTTATTCAAAAGTTATTAGCATTTTTGGAAATTTCATTATAACTTTTGACCAAAAGGTGGCGCTGTCTCATAAATTTTTGAGTACTTTTAGGGCGTTGTACTGATGACCCATACTGAGTTTCGTAACGATACGTTCATGCGTTCATAAAATACAGCATTTTAGCACATAATTCGAAATGGCCGACAGCCAAAATGGCCGATATGGGAAAATTGGATATCAGTCGACTCAGCACGATGCCCTGAATCTAACGAGACCACTTTTGTGATTTTTGGACAAACCGTTCAGAAGTTATAAGCAAAAATATAAATTCTTCATATCTCCGGACCAGTAGGTGGCGCTGCGCCGAAACGCAGCATGTAGCCTCAAGTCATGCTTGTGATGACATGTACCAAATTTGGTCTGAATCCGATAAAGCGTTGTGGAGATACGGCCTTGCGTCTGTTTTTGCAAGCGCTACGTAAAATTTATTTGCGCGGTATTCGAGAACGGTAATTCGAATCAACTTGAATTCCATAACTTTTTGTCGTCATGGTCTGGAGTTGATCTGGTTCAATTTTCGTGAAATTCGGAGCAACGGCCTAGGAGGAGTTCGAAAAAGTAGGTTTTTTGGAAAATTCAAAATGGCGGGAAAACTATTATGACGGAAAATGACGTCATAGGGTGCAATCGAATCGTCGTGAGCTCAGGAATCAGAGGAAAAAAGAATTTTGATTCTAGCCCTTACGGTTCAAAAGTTATCAGCATAGACATGAGTGAAACTTTGGACTGTTGGTGGCGCTAGAGGGAATGAGTTGGAGACACCAAAATTGGTGTATTTAATGTTGGGACTGTCCTCTATCAGAATGTCAAATAAAATCAACTTTCCCGCAAGCGGTTCATAGGGCTGCCATAGACTTCAATGGCGGAAGAAGAAGAAGAAGAAACGGAAGAATAAATATAGCTGCAAGCAGCAATCACCGGGGCCAAGCGCAAGCAAGACGACAAGACATGCCAAAGTGGCTGGGAGTGTGAGACCCACTGCAGCAAGGAGCAATTGAAGACATTTAAAGATGAATTTTGGCACAATGGTTGATACATTAACTAAAAATATGATTATCACTTTCGACCAATAGGTGGCGCAGTTACGAAACTGATGTGATGTGGTCAGAGTGAAGTGACAATGACACATACAAAGTTTGGTGTCAATATGTCAAGGCATTGCAGATATAAAGCCTGAATAGTCATTTTGGCATCATGCCTCAACTTTGCCACTGCGGTATACGAAAACGGTTTCGTCTATCGACACGAAATCCATAACTTTTACTCGGCACGGTCTGGAGATGACACGATCCGATTTTGGTGAAAATCGGACGTTCGGTCTAGGAGGAGTTCGAAAAAGTAGGTTTTAAAAGAAAATAAAGATGGCGGACAGGAAGTTTGGCTGACTATGGCAAAATTGGTATCTATGTTTTCAGCATAACCCAAGGAATCTATTGAGATCAGTGTCATTACTATAGGCAAATTTATTCAAAAGTTATTAGCATTTTTGGAAATGTCATTATAACTTTTGACCAAAAGGTGGCGCTGTCTCATAATCTTTTGAGTACCTTTAGGGCTTTGTACTGATGACCCATACTGAGTTTCGTAACGATACGTTCATGCGTTCATAAAATACAGCATTTTAGCACATAATTCAAAATGGCCGACAGCCAAAATGGCCGATATGGAAAAATTGGATATCAGTCAACTCAACATGACGCCCTGAATCTATCGAGACCACTTTTGTGATTTTTGGACAAACCGTTCAGAAGTTATAAGCAAAAATAGCCTTTTTTCATATCTCCAGACCAGTAGGTGGCGCTGCGCCGAAACGCAGCATGTAGCCTCAGGTCATGCTTGTGATGACATGTAGGAAGTTTGGTTTGAATACCATTAAGCGATGCGGAGATACAGCCTTATGTCTGTTTTCGCAAGCGCTACGTAAAATTTGTTTGCGCGTTTATCAAAAACGGTTTGACGAATCAACTTGAATTCCATAACTTTTTGTCCCCACAGCCTGAAGATGATCTGGTGCAATTTTGGTGCAAATCGGACAAACCGTCTAGGACGAGTTCGCAAAAGAAGGTTTTTTGGACAATTCAAAATGGCGGCCATATTTTTATGACGGAAAATGACGTCATAGGGTCCAGTCGAATCGTCGTGAGCTCAGGAATCAGAGGAAAAAAGAATTTTGTTGATAGGCCTTACGGTTTAAAAGTTATTAGCATAATATAAGTGAAACTTTGGACAGGTGGTGGCGCTAGAGGGAATGAGTTAGAGACACCAAAATTGGTGCAATTACTGTTGGGAATGTCCTCTATCAGAATGTCAAACCGGAACAACTTTCCCGCATACGCTTCTATGGGCTGCCATAGACGCCCAGTCGGAAGAAGCAGAATAATAATAATAATAAATATAGCTGCAAGCAGCAATCACCGGGGCCAAGCGCAAGCAAGACGACAAGACATGCCAAAGTGGCTGGGAGTGTGAGACCCACTGCAGCAAGGAGCAATTAAAGACATTTGAAGATGAATTTGGGCAAAATGGTTGAAAAATCACATACAATAACTAAAAATATGATTATCACTTTCGACCAATAGGTGGCGCAGTTACGAAACTGATGTGATGTGGTCAGAGTGAAGTGACAATGACACATACAAAGTTTGGTGTCAATATGTCAAGGCATTGCAGATATAAAGCCTGAATAGTCATTTTGGCATCATGCCTCAACTTTGCCACTGCGGTATACGAAAACGGTTTCGTCTATCGACACGAAATCCATAACTTTTACTCGGCACGGTCTGGAGATGACACGATCCGATTTTGGTGAAAATCGGACGTTCGGTCTAGGAGGAGTTCGAAAAAGTAGGTTTTAAAAGAAAATAAAGATGGCGGACAGGAAGTTTGGCTGACTATGGCAAAATTGGTATCTATGTTTTCAGCATAACCCAAGGAATCTATTGAGATCAGTGTCATTACTATAGGCAAATTTATTCAAAAGTTATTAGCATTTTTGGAAATTTCATTATAACTTTTGACCAAAAGGTGGCGCTGTCTCATAATCTTTTGAGTACCTTTAGGGCTTTGTACAGATGACCCATACTGAGTTTCGTAACGATACGTTCATGCGTTCATAAAATACAGCATTTTAGCACATAATTCAAAATGGCCGACAGCCAAAATGGCCGATATGGAAAAATTGGATATCAGTCAACTCAACATGACGCCCTGAATCTATCGAGACCACTTTTGTGATTTTTGGACAAACCGTTCAGAAGTTATAAGCAAAAATAGCCTTTTTTCATATCTCCAGACCAGTAGGTGGCGCTGCGCCGAAACGCAGCATGTAGCCTCAGGTCATGCTTGTGATGACATGTAGGAAGTTTGGTTTGAATACGATTAAGCGATGCGGAGATACAGCCTTATGTCTGTTTTCGCAAGCGCTACGTTAAATTTGTTTGCGCGTTTATCGAAAACGGTTTGACGAATCAACTTGAATTCCATAACTTTTTGTCCCCACAGCCTGAAGATGATCTGGTGCAATTTTGGTGCAAATCGGACAAACCGTCTAGGACGAGTTCGCAAAAGAAGGTTTTTTGGACAATTCAAAATGGCGGCCATATTTTTATGACGGAAAATGACGTCATAGGGTCCAGTCGAATCGTCGTGAGCTCAGGAATCAGAGGAAAAAAGAATTTTGTTGATAGGCCTTACGGTTTAAAAGTTATTAGCATAATATAAGTGAAACTTTGGACAGGTGGTGGCGCTAGAGGGAATGAGTTAGAGACACCAAAATTGGTGCAATTACTGTTGGGAATGTCCTCTATCAGAATGTCAAACCGGAACAACTTTCCCGCATACGCTTCTATGGGCTGCCATAGACGCCCAGTCGGAAGAAGCAGAATAATAATAATAATAATAAATATAGCTGCAAGCAGCAATCACCGGGGCCAAGCGCAAGCAAGACGACAAGACATGCCAAAGTGGCTGGGAGTGTGAGACCCACTGCAGCAAGGAGCAATTAAAGACATTTGAAGATGAATTTGGGCAAAATGGTTGAAAAATCACATACAATAACTAAAAATATGATTATCACTTTCGACCAATAGGTGGCGCAGTTACGAAACTGATGTGATGTGGTCAGAGTGAAGTGACAATGACACATACAAAGTTTGGTGTCAATATGTCAAGGCATTGCAGATATAAAGCCTGAATAGTCATTTTGGCATCATGCCTCAACTTTGCCACTGCGGTATACGAAAACGGTTTCGTCTATCGACACGAAATCCATAACTTTTACTCGGCACGGTCTGGAGATGACACGATCCGATTTTGGTGAAAATCGGACGTTCGGTCTAGGAGGAGTTCGAAAAAGTAGGTTTTAAAAGAAAATAAAGATGGCGGACAGGAAGTTTGGCTGACTATGGCAAAATTGGTATCTATGTTTTCAGCATAACCCAAGGAATCTATTGAGATCAGTGTCATTACTATAGGCAAATTTATTCAAAAGTTATTAGCATTTTTGGAAATTTCATTATAACTTTTGACCAAAAGGTGGCGCTGTCTCATAATCTTTTGAGTACCTTTAGGGCTTTGTACTGATGACCCATACTGAGTTTCGTAACGATACGTTCATGCGTTCATAAAATACAGCATTTTAGCACATAATTCAAAATGGCCGACAGCCAAAATGGCCGATATGGAAAAATTGGATATCAGTCAACTCAACATGACGCCCTGAATCTATCGAGACCACTTTTGTGATTTTTGGACAAACCGTTCAGAAGTTATAAGCAAAAATAGCCTTTTTTCATATCTCCAGACCAGTAGGTGGCGCTGCGCCGAAACGCAGCATGTAGCCTCAGGTCATGCTTGTGATGACATGTAGGAAGTTTGGTTTGAATACGATTAAGCGATGCGGAGATACAGCCTTATGTCTGTTTTCGCAAGCGCTACGTAAAATTTGTTTGCGCGTTTATCGAAAACGGTTTGACGAATCAACTTGAATTCCATAACTTTTTGTCCCCACAGCCTGAAGATGATCTGGTGCAATTTTGGTGCAAATCGGACAAACCGTCTAGGACGAGTTCGCAAAAGAAGGTTTTTTGGACAATTCAAAATGGCGGCCATATTTTTATGACGGAAAATGACGTCATAGGGTCCAGTCAAATCGTCGTGAGCTCAGGAATCAGAGGAAAAAAGAATTGTGTTGATAGGCCTTACGGTTTAAAAGTTATTAGCATAATATAAGTGAAACTTTGGACAGGTGGTGGCGCTAGAGGGAATGAGTTAGAGACACCAAAATTGGTGCAATTACTGTTGGGAATGTCCTCTATCAGAATGTCAAACCGGAACAACTTTCCCGCATACGCTTCTATGGGCTGCCATAGACGCCCAGTCGGAAGAAGCAGAATAATAATAAATATAGCTGCAAGCAGCAATCACCGGGGCCAAGCGCAAGCAAGACGACAAGACATGCCAAAGTGGCTGGGAGTGTGAGACCCACTGCAGCAAGGAGCAATTAAAGACATTTGAAGATGAATTTGGGCAAAATGGTTGAAAAATCACATACAATAACTAAAAATATGATTATCACTTTCGACCAATAGGTGGCGCAGTTACGAAACTGATGTGATGTGGTCAGAGTGAAGTGACAATGACACATACAAAGTTTGGTGTCAATATGTCAAGGCATTGCAGATATAAAGCCTGAATAGTCATTTTGGCATCATGCCTCAATTTTGCCACTGCGGTATACGAAAACGGTTTCGTCTATCGACACGAAATCCATAACTTTTACTCGGCACGGTCTGGAGATGACACGATCCGATTTTGGTGAAAATCGGACGTTCGGTCTAGGAGGAGTTCGAAAAAGTAGGTTTTAAAAGAAAATAAAGATGGCGGACAGGAAGTTTGGCTGACTATGGCAAAATTGGTATCTATGTTTTCAGCATAACCCAAGGAATCTATTGAGATCAGTGTCATTACTATAGGCAAATTTATTCAAAAGTTATTAGCATTTTTGGAAATTTCATTATAACTTTTGACCAAAAGGTGGCGCTGTCTCATAATCTTTTGAGTACCTTTAGGGCTTTGTACTGATGACCCATACTGAGTTTCGTAACGATACGTTCATGCGTTCATAAAATACAGCATTTTAGCACATAATTCAAAATGGCCGACAGCCAAAATGGCCGATATGGAAAAATTGGATATCAGTCAACTCAACATGACGCCCTGAATCTATCGAGACCACTTTTGTGATTTTTGGACAAACCGTTCAGAAGTTATAAGCAAAAATAGCCTTTTTTCATATCTCCAGACCAGTAGGTGGCGCTGCGCCGAAACGCAGCATGTAGCCTCAGGTCATGCTTGTGATGACATGTAGGAAGTTTGGTTTGAATACGATTAAGCGATGCGGAGATACAGCCTTATGTCTGTTTTCGCAAGCGCTACGTAAAATTTGTTTGCGCGTTTATCGAAAACGGTTTGACGAATCAACTTGAATTCCATAACTTTTTGTCCCCACAGCCTGAAGATGATCTGGTGCAATTTTGGTGCAAATCGGACAAACCGTCTAGGACGAGTTCGCAAAAGAAGGTTTTTTGGACAATTCAAAATGGCGGCCATATTTTTATGACGGAAAATGACGTCATAGGGTCCAGTCGAATCGTCGTGAGCTCAGGAATCAGAGGAAAAAAGAATTTTGTTGATAGGCCTTACGGTTTAAAAGTTATTAGCATAATATAAGTGAAACTTTGGACAGGTGGTGGCGCTAGAGGGAATGAGTTAGAGACACCAAAATTGGTGCAATTACTGTTGGGAATGTCCTCTATCAGAATGTCAAACCGGAACAACTTTCCCGCATACGCTTCTATGGGCTGCCATAGACGCCCAGTCGGAAGAAGCAGAATAATAATAATAATAAATATAGCTGCAAGCAGCCATTACGGGGCCAAGCGCAAAAGCAGACGACGAGATATGCCTACATGGCTGAAAGTGTGAGACAAACTGCAGCAAGGAGCAATTGAAGACATTTGAAGATGAATTTTGGCAAAATGGTTGAAAAATCACATACATTAACTAAGAAAGTGATTATCACTTTCGACCAATAGGTGGCGCAATTACGAAACTGATGTGATGTGGTCAGAGTGAAGTGACAATGACACTTACAAAGTTTGGTGTCAATATGTCAAGGCATTGCAGATATAAAGCCTGAATAGTCATTTTGGCATCATGCCTCAACTTTGCCACTGCGGTATACGAAAACGGTTTCATCTATCGACACGAAATCCATAACTTTTACTCGGCACGGTCTGGAGATGACACGATCCGATTTTGGTGAAAATCGGACGTTCGGTCTAGGAGGAGTTCGAAAAAGTAGGTTTTAAAAGAAAATAAAGATGGCGGACAGGAAGTTTGACTGACTATGGCAAAATTGGTATCTATGTTTTCAGCATAACCCAAGGAATCTATTGAGATCAGTGTCATTACTATAGGCAAATTTATTCAAAAGTTATTAGCATTTTTGGAAATTTCATTATAACTTTTGACCAAAAGGTGGCGCTGTCTCATAATCTTTTGAGTACCTTTAGGGCCTTGTACTGATGACCCATACTGAGTTTCGTAACGATACGTTCATGCGTTCATAAAATACAGCATTTTAGCACATAATTCAAAATGGCCGACAGCCAAAATGGCCGATATGGGAAAATTGGATATCAGTCAAATCAACATGACGCCCTGAATCTAACGTGACCACTTTTGTGATTTTTGGACAAACCGTTCAGAAGTTATAAGCAAAAACATAAATTCTTCATATCTCCGGACCAGTAGGTGGCGCTGCGCCAAAACGCAGCATGTAATCTCAGGTCATGCTTGTGATGACATTTACCAAATTTGGTCTGAATACGATAAAGCGTTGTGGAGATACAGCTTTACGTCTGTTTTTGCAAGCGCTACATAAAATTTATTTGCGCGGTATCCGAGAACGGTTATTCGAATCAACTTGATTTCCATAACTTTTTGTCGTCATTGTCTGGCGATGATCTGGTTCAATTTTCATGAAATTCGGAGCAACGGCCTAGGAGGAGTTCGAAAAAGTAGGTTTTTCGGAAAATTCAAAATGGCGGGAAAACTATTATGACGGAAAATGACGTCATAGGGTGCAGTCGAATCGTCGTGAGCTCAGGAATCAGAGGAAAAAAGAATTTTGTTTCTAGCCCTTGTGGTTCAAAAGTTATTAGCATAAACATGAGTGAAACTTTGGACAGCTGGTGGCGCTAGAGGGAATGAGTTGGAGACTCCAAATTTGCTATGGTGATATTTCAGGCTGTCCTCTATCACTGTGCCAATTTTCATAAGTTTCCCGCAAACGGTTCTATAGGCTGCCATAGACGCCCAGTCGGAAGAAAAAGAAAAAGAAGAAGAAAAAGAACCGGAACAGATACAATAGGTGCCCGCACCTTCAGTGCTTGGCCCCTAATAATAATAATAATAATAAGAACCGGAACGAAAACAATAGGTGCCTCCGCACTTTCAGTGCTTGGCCCCTAAATATAGCTGCAAGCAGCAATCACCGGGGCCAAGCGCAAGCAAGACGACAAGACATGCCAAAGTGGCTGGGAGTGTGAGACCCACTGCAGCAAGGAGCAATTAAAGACATTTGAAGATGAATTTTGGCAAAATGGTTGAAAAATCACATACAATAACTAAAAATATGATTATCACTTTCGACCAATAGGTGGCGCAGTTACGAAACTGATGTGATGTGGTCAGAGTGAAGTGACAATGACACATACAAAGTTTGGTGTCAATATGTCAAGGCATTGCAGATATAAAGCCTGAATAGTCATTTTGGCATCATGCCTCAACTTTGCCACTGCGGTATACGAAAACGGTTTTGTCTATCGACACGAAATCCATAACTTTTACTCGGCACAGTCTGGAGATGACACGATCCGATTTTGGTGAAAATCGGACGTTCGGTCTAGGAGGAGTTCGAAAAAGTAGGTTTTAAAAGAAAATAAAGATGGCGGACAGGAAGTTTGGCTGACTATGGCAAAATTGGTATCTATGTTTTCAGCATAACCCAAGGAATCTATTGAGATCAGTGTCATTACTATAGGCAAATTTATTCAAAAGTTATTAGCATTTTTGGAAATTTCATTATAACTTTTGACCAAAAGGTGGCGCTGTCTCATAAATTTTTGAGTACCTTTAGGGCGTTGTACTGATGACCCATACTGAGTTTCGTAACGATACGTTCATGCGTTCATAAAATACAGCATTTTAGCACATAATTCAAAATGGCCGACAGCCAAAATGGCCGATATAGGAAAATTGGATATCAGTCAACTCAGCATGACGCCCTGAATCTAACGAGACCACTTTTGTGATTTTTGGACAAACCGTTCAGAAGTTATAAACAAAAACATAAATTCTTCATATCTCCGGACCAGTAGGTGGCGCTGCGCCAAAACGCAGCATGTAGCCTCAGGTCATGCTTGTGATGACATGTACCAAATTTGGTCTGAATCCGATAAAGCGTTGTGGAGATACGGCCTTACGTCTGTATTCGCAAGCGCTACGTAAAATTTATTTGCGCGGTATTCGAGAACGGTAATTCGAATCAACTTGAATTCCATTACTTTTGGTCGTCAAGGTCTGGAGATGATCTGATTCAATTTTCGTGAAATTCGGAGCAACGGCCTAGGAGGAGTTCGAAAAAGTAGGTATTTCGGAAAATTCAAAATGGCGGGAAAACTACTATGACGGAAAATGACGTCATAGGGTGCAATCGAATCGTCGTGAGCTCAGGAATCAGAGGAAAAAAGAATTTTGTTTCTAGCCCTTATGGTTCAAAAGTTATTAGCATAAACATGAGTGAAACTTTGGACAGCTGGTGGCGCTAGAGGGAATGAGTTGGAGACTCCAAATTCGCTATGGTGATAGTTCAGGCTGTCCTCTATCACTGTGCCAATTTTCATAAGTTTCCCGCAAACGGTTCTATAGGCTGCCATAGACGCCCAGTCGGAAGAAAAAGAAAAAGAAAAAGAAGCAGAATAAGAACCAGAACAGATACAATAGGTGCCCGCACCTTCAGTGCTTGGCCCCTAATAACTAAAAATATGATTATCACTTTCGACCAATAGGTGGCGCAATTACGAAACTGATGTGATGTGGTCAGAGTGAAGTGAAAATGACACTTACAAAGTTTGGTGTCAATATGTCAAGGCATTGCAGATATAAAGCCTGAATAGTCATTTTGGCATCATGCCTCAACTTTGCCACTGCGGTATACGAAAACGGTTTCGTCTATCGACACGAAATCCATAACTTTTACTCGGCACGGTCTGGAGATGACACGATCCGATTTTGGTGAAAATCGGACGTTCGGTCTAGGAGGAGTTCGAAAAAGTAGGTTTTAAAAGAAAATAAAGATGGCGGACAGGAAGTTTGGCTGACTATGGCAAAATTGGCATCTATGTTTTCAGCATAACCCAAGGAATCTATTGAGATCAGTGTCATTACTATAGGCAAATGTATTCAAAAGTTATTAGCATTTTTGGAAATTTCATTATAACTTTTGACCAAAAGGTGGCGCTGTCTCATAAATTTTTGAGTACCTTTAGGGCGTTGCACTGATGACCCATACTGAGTTTCGTAACGATACGTTCATGCGTTCATAAAATACAGCATTTTAGCACATAATTCAAAATGGCCGACAGCCAAAATGGCCGATATGGGAAAATTGAATATCAGTCAACTCAGCACGACGCCCTGAATCTAACGAGACCACTTTTGTGATTTTTGGACAAACCGTTCAGAAGTTATAAGCAAAAACATAAATTCTTCATATCTCCGGACCAGTAGGTGGCGCTGTGCCGAAACGCAGCATGTAGCCTCAGGTCATGCTTGTGATGACATGTACCAAATTTGGTCTGAATCCGATAAAGCGTTGTGGAGATACGGCCTTACGTCTGTTTTTGCAAGCGCTACGTAAAATTTATTTGCGCGGTATTCGAGAACGGTAATTCGAATCAACTTGAATTCCATAACTTTTGGTCGTCAAGGTCTGGAGATGATCTGGTTCATTTTTCGTGAAATTCGGAGCAACGGCCTAGGAGGAGTTCGAAAATGTAGGTTTTTCGGAAAATTCAAAATGGCGGGAAAATTATTATGACGGAAAATGACGTCATAGTGTGCAGTCGAATCGTTATGAGCTCAGGAATCAGAGGAAAAAAGAATTTTGTTTCTAGCCCTTGTGGTTCAAAAGTTATTAGCATAAACATGAGTGAAACTTTGGACAGCTGGTGGCGCTAGAGGGAATGAGTTGGAGACTCCAAATTTGCTATGGTGATAGTTCAGGCTGTCTTCTATCACTGTGCCAATTTTCATAAGTTTCCCGCAAACGGTTCTATAGGCTGCCATAGACGCCCAGTCGGAAAAAGAAAAAAAAGAAGAAGAATAAGAACCGGAACAGATACAATAGGTGCCCGCACTTTCAGTGCTTGGCCCCTAATAAATATAGCTGCAAGCAGCAATCACCGGGGCCAAGCGCAAGCAAGACGACAAGACATGCCAAAGTGGCTGGGAGTGTGAGACCAACTGCAGCTAGGAGCAATTGAAGACATTTAAAGATGAATTTTGGCAAAAATGGTTGAAAAATCACATACATTAACTAAAAATATGATTATCACTTTCGACCAATAGGTGGCGCAATTACGAAACTGATGTGATGTGGTCAGAGTGAAGTGACAATGACACATACAAAGTTTGGTGTCAATATGTCAAGGCATTGCAGATATAAAGCCTGAATAGTCATTTTGGCATCATGCCTCAACTTTGCATCTGCGGTATACAAAAACGGTTTTGTCTATCGACACAAAATCCATAACTTTTACTCGGCACGGTCTGGAGATGACACGATCCGATTTTGGTGAAAATCAGACCTTCGGTCTAGGAGGAGTTCGAAAAAGTAGGTTTTAAAAGAAAATAAAGATGGCGGACAGGAAGTTTGACTGACTATGGCAAAATTGGTATCTATGTTTTCAGCATAACCCAAGGAATCTATTGAAATCAGTGTCATTACTATAGGCAAATTTATTCAAAAGTTATTAGCATTTTTGGAAATTTCATTATAACTTTTGACCAAAAGGTGGCGCTGTCTCATAATCTTTTGAGTACCTTTAGGGCCTTGTACTGATGACCCATACTGAGTTTCGTAACGATACGTTCATGCGTTCATAAAATACAGCATTTTAGCACATCATTCAAAATGGCCGACAGCCAAAATGGCCGATATGGGAAAATTGGATATCAGTCAACTCAGTATGACGCCTTGGATCTATCGAGACCACTTTTATGATTTTTGGACAAACCGTTCAGAAGTTATAAGTAAAATAAGCAAATTTTCATATCTCCGGACCAGTAGGTGGCACTGTGCCGAAACGCAGCATGTCGCCTCAGGTCATGCTTGAGACAACATGTACCAAATTTGGTCTGAATCCGACAAAGCGTTGTGGAGATACAGCCTTGAATCTGTTTTCGCAAGCTCTACGTAAAATTTATTTTCGCGGTATTCGAGAACGGTAATTCGAATCAACTTGAATTCCATAACTTTTGGTTGTCCAGGTCTGGAGATGATCTGGTTCATTTTTCATGAAATTCGGAGCAACGGCCTAGGAGGAGTTCGAAAAAGTAGGTTTTTCGGAAAATTCAAAATGGCGGGAAAACTATTATGACGGAAAATGACGTCATAGGGTGCAGTCGAATCGTCGTGAGCTCAGGAATCAGAGGAAAAAAGAATTTTGTTTCTAGCCCTTGTGGTTCAAAAGTTATTAGCATAAACATGAGTGAAACTTTGGACAGCTGGTGGCGCTAGAGGGAATGAGTTGGAGACTCCAAATTTGCTATGGTGATAGTTCAGGCTGTCTTCTATCACTGTGCCAATTTTCATAAGTTTCCCGCAAACGGTTCTATAGGCTGCCATAGACGCCCAGTCGGAAGAAGAAAAAGAAAAAGAAAAAGAAAAAGAAAAAGAAGAATAAGAACGGGAACAGATACAATAGGTGCCCGCACCTTCAGTGCTTGGCCCCTAATAATAATAATAAGAACCGGAACGAAAACAATAGGTGCCTCCGCACTTTCAGTGCTTGGCCCCTAAAAAGAAGAATAAGAACGGGAACAGATACAATAGGTGCCCGCACCTTCAGTGCTTGGCCCCTAACAAGCAGCAATCACCGGGGCCAAGCGCAAGCAAGACGACAAGACATGCCAAAGTGGCTGGGAGTGTGAGACCCACTGCAGCAAGGAGCAATTAAAGACATTTGAAGATGAATTTGGGCAAAATGGTTGAAAAATCACATACAATAACTAAAAATATGATTATCACTTTCGACCAATAGGTGGCGCAATTACGAAACTGATGTGATGTGGTCAGAGTGAAGTGACAATGACACATACAAAGTTTGGTGTCAATATGTCAAGGCATTGCAGATATAAAGCCTGAATAGTCATTTTGGCATCATGCCTCAACTTTGCCACTGCGGTATACGAAAACGGTTTCGTCTATCGACACGAAATCCATAACTTTTACTCGGCACGGTCTGGAGATGACACGATCCGATTTTGGTGAAAATCGGACGTTCGGTCTAGGAGGAGTTCGAAAAAGTAGGTTTTAAAAGAAAATAAAGATGGCGGACAGGAAGTTTGGCTGACTATGGCAAAATTGGTATCTATGTTTTCAGCATAACCCAAGGAATCTATTGAGATCAGTGTCATTACTATAGGCAAATTTATTCAAAAGTTATTAGCATTTTTGGAAATTTCATTATAACTTTTGACCAAAAGGTGGCGCTGTCTCATAATCTTTTGAGTACCTTTAGGGCTTTGTACTGATGACCCATACTGAGTTTCGTAACGATACGTTCATGCGTTCATAAAATACAGCATTTTAGCACATAATTCAAAATGGCCGACAGCCAAAATGGCCGATATGGAAAAATTGGATATCAGTCAACTCAACATGACGCCCTGAATCTATCGAGACCACTTTTGTGATTTTTGGACAAACCGTTCAGAAGTTATAAGCAAAAATAGCCTTTTTTCATATCTCCAGACCAGTAGGTGGCGCTGCGCCGAAACGCAGCATGTAGCCTCAGGTCATGCTTGTGATGACATGTAGGAAGTTTGGTTTGAATACGATTAAGCGATGCGGAGATACAGCCTTATGTCTGTTTTCGCAAGCGCTACGTAAAATTTGTTTGCGCGTTTATCGAAAACGGTTTGACGAATCAACTTGAATTCCATAACTTTTTGTCCCCACAGCCTGAAGATGATCTGGTGCAATTTTGGTGCAAATCGGACAAACCGTCTAGGACGAGTTCGCAAAAGAAGGTTTTTTGGACAATTCAAAATGGCGGCCATATTTTTATGACGGAAAATGACGTCATAGGGTCCAGTCGAATCGTCGTGAGCTCAGGAATCAGAGGAAAAAAGAATTTTGTTGATAGGCCTTACGGTTTAAAAGTTATTAGCATAATATAAGTGAAACTTTGGACAGGTGGTGGCGCTAGAGGGAATGAGTTAGAGACACCAAAATTGGTGCAATTACTGTTGGGAATGTCCTCTATCAGAATGTCAAACCGGAACAACTTTCCCGCATACGCTTCTATGGGCTGCCATAGACGCCCAGTCGGAAGAAGCAGAATAATAAATATAGCTGCAAGCAGCCATTACGGGGCCAAGCGCAAGCAAGACGACAAGACATGCCAAAGTGGCTGGGAGTGTGAGACCAACTGCAGCAAGGAGCAATTGAAGACATTTAAAGATGAATTTTGGCAAAATGGTTGAAAAATCACATACAATAACTAAAAATATGATTATCACTTTCGACCAATAGGTGGCGCAATTACGAAACTGATGTGATGTGGTCAGAGTGAAGTGACGACAACACATACAAAGTTTGGTGTCAATATGTCAAGGCATTGCAGATATAAAGCCTGAATAGTCATTTTGGCATCATGCCTCAACTTTGCCACTGCGGTATACGAAAACGGTTTCGTCTATCGACACGAAATCCATAACTTTTACTCGGCACGGTCTGGAGATGACACGATCCGATTTTGGTGAAAATCGGACGTTCGGTCTAGGAGGAGTTCGAAAAAGTAGGTTTTAAAAGAAAATAAAGATGGCGGACAGGAAGTTTGGCTGACTATGGCAAAATTGGTATCTATGTTTTCAGCATAACCCAATGAATCTATTGAGATCAGTGTCATTACAATAGGCAAATTTATTCAAAAGTTATTAGCATTTTTGGAAATTTCATTATAACTTTTGACCAAAAGGTGGCGCTGTCTCATAATCTTTTGAGTACCTTTAGGGCGTTGTACTGATGACCCATACTGAGTTTCGTAACGATACGTTCATGTGTTCATAAAATACAGCATTTTAGCACATAATTCGAAATGGCCGACAGCCAAAATGGCCGATATGGGAAAATTGAATATCAGTCAACTCAGCACGACGCCCTGAATCTAACGAGACCACTTTTGTGATTTTTGAACAAACCGTTCAGAAGTTATAAGCAAAAACATAAATTCTTCATATCTCCAGACCAGTAGGTGGCGCTGCGCCGAAACGCAGCATGTAGCCTCAGATCATGCTTGTGATGACATGTACCAAATTTGGTCTGAATCCGATAAAGCGTTGTGGAGATACGGCCTTACGTCTGTTTTCGCAAGCGCTACGTAAAATTTTTTTGCGCGGTATTCGAGAACGGTAATTCGAATCAACTTGAATTCCATAACTTTTGGTTGTCCAGGTCTGGAGATGATCTGGTTCATTTTTCGTGAAATTCGGAGCAACGGCCTAGGAGGAGTTCGAAAAAGTAGGTTTTTCGGAAAATTCAAAATGGCGGGAAAACTATTATGACGGAAAATGACGTCATAGGGTGTAGTCGAATCGTCATGAGCTCAGGAATCAGAGGAAAAAAGAATTTTGTTTCTAGCCCTTGTGGTTCAAAAGTTATTAGCCTAAACATGAGTGAAACTTTGGACAGCTGGTGGCGCTAGAGGGAATGAGTTGGAGACTCCAAATTTGCTATGGTGATAGTTCAGATTGTCCTCTATCACTGTGCCAATTTGTATAAGTTTCCCGCAAACGGTTCTATAGGCTGCCATAGACGCCCAGTCGGAAGAAGAAAAAGAAAAAGAAATATAGCTGCAAGCAGCAATCACCGGGGCCAAGCGCAAGCAAGACGACAAGACATGCCAAAGTGGCTGGGAGTGTGAGACCCACTGCAGCAAGGAGCAATTAAAGACATTTGAAGATGAATTTGGGCAAAATGGTTGAAAAATCACATACAATAACTAAAAATATGATTATCACTTTCGACCAATAGGTGGCGCAGTTACGAAACTGATGTGATGTGGTCAGAGTGAAGTGACAATGACACATACAAAGTTTGGTGTCAATATGTCAAGGCATTGCAGATATAAAGCCTGAATAGTCATTTTGGCATCATGCCTCAACTTTGCCACTGCGGTATACGAAAACGGTTTCGTCTATCGACACGAAATCCATAACTTTTACTCGGCACGGTCTGGAGATGACACGATCCGATTTTGGTGAAAATCGGACGTTCGGTCTAGGAGGAGTTCGAAAAAGTAGGTTTTAAAAGAAAATAAAGATGGCGGACAGGAAGTTTGGCTGACTATGGCAAAATTGGTATCTATGTTTTCAGCATAACCCAAGGAATCTATTGAGATCAGTGTCATTACTATAGGCAAATTTATTCAAAAGTTATTAGCATTTTTGGAAATTTCATTATAACTTTTGACCAAAAGGTGGCGCTGTCTCATAATCTTTTGAGTACCTTTAGGGCTTTGTACTGATGACCCATACTGAGTTTCGTAACGATACGTTCATGCGTTCATAAAATACAGCATTTTAGCACATAATTCAAAATGGCCGACAGCCAAAATGGCCGATATGGAAAAATTGGATATCAGTCAACTCAACATGACGCCCTGAATCTATCGAGACCACTTTTGTGATTTTTGGACAAACCGTTCAGAAGTTATAAGCAAAAATAGCCTTTTTTCATATCTCCAGACCAGTAGGTGGCGCTGCGCCGAAACGCAGCATGTAGCCTCAGGTCATGCTTGTGATGACATGTAGGAAGTTTGGTTTGAATACGATTAAGCGATGCGGAGATACAGCCTTATGTCTGTTTTCGCAAGCGCTACGTAAAATTTGTTTGCGCGTTTATCGAAAACGGTTTGACGAATCAACTTGAATTCCATAACTTTTTGTCCCCACAGCCTGAAGATGATCTGGTGCAATTTTGGTGCAAATCGGACAAACCGTCTAGGACGAGTTCGCAAAAGAAGGTTTTTTGGACAATTCAAAATGGCGGCCATATTTTTATGACGGAAAATGACGTCATAGGGTCCAGTCGAATCGTCGTGAGCTCAGGAATCAGAGGAAAAAAGAATTTTGTTGATAGGCCTTACGGTTTAAAAGTTATTAGCATAATATAAGTGAAACTTTGGACAGGTGGTGGCGCTAGAGGGAATGAGTTAGAGACACCAAAATTGGTGCAATTACTGTTGGGAATGTCCTCTATCAGAATGTCAAACCGGAACAACTTTCCCGCATACGCTTCTATGGGCTGCCATAGACGCCCAGTCGGAAGAAGCAGAATAATAATAATAAATATAGCTGCAAGCAGCCATCACGGGGCCAAGCGTAAAAGCAGACGACGAGACATGCTAAAGTGGCTGGGAGTGTGAGGCCAACTGCAGCAAGGAGCAATTGAAGACATTTAAAGATGAATTTTGGCAAAATGGTTGAAAAATCACATACATTAACTAAAAATATGATTATCACTTTCGACCAATAGGTGGCGCAGTTACGAAACTGA
This sequence comes from Phoxinus phoxinus, assembly GCF_949152265.1. Classification (NCBI taxonomy): domain Eukaryota; kingdom Metazoa; phylum Chordata; class Actinopteri; order Cypriniformes; family Leuciscidae; genus Phoxinus; species Phoxinus phoxinus. Next base: position 11,912,896 of record NC_136882.1, on the reverse strand, counting down.
TGTGATGTGGTCAGAGTGAAGTGACAATGACACATACAAAGTTTGGTGTCAATCTGTCAAGGCATTGCAGATATAAAGCCTGAATAGTCATTTTGGCATCATGCCTCAACTTTGCCACTGCGGTATACGAAAACGGTTTTGTCTATCGACACGAAATCCATAACTTTTACTCGGCACGGTCTGGAGATGACACGATCCGATTTTGGTGAAAATCGGACGTTCGGTCTAGGAGGAGTTCGCAAAAGTAGGTTTTAAAAGAAAATAAAGATGGCGGACAGGAAGTTTGGCTGACTATGGCAAAATTGGTATCTATGTTTTCAGCATAACCCAAGGAATCTATTGAGACCAGTGTCATTACTATAGGCAAATGTATTCAAAAGTTATTAGCATTTTTGGAAATTTCATTATAACTTTTGACCAAAAGGTGGCGCTGTCTCATAAATTTTTGAGTACCTTTAGGGCGTTGTACTGATGACTCATACTGAGTTTCGTAATGATACGTTCAAGCGTTCATAAAATACAGCATTTTAGCACATAATTCAAAATGGCCGACAGCCAAAATGGCCGATATGGGAAAATTGGATATCAGTCAACTCAGCACGACGCCCTGAATCTAACGAGACCACTTTTGTGATTTTTGGACAAACCGTTCAGAAGTTATAAGCAAAAACATAAATTCTTCATATCTCCGGACCAGTAGGTGGCGCTGCGCCGAAACGCAGCATGTAGCCTCAAGTCATGCTTGTGATAACATGTACCAAATTTGGTCTGAATCCGATAAAGCGTTGTGGAGATACGGCCTTACGTCGGTTTTCGCAAGCGCTACGTAAAATTTATTTGAGCGGTATTCGAGAACGGTAATTCGAATCAACTTGAATTCCATAACTTTTGGTCGTCAAGGTCTGGCGGTGATCTGGTTCATTTTTCGTGAAATTCGGAGCAACGGCCTAGGAGGAGTTCGAAAAAATAGGTTTTTCGGAAAATTCAAAATGGCGGGAAAACTATTATGACGGAAAATGACGTCATAGGGTGCAGTCGAATCGTCATGAGCTCAGGAATCAGAGGAAAAAAGAATTTTGTTTCTAGCCCTTGTGGTTCAAAAGTTATTAGCATAAACATGAGTTAAACTTTGGACAGCTGGTGGCGCTAGAGGGAATGAGTTGGAGACTCCAAATTTGCTATGGTGATAGTTCAGGCTGTCCTCTATCACTGTGCCAATTTGTATAAGTTTCCCGCAAACGGTTCTATAGGCTGCCATAGACGCCCAGTCGGAAGAAAAAGAAAAAGAAGAAGAATAAGAACGGGAACAGATACAATAGGTGCCCGCACCTTCAGTGCTTGGCCCCTAATAATAAGAACCGGAACGAAAACAATAGGTGCCTCCGCACTTTCAGTGCTTGGCCCCTAAAAAGAAAAAGAAAAAGAAGAATAAGAACGGGAACAGATACAATAGGTGCCCGCACTTTCAGTGCTTGGCCCCTAATAATAAATATAGCTGCAAGCAGCAATCACCGGGGCCAAGCGCAAGCAAGACGACAAGACATGCCAAAGTGGCTGGGAGTGTGAGACCCACTGCAGCAAGGAGCAATTAAAGACATTTGAAGATGAATTTTGGCAAAATGGTTGAAAAATCACATACAATAACTAAAAATATGATTATCACTTTCGACCAATAGGTGGCGCAGTTACGAAACTGATGTGATGTGGTCAGAGTGAAGTGACAATGACACATACAAAGTTTGGTGTCAATATGTCAAGGCATTGCAGATATAAAGCCTGAATAGTCATTTTGGCATCATGCCTCAACTTTGCCACTGCGGTATACGAAAACGGTTTTGTCTATCGACACGAAATCCATAACTTTTACTCGGCACAGTCTGGAGATGACACGATCCGATTTTGGTGAAAATCGGACGTTCGGTCTAGGAGGAGTTCGAAAAAGTAGGTTTTAAAAGAAAATAAAGATGGCGGACAGGAAGTTTGGCTGACTATGGCAAAATTGGTATCTATGTTTTCAGCATAACCCAAGGAATCTATTGAGATCAGTGTCATTACTATAGGCAAATTTATTCAAAAGTTATTAGCATTTTTGGAAATTTCATTATAACTTTTGACCAAAAGGTGGCGCTGTCTCATAAATGTTTGAGTACCTTTAGGGCGTTGTACTGATGACCCATACTGAGTTTCGTAACGATACGTTCATGCGTTCATAAAATACAGCATTTTAGCACATAATTCAAAATGGCCGACAGCCAAAATGGCCGATATAGGAAAATTGGATATCAGTCAACTCAGCATGACGCCCTGAATCTAACGAGACCACTTTTGTGATTTTTGGACAAACCGTTCAGAAGTTATAAACAAAAACATAAATTCTTCATATCTCCGGACCAGTAGGTGGCGCTGCGCCAAAACGCAGCATGTAGCCTCAGGTCATGCTTGTGATGACATGTACCAAATTTGGTCTGAATCCGATAAAGCGTTGTGGAGATACGGCCTTACGTCTGTATTCGCAAGCGCTACGTAAAATTTATTTGCGCGGTATTCGAGAACGGTAATTCGAATCAACTTGAATTCCATTACTTTTGGTCGTCAAGGTCTGGAGATGATCTGATTCAATTTTCGTGAAATTCGGAGCAACGGCCTAGGAGGAGTTCGAAAAAGTAGGTATTTCGGAAAATTCAAAATGGCGGGAAAACTACTATGACGGAAAATGACGTCATAGGGTGCAATCGAATCGTCGTGAGCTCAGGAATCAGAGGAAAAAAGAATTTTGTTTCTAGCCCTTATGGTTCAAAAGTTATTAGCATAAACATGAGTGAAACTTTGGACAGCTGGTGGCGCTAGAGGGAATGAGTTGGAGACTCCAAATTCGCTATGGTGATAGTTCAGGCTGTCCTCTATCACTGTGCCAATTTTCATAAGTTTCCCGCAAACGGTTCTATAGGCTGCCATAGACGCCCAGTCGGAAGAAAAAGAAAAAGAAAAAGAAGCAGAATAAGAACCAGAACAGATACAATAGGTGCCCGCACCTTCAGTGCTTGGCCCCTAATAACTAAAAATATGATTATCACTTTCGACCAATAGGTGGCGCAATTACGAAACTGATGTGATGTGGTCAGAGTGAAGTGAAAATGACACTTACAAAGTTTGGTGTCAATATGTCAAGGCATTGCAGATATAAAGCCTGAATAGTCATTTTGGCATCATGCCTCAACTTTGCCACTGCGGTATACGAAAACGGTTTCGTCTATCGACACGAAATCCATAACTTTTACTCGGCACGGTCTGGAGATGACACGATCCGATTTTGGTGAAAATCGGACGTTCGGTCTAGGAGGAGTTCGAAAAAGTAGGTTTTAAAAGAAAATAAAGATGGCGGACAGGAAGTTTGGCTGACTATGGCAAAATTGGCATCTATGTTTTCAGCATAACCCAAGGAATCTATTGAGATCAGTGTCATTACTATAGGCAAATGTATTCAAAAGTTATTAGCATTTTTGGAAATTTCATTATAACTTTTGACCAAAAGGTGGCGCTGTCTCATAAATTTTTGAGTACCTTTAGGGCGTTGCACTGATGACCCATACTGAGTTTCGTAACGATACGTTCATGCGTTCATAAAATACAGCATTTTAGCACATAATTCAAAATGGCCGACAGCCAAAATGGCCGATATGGGAAAATTGAATATCAGTCAACTCAGCACGACGCCCTGAATCTAACGAGACCACTTTTGTGATTTTTGGACAAACCGTTCAGAAGTTATAAGCAAAAACATAAATTCTTCATATCTCCGGACCAGTAGGTGGCGCTGTGCCGAAACGCAGCATGTAGCCTCAGGTCATGCTTGTGATGACATGTACCAAATTTGGTCTGAATCCGATAAAGCGTTGTGGAGATACGGCCTTACGTCTGTTTTTGCAAGCGCTACGTAAAATTTATTTGCGCGGTATTCGAGAACGGTAATTCGAATCAACTTGAATTCCATAACTTTTGGTCGTCAAGGTCTGGAGATGATCTGGTTCATTTTTCGTGAAATTCGGAGCAACGGCCTAGGAGGAGTTCGAAAATGTAGGTTTTTCGGAAAATTCAAAATGGCGGGAAAATTATTATGACGGAAAATGACGTCATAGTGTGCAGTCGAATCGTTATGAGCTCAGGAATCAGAGGAAAAAAGAATTTTGTTTCTAGCCCTTGTGGTTCAAAAGTTATTAGCATAAACATGAGTGAAACTTTGGACAGCTGGTGGCGCTAGAGGGAATGAGTTGGAGACTCCAAATTTGCTATGGTGATAGTTCAGGCTGTCTTCTATCACTGTGCCAATTTTCATAAGTTTCCCGCAAACGGTTCTATAGGCTGCCATAGACGCCCAGTCGGAAAAAGAAAAAAAAGAAGAAGAATAAGAACCGGAACAGATACAATAGGTGCCCGCACTTTCAGTGCTTGGCCCCTAATAAATATAGCTGCAAGCAGCAATCACCGGGGCCAAGCGCAAGCAAGACGACAAGACATGCCAAAGTGGCTGGGAGTGTGAGACCAACTGCAGCTAGGAGCAATTGAAGACATTTAAAGATGAATTTTGGCAAAAATGGTTGAAAAATCACATACATTAACTAAAAATATGATTATCACTTTCGACCAATAGGTGGCGCAATTACGAAACTGATGTGATGTGGTCAGAGTGAAGTGACAATGACACATACAAAGTTTGGTGTCAATATGTCAAGGCATTGCAGATATAAAGCCTGAATAGTCATTTTGGCATCATGCCTCAACTTTGCATCTGCGGTATACAAAAACGGTTTTGTCTATCGACACAAAATCCATAACTTTTACTCGGCACGGTCTGGAGATGACACGATCCGATTTTGGTGAAAATCAGACCTTCGGTCTAGGAGGAGTTCGAAAAAGTAGGTTTTAAAAGAAAATAAAGATGGCGGACAGGAAGTTTGACTGACTATGGCAAAATTGGTATCTATGTTTTCAGCATAACCCAAGGAATCTATTGAAATCAGTGTCATTACTATAGGCAAATTTATTCAAAAGTTATTAGCATTTTTGGAAATTTCATTATAACTTTTGACCAAAAGGTGGCGCTGTCTCATAATCTTTTGAGTACCTTTAGGGCCTTGTACTGATGACCCATACTGAGTTTCGTAACGATACGTTCATGCGTTCATAAAATACAGCATTTTAGCACATCATTCAAAATGGCCGACAGCCAAAATGGCCGATATGGGAAAATTGGATATCAGTCAACTCAGTATGACGCCTTGGATCTATCGAGACCACTTTTATGATTTTTGGACAAACCGTTCAGAAGTTATAAGTAAAATAAGCAAATTTTCATATCTCCGGACCAGTAGGTGGCACTGTGCCGAAACGCAGCATGTCGCCTCAGGTCATGCTTGAGACAACATGTACCAAATTTGGTCTGAATCCGACAAAGCGTTGTGGAGATACAGCCTTGAATCTGTTTTCGCAAGCTCTACGTAAAATTTATTTTCGCGGTATTCGAGAACGGTAATTCGAATCAACTTGAATTCCATAACTTTTGGTTGTCCAGGTCTGGAGATGATCTGGTTCATTTTTCATGAAATTCGGAGCAACGGCCTAGGAGGAGTTCGAAAAAGTAGGTTTTTCGGAAAATTCAAAATGGCGGGAAAACTATTATGACGGAAAATGACGTCATAGGGTGCAGTCGAATCGTCGTGAGCTCAGGAATCAGAGGAAAAAAGAATTTTGTTTCTAGCCCTTGTGGTTCAAAAGTTATTAGCATAAACATGAGTGAAACTTTGGACAGCTGGTGGCGCTAGAGGGAATGAGTTGGAGACTCCAAATTTGCTATGGTGATAGTTCAGGCTGTCTTCTATCACTGTGCCAATTTTCATAAGTTTCCCGCAAACGGTTCTATAGGCTGCCATAGACGCCCAGTCGGAAGAAGAAAAAGAAAAAGAAAAAGAAAAAGAAAAAGAAGAATAAGAACGGGAACAGATACAATAGGTGCCCGCACCTTCAGTGCTTGGCCCCTAATAATAATAATAAGAACCGGAACGAAAACAATAGGTGCCTCCGCACTTTCAGTGCTTGGCCCCTAAAAAGAAGAATAAGAACGGGAACAGATACAATAGGTGCCCGCACCTTCAGTGCTTGGCCCCTAACAAGCAGCAATCACCGGGGCCAAGCGCAAGCAAGACGACAAGACATGCCAAAGTGGCTGGGAGTGTGAGACCCACTGCAGCAAGGAGCAATTAAAGACATTTGAAGATGAATTTGGGCAAAATGGTTGAAAAATCACATACAATAACTAAAAATATGATTATCACTTTCGACCAATAGGTGGCGCAATTACGAAACTGATGTGATGTGGTCAGAGTGAAGTGACAATGACACATACAAAGTTTGGTGTCAATATGTCAAGGCATTGCAGATATAAAGCCTGAATAGTCATTTTGGCATCATGCCTCAACTTTGCCACTGCGGTATACGAAAACGGTTTCGTCTATCGACACGAAATCCATAACTTTTACTCGGCACGGTCTGGAGATGACACGATCCGATTTTGGTGAAAATCGGACGTTCGGTCTAGGAGGAGTTCGAAAAAGTAGGTTTTAAAAGAAAATAAAGATGGCGGACAGGAAGTTTGGCTGACTATGGCAAAATTGGTATCTATGTTTTCAGCATAACCCAAGGAATCTATTGAGATCAGTGTCATTACTATAGGCAAATTTATTCAAAAGTTATTAGCATTTTTGGAAATTTCATTATAACTTTTGACCAAAAGGTGGCGCTGTCTCATAATCTTTTGAGTACCTTTAGGGCTTTGTACTGATGACCCATACTGAGTTTCGTAACGATACGTTCATGCGTTCATAAAATACAGCATTTTAGCACATAATTCAAAATGGCCGACAGCCAAAATGGCCGATATGGAAAAATTGGATATCAGTCAACTCAACATGACGCCCTGAATCTATCGAGACCACTTTTGTGATTTTTGGACAAACCGTTCAGAAGTTATAAGCAAAAATAGCCTTTTTTCATATCTCCAGACCAGTAGGTGGCGCTGCGCCGAAACGCAGCATGTAGCCTCAGGTCATGCTTGTGATGACATGTAGGAAGTTTGGTTTGAATACGATTAAGCGATGCGGAGATACAGCCTTATGTCTGTTTTCGCAAGCGCTACGTAAAATTTGTTTGCGCGTTTATCGAAAACGGTTTGACGAATCAACTTGAATTCCATAACTTTTTGTCCCCACAGCCTGAAGATGATCTGGTGCAATTTTGGTGCAAATCGGACAAACCGTCTAGGACGAGTTCGCAAAAGAAGGTTTTTTGGACAATTCAAAATGGCGGCCATATTTTTATGACGGAAAATGACGTCATAGGGTCCAGTCGAATCGTCGTGAGCTCAGGAATCAGAGGAAAAAAGAATTTTGTTGATAGGCCTTACGGTTTAAAAGTTATTAGCATAATATAAGTGAAACTTTGGACAGGTGGTGGCGCTAGAGGGAATGAGTTAGAGACACCAAAATTGGTGCAATTACTGTTGGGAATGTCCTCTATCAGAATGTCAAACCGGAACAACTTTCCCGCATACGCTTCTATGGGCTGCCATAGACGCCCAGTCGGAAGAAGCAGAATAATAAATATAGCTGCAAGCAGCCATTACGGGGCCAAGCGCAAGCAAGACGACAAGACATGCCAAAGTGGCTGGGAGTGTGAGACCAACTGCAGCAAGGAGCAATTGAAGACATTTAAAGATGAATTTTGGCAAAATGGTTGAAAAATCACATACAATAACTAAAAATATGATTATCACTTTCGACCAATAGGTGGCGCAATTACGAAACTGATGTGATGTGGTCAGAGTGAAGTGACGACAACACATACAAAGTTTGGTGTCAATATGTCAAGGCATTGCAGATATAAAGCCTGAATAGTCATTTTGGCATCATGCCTCAACTTTGCCACTGCGGTATACGAAAACGGTTTCGTCTATCGACACGAAATCCATAACTTTTACTCGGCACGGTCTGGAGATGACACGATCCGATTTTGGTGAAAATCGGACGTTCGGTCTAGGAGGAGTTCGAAAAAGTAGGTTTTAAAAGAAAATAAAGATGGCGGACAGGAAGTTTGGCTGACTATGGCAAAATTGGTATCTATGTTTTCAGCATAACCCAATGAATCTATTGAGATCAGTGTCATTACAATAGGCAAATTTATTCAAAAGTTATTAGCATTTTTGGAAATTTCATTATAACTTTTGACCAAAAGGTGGCGCTGTCTCATAATCTTTTGAGTACCTTTAGGGCGTTGTACTGATGACCCATACTGAGTTTCGTAACGATACGTTCATGTGTTCATAAAATACAGCATTTTAGCACATAATTCGAAATGGCCGACAGCCAAAATGGCCGATATGGGAAAATTGAATATCAGTCAACTCAGCACGACGCCCTGAATCTAACGAGACCACTTTTGTGATTTTTGAACAAACCGTTCAGAAGTTATAAGCAAAAACATAAATTCTTCATATCTCCAGACCAGTAGGTGGCGCTGCGCCGAAACGCAGCATGTAGCCTCAGATCATGCTTGTGATGACATGTACCAAATTTGGTCTGAATCCGATAAAGCGTTGTGGAGATACGGCCTTACGTCTGTTTTCGCAAGCGCTACGTAAAATTTTTTTGCGCGGTATTCGAGAACGGTAATTCGAATCAACTTGAATTCCATAACTTTTGGTTGTCCAGGTCTGGAGATGATCTGGTTCATTTTTCGTGAAATTCGGAGCAACGGCCTAGGAGGAGTTCGAAAAAGTAGGTTTTTCGGAAAATTCAAAATGGCGGGAAAACTATTATGACGGAAAATGACGTCATAGGGTGTAGTCGAATCGTCATGAGCTCAGGAATCAGAGGAAAAAAGAATTTTGTTTCTAGCCCTTGTGGTTCAAAAGTTATTAGCCTAAACATGAGTGAAACTTTGGACAGCTGGTGGCGCTAGAGGGAATGAGTTGGAGACTCCAAATTTGCTATGGTGATAGTTCAGATTGTCCTCTATCACTGTGCCAATTTGTATAAGTTTCCCGCAAACGGTTCTATAGGCTGCCATAGACGCCCAGTCGGAAGAAGAAAAAGAAAAAGAAAAAGAAAAAGAAAAAGAAGAATAAGAACGGGAACAGATACAATAGGTGCCCGCACTTTCAGTGCTTGGCCCCTAATAATAAATATAGCTGCAAGCAGCAATCACCGGGGCCAAGCGCAAGCAAGACGACAAGACATGCCAAAGTGGCTGGGAGTGTGAGACCCACTGCAGCAAGGAGCAATTAAAGACATTTGAAGATGAATTTTGGCAAAATGGTTGAAAAATCACATACAATAACTAAAAATATGATTATCACTTTCGACCAATAGGTGGCGCAGTTACGAAACTGATGTGATGTGGTCAGAGTGAAGTGACAATGACACATACAAAGTTTGGTGTCAATATGTCAAGGCATTGCAGATATAAAGCCTGAATAGTCATTTTGGCATCATGCCTCAACTTTGCCACTGCGGTATACGAAAACGGTTTTGTCTATCGACACGAAATCCATAACTTTTACTCGGCACAGTCTGGAGATGACACGATCCGATTTTGGTGAAAATCGGACGTTCGGTCTAGGAGGAGTTCGAAAAAGTAGGTTTTAAAAGAAAATAAAGATGGCGGACAGGAACTTTGATTGACTATGGCAAAATTGGTATCTATGTTTTCAGCATAACCCAAGGAATCTATTGAGATCAGTGTCATTACTATAGGCAAATTTATTCAAAAGTTATTAGCATTTTTGGAAATTTCATTATAACTTTTGACCAAAAGGTGGCGCTGTCTCATAAATTTTTGAGTACTTTTAGGGCGTTGTACTGATGACCCATACTGAGTTTCGTAACGATACGTTCATGCGTTCATAAAATACAGCATTTTAGCACATAATTCAAAATGGCCGACAGCCAAAATGGCCGATATGGGAAAATTGAATATCAGTCAACTCAGCACGACGCCCTGAATCTAACGAGACCACTTTTGTGATTTTTGGACAAACCGTTCAGAAGTTATAAGCAAAAACATAAATTATTCATATCTCCGGACCAGTAGGTGGCGCTGCGCCGAAACGCAGCAAGTAACCTCAGGTCATGCTTGTGACGACATGTACCAAATTTGGTCTGAATCCGATAAAGCGTTGTGGAGATACGGCCTTACGTCTGTTTTTGCAAGCGCTACGTAAAATTTATTTGCGCGGTATTCGAGAACGGTAATTCGAATCAACTTGAATTCCATAACTTTTGGTCGTCATAGTCTGGAGATGATCTGGTTCATTTTTCGTGAAATTCGGAGCAACGGCCTAGGAGGAGTTCGAAAAAGTAGGTTTTTTGGAAAATTCAAAATGGCGGGAAAACTATTATGACGGAAAATGACGTCATAGGGTGCAGTCGAATCGTCGTGAGCTCAGGAATCAGAGGAAAAAAGAATTTTGATTCTAGCCCTTACGGTTCAAAAGTTATCAGCATAGACATGAGTGAAACTTTGGACTGTTGGTGGCGCTAGAGGGAATGAGTTGGAGACACCAAAATTGGTGTATTTAATGTTGGGACTGTCCTCTATCAGAATGTCAAATAAAATCAACTTTCCCGCAAGCGGTTCATAGGGCTGCCATAGACTTCAATGGCGGAAGAAGAAGAAGAAGAAACGGAAGAATAATAATAATAAGAACGCCAACAAAAACAATAGGTGCCTCCGCACTTTCAGTGCTTGGCCCCTAATAAGAACGGGAACAGATACAATAGGTGCCCGCACTTTCAGTGCTTGGCCCCTAAATATAGCTGCAAGCAGCCATTACGGGGCCAAGCGCAAAAGCAGACGACGAGATATGCCTACATGGCTGAAAGTGTGAGACAAACTGCAGCAAGGAGCAATTAAAGACATTTGAAGATGAATTTTGGTAAAATGGTTGAAAAATCACATACAATAACTAAAAATATGATTATCACTTTCGACCAATAGGTGGCGCAATTACGAAACTGATGTGATGTGGTCAGAGTGAAGTGACAATGACACATACAAAGTTTGGTGTCAATATGTCAAGGCATTGCAGATATAAAGCCTGAATAGTCATTTTGGCATCATGCCTCAACTTTGCCACTGCGGTATACGAAAACGGTTTCGTCTATCGACACGAAATCCATAACTTTTACTCGGCACGGTCTGGAGATGACACGATCCGATTTTGGTGAAAATCGGAAGTTCGGTCTAGGAGGAGTTCGAAAAAGTAGTTTTTAAAAGAAAATAAAGATGGCGGACAGGAAGTTTGGCTGACTATGGCAAAATTGGTATCTATGTTTTCAGCATAACCCAAGGAATCTATTGAGATCAGTGTCATTACTATAGGCAAATTTATTCAAAAGTTATTAGCATGTTTGGAAATTTCATTATAACTTTTGACCAAAAGGTGGCGCTGTCTCATAAATTTTTGAGTACCTTTAGGGCGTTGTACTGATGACCCATACTGAGTTTCGTAACGATACGTTCATGCGTTCATAAAATACAGCATTTTAGCACATAATTCAAAATGGCCGACAGCCAAAATGGCCGATATGGGAAAATTGGATATCAGTCGACTCAGTATGACGCCCTGAACCTAACGAGACCACTTTTGTGATTTTTGGACAAACCGTTCAGAAGTTATAAGCAAAAACATAAATTCTTCATATCTCCGGACCAGTAGGTGGCGCTGTGCCGAAACGCAGCATGTAGCCTCAGGTCAAGCTTGTGATGACATGTACCAAATTTGGTCTGAATCCGATAAAGCGTTGTGGAGATACGGCCTTACGTCTGTTTTTGCAAGCGCTACGTAAAATTTATTTGCGCGGTATTCGAGAACGGTAATTCGAATCAACTTGAATTCCATAACTTTTGGTCGTCAAGGTCTGGAGATGATCTGGTTCATTTTTCGTGAAATTCGGAGCAACGGCCTAGGAGGAGTTCGAAAATGTAGGTTTTTCGGAAAATTCAAAATGTCGGGAAAACTATTATGACGGAAAATGACGTCATAGGGTGCAGTCGAATCGTCATGAGCTCAGGAATCAGAGGAAAAAAGAATTTTGTTTCTAGCCCTTGTGGTTCAAAAGTTATTAGCATAAACATGAGTGAAACTTTGGACAGCTGGTGGCGCTAGAGGGAATGAGTTGGAGACTCCAAATTTGCTATGGTGATAGTTCAGGCTGTCTTCTATCACTGTGCCAATTTTCATAAGTTTCCCGCAAACGGTTCTATAGGCTGCCATAGACGCCCAGTCGGAAAAAGAAAAAAAAGAAGAAGAAATATAGCTGCAAGCAGCAATCACCGGGGCCAAGCGCAAGCAAGACGACAAGACATGCCAAAGTGGCTGGGAGTGTGAGACCCACTGCAGCAAGGAGCAATTAAAGACATTTTGAAGATGAATTTTGGCAAAATGGTTGAAAAATCACATACAATAACTAAAAATATGATTATCACTTTCGACCAATAGGTGGCGCAGTTACGAAACTGATGTGATGTGGTCAGAGTGAAGTGACAATGACACATACAAAGTTTGGTGTCAATATGTCAAGGCATTGCAGATATAAAGCCTGAATAGTCATTTTGGCATCATGCCTCAACTTTGCCACTGCGGTATACGAAAACGGTTTTGTCTATCGACACGAAATCCATAACTTTTACTCGGCACAGTCTGGAGATGACACGATCCGATTTTGGTGAAAATCGGACGTTCGGTCTAGGAGGAGTTCGAAAAAGTAGGTTTTAAAAGAAAATAAAGATGGCGGACAGGAACTTTGATTGACTATGGCAAAATTGGTATCTATGTTTTCAGCATAACCCAAGGAATCTATTGAGATCAGTGTCATTACTATAGGCAAATTTATTCAAAAGTTATTAGCATTTTTGGAAATTTCATTATAACTTTTGACCAAAAGGTGGCGCTGTCTCATAAATTTTTGAGTACTTTTAGGGCGTTGTACTGATGACCCATACTGAGTTTCGTAACGATACGTTCATGCGTTCATAAAATACAGCATTTTAGCACATAATTCAAAATGGCCGACAGCCAAAATGGCCGATATGGGAAAATTGGATATCAGTCGACTCAGCACGATGCCCTGAATCTAACGAGACCACTTTTGTGATTTTTGGACAAACCGTTCAGAAGTTATAAGCAAAAATATAAATTATTCATATCTCCGGACCAGTAGGTGGCGCTGCGCCGAAACGCAGCATGTAGCCTCAAGTCATGCTTGTGATGACATGTACTAAATTTGGTCTGAATCCGATAAAGCGTTGTGGAGATACGGCCTTGCGTCTGTTTTTGCAAGCGCTACGTAAAATTTATTTGCGCGGTATTCGAGAACGGTAATTCGAATCAACTTGAATTCCATAACTTTTTGTCGTCATGGTCTGGAGTTGATCTGGTTCAATTTTCGTGAAATTCGGAGCAACGGCCTAGGAGGAGTTCGAAAAAGTAGGTTTTTTGGAAAATTCAAAATGGCGGGAAAACTATTATGACGGAAAATGACGTCATAGGGTGCAATCGAATCGTCGTGAGCTCAGGAATCAGAGGAAAAAAGAATTTTGATTCTAGCCCTTACGGTTCAAAAGTTATCAGCATAGACATGAGTGAAACTTTGGACTGTTGGTGGCGCTAGAGGGAATGAGTTGGAGACACCAAAATTGGTGTATTTAATGTTGGGACTGTCCTCTATCAGAATGTCAAATAAAATCAACTTTCCCGCAAGCGGTTCATAGGGCTGCCATAGACTTCAATGGCGGAAGAAGAAGAAGAAGAAGAAACGGAAGAATAAATATAGCTGCAAGCAGCAATCACCGGGGCCAAGCGCAAGCAAGACGACAAGACATGCCAAAGTGGCTGGAAGTGAGAGACCAACTGCAGCAAGGAGCAATTGAAGACATTTAAAGATGAATTTTGGCAAAATGGTTGAAAAATCACACACAATAACTAAAAATATGATTATCACTTTCGACCAATAGGTGGCGCAGTTACGAAACTGATGTGATGTGGTCAGAGTGAAGTGACAATGACACATACAAAGTTTGGTGTCAATATGTCAAGGCATTGCATATATTAAAGCCTGAATAGTCATTTTGGCATCATGCCTCAACTTTGCCACTGCGGTATATGAAAACGGTTTCGTCTATCGACACGAAATCCATAACTTTTACTCGGCATGGTCTGGAGATGACACGATCCGATTTTGGTGAAAATCGGACGTTCGGTCTAGGAGGAGTTCGAAAAAGTAGGTTTTAAAAGAAAATAAATATGGCGGACCGGAAGTTTGGCTGACTATGGCAAAATTGGTATCTATGTTTTCAGCATAACCCAAGGAATCTATTGAGATCAGTGTCATTACTATAGGCAAATTTATTCAAAAGTTATTAGCATTTTTGGAAATTTCATTATAACTTTTGACCAAAAGGTGGCGCTGTCTCATAAATTTTTGAGTACCTTTAGGGCGTTGTACTGATGACTCATACTGAGTTTCGTAACGATTCGTTCATGCGTTCATAAAATACAGCATTTTAGCACATAATTCAAAATGGCCGACAGCCAAAATGGCCGATATGGAAAAATTGGATATCAGTCAACTCAGCACGATGCCCTGAATCTAACGAGACCACTTTTGTGATTTTTGGACAAACCGTTCAGAAGTTATAAGCAAAAACATAAATTATTCATATCTCCGGGCCAGTAGGTGGCGCTGCGCCGAAACGCAGCATGTAGCCTCAGGTCATGCTTGTGATGACATGTACCAAATTTGGTCTGAATCTGATAAAGCGTTGTGGAGATACGGCCTTACGTCTGTTTTCGCAAGCGCTACGTAAAATGTATTTGCGCGGTATTTGAGAACGGTAATTCGAATCAACTTGAATTCCATAACTTTTGGTCGTCAAGGTCTGGAGATGATCTGGTTCATTTTTCGTGAAATTCGGAGCAACGGCCTAGGAGGAGTTCGAAAAAGTAGGTTTTTCGAAAAATTCAAAATGGCGGGAAAACTATTATGACGGAAAATGACGTCATATAGTGCAGTCGAATCGTCATGAGCTCAGGGATCAGAGGAAAAAAGAATTTTGTTTCTAGCCCTTGTGGTTCAAAAGTTATTGGCATAAACATGAGTGAAACTTTGGACAGCTGGTGGCGCTAGAGGGAATGAGTTGGAGACTCCAAATTTGCTATGGTGATAGTTCAGGCTGTCCTCTATCACTGTGCCAATTTTCATAAGTTTCCCGCAAACGGTTCTATAGGCTGCCATAGACGCCCAGTCGGAAGAAGAAAAAGAAAAAGAAAAAGAAAAAGAAAAAGAAGAATAAGAACGGGAACAGATACAATAGGTGCCCGCACCTTCAGTGCTTGGCCCCTAATAAGAACCGGAACAGATACAATAGGTGCCCGCACCTTCAGTGCTTGGCCCCTAAATATCTTTATATATATTTATATTACATGTATTTAAAGTAAACATTAATTTCCATTCATAACCCATTTTGATTTCATAACATGATGTATTTCTGTAAACATTGAGTGTAACAAAAAAGTTGTTTTTTTAATGCAAACTTTATGCCTTTAAAGTGGCGTTAAATGCCAGAATAAAGCCTGACTCAATAGTTTTTGGCTCAACACGGTTATCATGGTCCAATAAACACATGGCCTGAGGGATGAAAGAAGGAAATGGAAGTCTTTTCAAAGGAAGAGCAAGTTATTAAGACTGAAGAAAACAAAGACAAGACATTTTTGGAATTGCGTAAAAACTTTAAATCATTTACAATAAGACCATCATCCTGGTAATTAAGTAGGTAATTAAGTAGTGAGTCGATTTTGGCATGTAGAGTGTTTTTTATGTCAGCCTATGTAGAATGATGCAAATCAGTCAGTTATGCTATACGGGGTGTAGAGAGTACTGTAGAGAACAGACTAAAATGAGTGGCTCATAAAAACCAGCACGTTCTAGATCACAGAATGGACACAAGGTCTTCATAGGGCCCAGTTATCCCAGATATGCACCCCGTGAATGCTGCGATTCATTAAGCTGTGTGCGCACGCACATGAAGAAAGTACGAGTGTTTCTCCATCAAGGACGCCTCTGTTTGGGCCAATGGACTGCACAGAGCTCTTTTGCTCTTAAAGGGGACATTTCGCAGGATTTTTCGTGTTCTTTTGAATTAAAGTTACTCTGGTGCAGTGGTTCTCGACTGCTTTGGTCACGTGACCCACATATCCCCATGGTCTTTCTTTCACGCATGTCTTTCAAAGTCTTGCATCAGAGAAATATTTAGAATTGCGTTTTTTGTTGTTATTGTTGTGTCTTTGACTACACACACTCCGTGACCCACTCAAAACCCAGTTCACTGCCAGACCACACCAACTCTGCTCTAGTGTTTATAACGTCCACACTGATCATGTATGGCAACTAAACTGCAAGAATGACTCATTCAGCACTTGTTGTGCTTGTGACATCACACCCATGAGTTAATTAACATAACCCTATAGTTTGCAAATTGTAAAATGTTCATTATTTTGCACTGTGTACAAAGATGAATGACAGTGTGTGAACTACTGGACATTAAGTAGTTATAATAGAGGTCATTTACATATGTTGAAGTTGTAAAGCGACAGTATCAAAGCAACATTTTTAATTCTTAAAGAGGGGATGGAAAATGCTCATGTAAAACTTATTTAAGCTGACTCAACAAACCTCAGATTAAAGCAATATTAATGATATTCAAAATATATGCTCTTTTATCATATACTATGATATTATAAACATTTTATTTTGTAACACTGACCACGTATACACTGTAAAGTTTCAGGAGTGACAACCACATTTAAATGCAGGAATGAGTCCCCTGGCCTAGATTATCACTTCATGCGATGCGTGTACGGAACAAATCACTCCCGTAATTGTGATGATTGACACTGTGCTACTTTCTGCCGTCTCACGTGTTTGGTATCCGCTATTCTGACCAAAGTAATATTACAGTGACAAAAGACTCGTTGTGTTCGGCAATTTTAACTAAAGCACATGTGACGTTTTTGATAGTGCCTCAGAGATGTATCTATCATCATATATCTCTTGTTGTACAGTACGTCATAACAACTAGTTGTTCTGTTCGGCTCCGTACACACTTCATAGAATTTTAGAATTTGGTTCTCACTCCCATAAATTACTGAACTCTGTGTGTACATAACAGGATTAAACACTAAAAAGTGAATTGAATTTAGCTGCAGTCAAGTCACATTTATTTATATAGCGCATTTTACAATACAGATTGTTTCAAAGCAGCTTTACAAAGATAACAGTAAAATAATGTTTTCAGAAGAAAATAGTGTGTCCGTGGCCAATGTAGCTGTTGCTCTCTTGAACTCTTTTACTCTCAGATGGGATTTTTCACATTGTCGTATCTACATGCTATCTGTCACGTTTACAATATTTCCATCTCAGTTGTCTGGGGTTTCCACAGGAAGTGGGACTTTATCTACCTTTTTTGCAAGTGTATGTTACACTCCAAAAACCACCATAAAATCTTTTGATTTTGATGTAAGACTTCTATGATGTAACCCTTCATACAGTTGTTTCAGCATCTATTAAAATTTCCACCGATGAGAAACAACAATTTTTAAAATAATTAAACATTTGGACAGTTATTGATTTAAAGGGGTGGTATAATGCCCTTTTCACAAGATGTAAAATCAGTCTCTGATGTCCCCAGTGTGTGTATGTGAAGTTTTAGCTCAAAATACCCCACAGATATGTTTATATAGCATGTTAAAGTTGTCACTTTTTGAGGGTAAGCAAATATGCACCGTTTTGTGTCTGTCCCTTTAAATGCAAATGAGCTGCTGCTCCCAGCACAGAGGGCGGAGCTTCAACAGCTAGTGTTCTTTTACCTCACACAGACATGCACTGAAAATTTCACAAACTTTTAGCCTTTTATGTTCAAACCGAAGTCAGAAAGATGGAGAGACTCAAGAAAATGTGACAACATGTAGACAACATTTCTGAATGGTTAGTTGATGAATTTATGTAGCTTATGTGTAGTTATCTCCTAGTCATTGATTAGCATATTCTGTCTTGATAATCTATAAATCGCGTTCTGGGGGCGGGGTTTATGTAAATTCTATGTGATGTCACTAACCCGGGAGGAATGTCATGCAGTCCCTACCAGCCGTTTGTTGTAGTCATTAAAAGGCAATTTCTTTAAAAGAAAATATCTCCTTTTGTTTTGAACTTTGAGCGTTGTAACAAACAGCAACATTACACACTAACTAAAGTTAGAAAAGTGAAATCATATTCAACCACCCCTCTAAAATGTTATCATTTGAATAAATTATGATTTAGTGAAAGCTGTAGCTTTGAATATTTCAAAATCAACGCATAGACTACCTTTTAAAAGTTTGCTGTTGGTAAGATTTTCAAATGTTTTTGAAAAGCGTCTCTTATGCTCACGAACGCTTCAAATATTTGACTTGCTTCTATATGACTTGCTGCACTTGCTTCTATATATTCTCTGCACTTTTTCACTCTCATTTGCTGCTTCCCACTGCTGTTGCATGGCCACGCTGGCCACCTCACTCTCCGGTCTGTGGACAGGTTTGGTATTCAGGAGAAAATAGCAGCAGTCTGTCCTTCCTCCAATAACACTGCGCAAAGAATGTGAGCTTCAGAGGCCAGACAGGAAACCCACAGTGTGTGTGTGTGTGTCTGTGTGTCTGTGTGTGTGTGTGAGAGAGAGAGAGGAGCTAAGCAGGAAGAAGGAGAATGATAATACCATGAGCAAGAAGAGAGCACTCCTTACATGTTACATTTATCTTTTGTTGCACAGGAACAGTTTAGCTGCACTTTTGTCGCTTTTCCAGATATTTTTGGTCCAGGTGGTGATGGAGAGATGAGGGATCGTTTCTTTTGAAAAGAATCACGGTGTCACAGTATTTTGAGATCACAGTGTCTGGTCTGATCTAACGTCTGATAGTGTCGGTGTGTGAGCGCACCTGAGGTCTGTGGGCCGCTACGGTCTAGACACACTTCACACTCTGTTTCCCCCTCATGACATCAAACACCTCTCACACGCACATGCACACACACTCATGCAGGCCCGTCCTGGACCTGAGCTGAAGAGTAGGATTAACTGGAGAATCTGTATAGGGATTATTGGCTTCAAACCACCTGTGCGACAGAAGCATCTCTGCTGAGGCCTGTCCATCAAGAGACTGGGGGAACCTCACAGATCCTGTCAAGAACATGGTGCGGGTCATATTTCAACAAAAAAAGAAAGAAATATATAGAAATATACTGTATATTTTTTTATTTTTTTATTTATTTAACCAGGAAAATCTCTCTGAGATTAAAAATCTCTTTCACAGGAGAGTCCTGGCCAAGAATGGACAGCAGTTACAGTCACAAATTACAAATTGAAACGACAAATATACAATTAAGACACTTAAAAACAATTGCAAATCAGTGAGTCTTCTTCAAGTGATTGAATAATAGATTTAAAATGTTCCATAGGCACCAGAGTTTGTAATTTCAATTTCGTTTGGAGCAAATTCCATTCAAATGGAGCTGCATACATAAAAGCCTTTTTACCCAGTTCAGTTCTCACCAATGGAACAGAGAGAGTAAAGCAATTATCAGACCGGAGGGAATATTTCCCAACACTTTTCTTTTGAATTAGACAATCTAAATACAAAGATGAACAAAATGTGTAAGAATCATATGCTTTTGTTAGTCACAGACCTTGCAATAATCCAAAAGCCAATTGAAAAATCCGATTGGGTATTTGTTGAGGGAACCAGGGTGATGCTAACTTCCAGGTTGGCCTACAAAAAGACATCACTACTGCAGTACTCTATTGCTTTTCATTTATTCAGATAAAAAAAAAAAAAAAATACCACAACAACAAACAAAAAACTCACCAGGTGCTGGTAAAATCACCAGGCGCATTATAGTAATAAGAATTCAGAAAGGAAACATGCTTTATTGTCCTAAAAAAATGTCAGAATGCCAAAAATGTTAAGGGTTCTTATAATATAAGCCAGTGTTTTCAACCAGAGGGACAGGGCCAACAAAGGGGACTCAGACATCTTCCAATGGGGGCCACAGGATGACTTAAAAGTAGGTAAATTATTATGAATGTATAATAAATATAAAAAATGTGTTGCAAAAAAAACACATTTTAATAATATTTCCTTTTATTTTTCCTCAATAACAAGCAGTGTTATCATTAATATTGGTATTATCTTAGCCTATTTGGGGTAATCCTTCAAAGATTGTGATGGACATTTGGAGGCTTTCAGGTCGGAAAGACCGGAAAGCCTTTTCTTTTCTTTCTTTCTTTTTGTTTGTTGAGTGTGTGTGTGAAACGTGAGCTGGACATGTTTTGGTGACATTGACGCAGTGATCACCGTGGGTGACTCGTGACCTGGCAGAGCTCCAGCCTCCATCCCTCTTACACCCACACTGTTGAGGCTGGCTGGTTGTTGAGCACCTGGGGTGTTGCATGTGTGTGTGGGTGCTGGTCATGGAGCTGTAGGGACTTGCCCCAAGAGAAATGTTTATCCTACACCACCTACTCTCAAGTGTGCACTATTCTTTATCTTGACAGCTGTACTTAATGTGTGACTAAACAGATCAATGTTCTCTAAACCCCTTCTGCCCCAGAACACTCTTTTAAGACGTACTAGACATTGTTTACAAGTTTAGACTTCTCAGGGCAAGAATGTCAATGAAGACAAATTATTATGTTAGTAGTTATTGTACAAAACTCTCCACCAAGATGCTTGAAGGTTACAAAATGTGAAGTTTCTAGGGTGGTTGATAAGTGGTTGCTTACACTCAGTTTTGAAGAATTATTCATGTCTGTAGCACACACAGCTTGGGACGAGCTGTTATAATGTTGGCGCTTTAGTCCGTACTCATACTTCAGTAATTGTAAACACTGCAGAGTGTGTGTCTAATGTGTTGTGTTTTTTTGTTACAGGCTCAAGGAAATTGAGATGAGCGAGTATGATGCCTCCACTTACGAGCGTTTCTCTGGAGCGGTCCGACGACAGGTCCAGTCGCTCCGCATCATTCTGGACAGTCTGCAGGTAAACACCTCTAGTCCCACTCCAGGTGTGAGTCGGCAGAAGACATACTGGTTTCTGCCCTGTGCGTGGGCTGTAGTGACCGGTCCAGGGGTTCCCAAACCTTTTCATGTTACGACTCTCTTAGAAAGGTTTTCATTTATCTCGAGACACACCACAGACCTTTTAGTGAAATGGTGAGGAAACTTACCCAACTACTTATCAGTTTAATTGCATTATCATATGGCGTATATGACTATTCAAAAGTTCAGGGTCAACAAATTGATTTAATGTTTTGAAAAGAAGTCTCTTATGCTCACTAAGGCTGGTTTTACTTAAAAACAGTAAAATTGTACTGAAAAAAGAACCTCTATTTGAATATATTTTCAAAAGAATAGTATTTATTTGAAATAAAAATATTTGAATGGTAATTTGAATAAATGTAATATGTCTTATTTAAGAAGAAATCTTTTAAATGGTAGTGTATGCTATGTATGAACATATTGATAGCAATAGTGTATATATTTTCTTTCTTGGTGGCACAGCAAGTGCCAACGCATTGCAAAGTAATGTAAAACGTGCTTAAACAGGAACTTTTCAGTTAGTGAGTCACAAGTTGAGATATGTTTAGCTTTATGTAAAAATGAAGAGCGACTTTCGGGAACGACAACTAATAGGAGTGAAGTCAGTGGAGCGCACGTGATCCGTCACTTCATCCTGTGGTGGAGTGAACCCAGATAGACTGGCACTTGTGCTTTCGCAGCAGGGAAATTGCTGGGATGGCAAATAGCACTGTTCATCTTTCATATTAAGCATTTTATTTACTGATTCCACTTATATTTAGTCTTTCCTTCGAAAATGTTTGTTTTCAGCGGCAAGAAGACTGATTCGGTGTCTACAACATGGAATAACATCCGTGAAAATGCCACTGACGGCATGCAGTGACAGTCAGCTTGACAGATTTGTTCAGCTTATTCAGCAAAAGATTTAGTAGATGCCAAATCTTCTAAAAGAACCATCTCATAAGAGTCATTTATTTGTGAATCGGACTACATAGTCCGCAACGTTGTATGTGTTTTCCCGCAAGGAGCGCCACCTCTGAAAAGTGGTGCAGGAAACAATGCTGTGATCCGTGTCATGTCAGAAATATATAAATACAAATTAGGCTATTTATGTTTTAATTTTCTAATTCTTTCTATCTTTTTGACATGGCATAAACATACCGCCATTGCGTAACACACTTATTCCCACTCTGCAGATTGAATACGGCTGATCTTCGATTAGCTGTGCCACTATTATAGTTGATACATTGAGTCTGAACTTGACAAAAACAGTAATGTACAAAAAAAGTTTGAAGATTAATTTACATCAGGTTAAAATTGGCCCGCTGAATAGTCACCTATTAGTTGCAGTGAGTATTCGTGCAAGCTCTAGTGTGCACGTGAACACATGCACACGCACGTAACCACACCTACAGTTTTCCTTTAGCATTTCAGCCAACTCACGAGAGGGCCATCCTGTGAGTCCAAAAGAACATGCGTTGTTATTATTATTAGGTGTCCTGCCCTCCTGATTGGTCTGTTGATATGGACCCGGGCACTCGTCATTCTGTATGGAAGGATGTCCTGTAGCGCGTCTGATCTTTTTTGTTTGGGTGTGGGTGGACGGAGCGCTAGAACTCGGGTGGAGTTTCTCAGAAAATGCTGATTGAAGACCAGCTAGTTTCGCTGTCTACATTCAGCTAAACAAGCAGCGGCTCGGTCTGATCTGAGATCAGTATCTGCTCATGGGGATTCCCTGTGCTGTGTGAACGAAGGGCCGGCTCCAGCCACAGGGAGGATCAGGTTCCTCTTTGGCAGCCCGTGCGAGGAGCTCTGCTCAAAGACAGATGTGTTTATGTGAAAACATGGTGACAAGGATTATCTCTGTCTGTCTTTCACAGTCATGTCCTCTAAATCAGCGCTATCTGCTTTCACCTACAATAGCGTTGTGAAGAAGGCTGGCAGCCACCGTGGCATGTGTGTGTGGTCCAGATGAGCGCACTGGCATCATTCTGTACTAGTCCTGTCCTGAGAAGAAGTTAACCTCCACGTCACCCTGAGCCTCTGTTCTCCGCTTGGGATCTTTCCAGATAGTAATTTGACCACTGCCTATTCATTTGCTCCTGTAAAAATGGTGACGCATACACTAACAGTCAGAAGTGTGGAAACATAATTCTTTAATATTATTCCCATGTTGAAAATAATAATATTTGTGAGGTGCATCTGTGTTACCTTTGTGAGGTGCATCTTGCTGGACACTTATTAACTGCTGTTTCTTTTCTATCCAGTTTCCAACTCCAAAAATAATAATACAATAAATTGTTGTATTATTATATAATATGGTACCCAATATTATATCAATTAAATAATCAAATTAAAATTTAGGTTTATAAACTAATCATACGCAGGCACATTTTAGGAGGACTTTTTTTTTTTTTTTTACTCTTTTGAGGGTCACATGTTTGCTGGACACTAAACTAAATAAATAAATACATTTACAGATTTTTTTACCGTTTTTAAGATCATGAGAAACCAGTAAAGTTTGTCTGAACTTCTGAATGTTGTATGGTGAACGCTTGTCCTGCTTCATTAAATTTTACGTTTTAAGTTGGTAAACACAAACAACAACTCATCTGTTTTCAAAGGAATGTGGTCTAGCTGTAAAAAGAGAGCAAAACAGCAAATTTGGGCCCTTGCTTTTACTCTGTAATCACTGCTCATATGATTTTCCACAACTGACTCTCCCAAACATGTTGAACACATGCTCACTCGCACACCTACCTGACGGAGAAGTGTTCACAGCAGGTTGTCCTGTACTTGTTGGTACAGTGGGGCAAAAAAGTATTTAGTCAGCCACCAATTGTGCAAGTTCTCCCATTTAAAAAGATGAGAGAGGCCTGTAATTTTCATCATAGGTACACTTCAACTATGAGAGACAAAATCAGAAAAAAAATCCAGAAAATCACATTGTAGGATTTTTATGAATTTATTTGCAAATTATGGCGGAAAATAAGTATTTGGTCAATAACAAAAGTTTATCTCATTACTTTGTTATATACCCTTTGTTGGCAATGACAGAGGTCAAACGTTTTCTGTAAGTCTTCACAAGGTTTTCACACACTGTTGCTGGTATTTTGGCCCATTCCTTCATGCAGATCTCCTATAGAGCAGTGATGTTTCGGGGCTGTCGCTGGGCAATACGGACTTTCAACTCCCTCCAAAGATTTTCTATGGGGTTGAGATCTGGAGACTGGCTAGGCCACTCCAGAACCTTGAAATGCTTCTTACGAAGCCACTCCTTCGTTGCCCGGGCGGTGTGTTTGGGATCATTATCATGCTGAAAGACCCAGCCATGTTTCATCTTCAATGCCCTTGCTGATGGAAGGAGGTTTTCACTCAAAATCTCACGATACATGGCCCCATTCATTCTTTCTTTACACGGATCGGTCGTCCTGGTCCCTTTGCAGAAAAACAGCCCCAAAGCATGATGTTTCCACCCCCATGCTTCACAGTAGGTATGGTGTTCTTTGGATGCAACTCAGTATTCTTTCTCCTCCAAACATTGGAGTTGAGTTGGTACCAAAAAGTTCTATTTTGGTTTCATCTGACCATATGACATTCTCCCAATCCTCTTCTGGATCATCCAAATGCTCTCTAGCAAACTTCAGACGGCCCTGGACATGTACTGGCTTAAGCAGGGGGACACGTCTGGCACTGCAGGATTTGAGTCCCTGGCAGCATAGTGTGTAGATGGTAGCCTTTGTTACTTGGTCCCAGCTTTCTGCAGGTCATTCACTAGGTCCCCCCATGTGGTTCTGGGATTTTTGCTCACCGTTCTTGTGATCATTTTGACCCCACGGGGTGAGATCTTGCGTGGGCCCCGAGATCGAGGGAGATTATCAGTGGTCTTGTATGTCTTCCATTTCCTAATAATTGCTCCCACAGTTGATTTCTTCACACCAAGCTGCTTACCTATTGCAGATTCAGTCTTCCCAGCCTGGTGCAAGTCTACAATTTTGTTTCTGGTGTCCTTTGACAGCTCTTTGGTCTTGGCCATAGTGGAGTTTGGAGTGTGACTGTTTGAGGTTGTGGACAGGTGTCTTTTATACTGATAACAAGTTAAAATAGGTGCCATTAATACAGGTAACGAGTGGAGGACAGAGGAGCCTCTTAAAGAAAAAGTTACAGGTCTGTGAGAGTCAGAAGTCTTGCTTGTTTGTAGGTGACCAAATACTTATTTTCCACCATAATTTGCAAATAAATTCATTAAAAATCCTACAATGTGTTTTTCTGATTTTTTTTCTTCTCATTTTGTCTCTCATAGTTGAAGTATACCTATGATGAAAATGACAGGCCTCTCTCATCTTTTTAAGTGGGAGAACTTGCACAATTGGTGGCTGACTAAATACTTTTTTGCCCCACTGTATATACACTCATTTATTCTCAGGACCACATGAGCCTTTTAAAGTAGCTTGAGGACATTTATTAATGTTGTTAGTTTGCAAAGGCAAACATCACTATATTGCATATACTTAGGGTTAGGTGTTTTTCAAAACCTTTCAAAATAACACAAAAATGTGTTTTAGATAAAGTCCCCCCGTAGTAAATAATTGTATCCATTCAAACTCATCTTAGATCACCAATAAGGCATATTTAAAAGATTTTTCCTGTGAAAAATGTTTTATTCATGCCTTAAAATAGCTTGAATCTAACTCTACACCCTTGCTTCATTTAGGGTACGCGGAACCGTGAATATGCAAATTAGCCCCGCCTCCATTCACTCATACAGGCTCGTCTACAAGTCGATGTATCAATGTTAATACGTTTTATGTATCGCTCTCTACAATGTCGGACACATAACGGTAATCAATATGATTAGTCTTTTGCTAGACTGTTATCAAACAGCTAATAATGTGCTGCTAATGTTACACAAACCATGTTCCCGTTCACCATCTTAGAGTCAGAAATCAGCCTTCTAACAATCAGCATCATTAGAAACGCTTTGAACATCATAGAACATCAGTGGAGAAAGGCATATAGTTCATCATAACATTGTTACATCATACATAATTCACCCGCTATATTGCTAAGATGCACCCGATTTTTCATATCAACAGAAAAATATGCTGGGATAACCTGGCTTCTCTTGAGACTCCCCTGCATCAGAGCGGTCATAGATAAGGATTTGCTATATCCTGAAGTGTTGATGTGATTGGTTACAAGGAAGTTTGTGACATCAGAAACACCAGCGATTTCGAACCGCGTTTTGAGGCTGTGTATGTGTTGATGTACACTATCAATTTTATTTCTATAGCACCTTTAAACAACACGAATGTTGACCAAAGTGCTTCACAGTTACATCACAAAAACACATACATTAGACACAAAGCATATCAAAAAAAGAAAAAAATAATTAAACCAAAAACATAAAGATATTAAAAACATATATAAAAAGATTTAAAACCAAACAACACTTTATATCGACTTTTAGACTGCAACCATATAGTATTTCAAAAATGCATACAACATTTAAACGTGTTGTTTTAATATGCTTGATCAAAAAGATACGTTTTAATTGATGTTTTAAAAACATTTAATGTCGGAGAAGCTCTAATAGATAATGGCAGTGTATTCCAAAGCCTTGGAGCATAAACAGAAAAAGACCTATCACCTTTAGTTTTCAGACGCGATTTCGGGACGTTTAATAATAGCTGTGATGTCGATCTAAGTGATCTTTGAGGAGAATATGGACTTAAAAGTTCAGATATATAAATAGGGGCCAATCCATGAAGAGCTTTGAACACATAAGTTAAGACCTTAAAATCAATTCTCTGTTTCACAGGAAGCCAATGGAGAAAGGCCTGGATATATGTTCCCTCTTTTTTGTCCCAGTGAGGAACCGGGCTGCCGCGTTTTGGACAATCTGCAATCGTGAAAGTGATGACTGACTAATTCCAGCATACAAGGCATTACAGTAGTCAAGTCTTGTGGAGATAAACGCATGTATTACTGTCTCTAAATCCTCCAAAAAATGTGCTTTAACTTACGAAGACGGAGACGCTTTAATTGAAAAAAGCTCGCCCTCACCACAGAGTTTATCTGTTTGTCAAGCTTCATGTCACAGTCAAAAATGACCCCTAGATTTTTGACACAAGTACTGTAATTGTCCATTTGAGGTTTAGAGCTAAACAGGATAATCTCTGTCTTATTTTCATTTAATTGGAGAAACTTTTCATCCATCCATTCTCTAATATTCTTTAGACATGCTAACAGTGAAAAAACAGAATCGCTACCATAATCTAGTGGAAAATAGAGTTGGGTGTCATCTGCATAGATGTGATAATT
This sequence comes from Phoxinus phoxinus, assembly GCF_949152265.1. Classification (NCBI taxonomy): domain Eukaryota; kingdom Metazoa; phylum Chordata; class Actinopteri; order Cypriniformes; family Leuciscidae; genus Phoxinus; species Phoxinus phoxinus. Next base: position 11,885,362 of record NC_136882.1, on the reverse strand, counting down.
GATCTCATGATACTCAAAGATTAAACGCAGTGGAAGCATATAAAGTGAAAACAGAACTGGACCCAGGCACTATAATGCCTATATGCACTTTTATATATATAAAAAAAATATATTGAAGTTACTATTTAATGATCATATCGGTCATAACATGGGTATAATAATTATTTCCAAACTGTGGTTTGCGAACCCCAGGGCGTTCACGGGGAAACTGCAGGACTCAGGAGTTTTGTGAATTGTTGAAATGCTAATCATTTATTAAATCATAAAAATGTAAAAACAATCAATATAAAAAAAACTTACTTAAAATATGAAATGTTTTAATTGTTTACCTAATGATGCTTGTTGCTGCTGCTGTTGTTAAATGATTAAAATATGAACTTAAAGTCTGATACTTCAAGTGAATGTTTTAGGTCTATAGGGTTCGGCCGACAAAAAAAAGTTTGTGAATCCCTGCCGTAAATAAAAGCGGTGTGTTTGTTGTGGGCAGGTTGTGTTGTAACAAAGTCAGTTCTGTCATCATTCAGGTCTGAAGACAGGGGAATTACTGCAGCATTTGTGTGTACATGAGCATTAGAGCTCTTTTTTCACACAGACTTGAGATATGACACAGAGCAGATGATCTCATCCATTCAGTAAATCCCTGGAGTGCCTCATGACTCTTTATTACAGTGTAACTTCACACTTCTGTCTGAAACAGATTATTACCTAATGATTGTGTGTGTGTGTGTGTGTGTGTGTGTGTGTGTGTGTGTGTGTGTGTGTGTGTGTGTGTGTGTGTGTGTGTGTGTCTGTCTGTGAATGTGCCTACTTGAGTGTACATGCATGTCTGTCTTTGTACGTGCTTGTGTTCACGTGTGTGTGTGTGTGTGTGGAGTGATGAGTAGTGATGTGTTGGTTCATTGTTCTTCGTGGAGATCTGACATGCTCGCTCATATAATGAGAGCCACATGTGGAAGTGCTTCTATGGGTATTTGTTGATGTTTGAAGCAGAGGAGGTCAAGGACCCGCTGGGGGTCATGGTCACGACTGAGATGCAGTACGCAACTTCGTTAATTGATTTTATTTCATTTAAAGTGTTGAGCTTGTGCTGAACCTCACTAAATGTGTCTGACTATTTGAGTTGGGTTTATTTGCAAGATGTAAATGGTGTTTGTGTTTCAGGCTAAAGGGAAGGAGAGGCAGTGGCTGAGGAATCAGGCTCTGGGCGAGCTGGACGACGCTAAGATCATTGACGGCCTAACAGGAGAGAAGGCCATTTATAAACGCAGAGGAGAGCTGGAGCCAGAGGTGAGAGCACACATTCACTAAACAATAGTGACAAACGCCTACAGGGCTTTAACTGCTCAAACACATATCAATACTAATTCACAACGTTTTTTAAGCAAATAACTACTTATATCTTGGTCTGTTTCTAACATATATCTTGTGGTCAGCATGATATGTAAATTCACCTATTCATCTATTTTCCTTTCTTTTTTAAATTGACCGTGTAATTTAAAAGCTCTGATATACTCACAGTGAAGTTATTTTTGTTCTTTTCTTAAAAGTAAAAATAAGTTTGAAATAAATTTTCAGGGGTATACTGTTAGCGAACATCCTGACGCCGTCCACGCTGCTGAGAGCGGCATTTAAATGAATATGTAAAAACTGTATGTGCCACGCGCTTTCCTCTCATTAACAAAATTAACAAAACCGTTCACACCAATGACGATAACTATAATGATGAAGGTATCGTTCTAAAAATCATTTTAAATACTTTATATAAGAATAGCAGAGTCCACACCATAACTGTAACATGTCAAAGAAGGCGGAGCCACAGAGCCACACCCACCTATTACATAATCGCCACTTAACAACAGTAGCAAACTTTTCTGGAAAGCTGTTTCCAACTCCTGAAACAAACTTTGTTTTGGCCGGATTTTGTTATAGACGATGCCATGTCAGTTTGTTCTTCAATTTCTCTTGAAGTGTATAAGGACTTAAATTCTTAATCTAAATATCGTCACTGGATCTTCCAGTGAGACGACAGACTTCTCTCTGGTGATGTATACTAGACTTTTCATCCGCTTAAACCCCGCCCCTTTATTACAATTCACTGCAAGATCGCATTCAGATCTGCCTCCATTCAATCAACAATTGATGGATAGAACCAAGTTCCACACACATTTTTTCTTCACCTATTATCCGTTTCACTTGGATTTACGTCTCAATGCGGAAGAAAAGATCTGTCGCTACTTTTGTCACGTCACGACTATAATAAGACGTGAGTTTTTTTTCCGAGGAAGCAATGGAGGCGGTGCCTCCTCACTTAATTCACAATACAAAAATAAAAAAGAAATTTAAATATGAAATGAAACAACACTTGTTTTCGGTCCCTATGAAAAGAGGAGTGGGTACATTCTTCAAAATTACTCATTTTGCTAAATAAAAACATACAGGTTTGAAAGGACACAAAGTAAATAAATAATGTCTGAATTTTGTTTTTAGGCAATCTATAGCTTTAAGGTGTAGCATTCTTGTTAGATTTCCTGATGTTTAACTAACTAACAAAAACAAAAAAAAATCCTATTCATATTGTTCCTTCTACTAGTATCATTGCATTCCAGTTTAGCAGACACTCACAGCAACAAAGTCATACTGTTTCCCATAAGTGCATATTTAAATTTGAATTTATTGTAATAACGTTACTGAGTTCTTACAGTGGTGCCTTAATATATTATTTGGCTCCTGTAACATCCATTAAAAACCTCATTGACCATGAAGGCTTTCAGAAGAGGAGTCTGGGCAAACAGAACGCTGCAATTAAAGCAACCACATAGTCACTGCATTCAATGATTTTCCTAATGAAATATCTGTCAGGTCGTTTGAGACTGGATGTGTGGGTGACTTGTGTGTTTTTCCTTTGTCCTGGCTGCAGTTGGGGTCTCCTCAGCAGAAGCCGAAGCGTCTGCGTCTGCTCGCGGACGTCTCTGGCAGCATGTACCGCTTTAACGGCGTCGACGGGCGTCTGGAGCGCTCCATGGAGGCCGTGTGTATGGTGATGGAGGCTCTGGAGAGCTACGAGCACAAGTTTAAGGTGAGATTTGACAATCACCCGTCCGCTCTGTGTAGGCAGCATTTTAACACTGTACTTAAGTACTGTAGGCACCATAAGTTTCCTTCTTTTGACCAAATTCTTAGGTCAATGTATTTTTCCAACTTGTGGGAAAGAAAACCTCCAAGATGGCTGACAAAGCAGTGATTATAAAATTAAACTACCGTTCAAAAGTTTGAGGACACTAATATTTGTTCAATGTTTGGGAAAGAAGTCTCGTATGCTCACCAAGGCTGCATTTATTTGATAAAAAATGCAATCACATAATATAACATAAAATATTGTGAATATATTAACATTCAAAAACTGTTTTTTATTATAATATATTTTAAAATGTACTTTATTCCAGTGATGTTAAAGCTTAATTTTTAGGATCATTACTCCAGTCTTCAGTGTCACATGATCCTTCAGAAATCATTCTAATATGCTGATTTGCTGCTCAAGAAACATTTCTTTAATTATCAATGTTGAAAAGTGATGTGCTGCTTCATATTTTTATGGAAACCATGATAAATAAATAAAAACATCAGGATTCTTAAATGAATAAACAGAACAGTATTTAGTTGAAATAGAAATCGTATGTAACATTATAAATGTCTACTCTATAGTCACTTTTGATCTATTTAATGCAAACATGTTTGAATGGTTGTTCATTCAATACTAAATGGTTCAATCTAAATAAAAAAGATTTTTTAATCACTTTTATTGAATTTGATTTATTTTGAGTTGCTGTTAACTTTACAGTATCCCTGCAAAATAAAGTCTGTTTTAGGTTGATAATTTTTGAATGGTTTTATACACTTTTCAGCTGGCCAGGCCGGGAGACCAGCTAGACCAGTTTAAGCTAACAAACACCAGTATAGCTTAGTCAATTATAAGGTTCCATGTCAACTAGAGTGCTGCCTATGTAGACAACAAGCTGACCCACTAGATTTTAGGACAGTGCCTTTAATTTGAAAACAAAAAGCATGCCTCTTCTCAGTGAATCTTATTTTGATGGCCATCTCCTGTTGGTGTAAGTTGACCACAGAGTTCAAATAGTCTATACATGTATCTTTTCACCACAAACACTTTCATAACTCAATAAAAATAGCTAAAATCTGTTTACAGTAAACCCCCTCTAGGCAACGCACCACGGAAACTGATCTGAGTAATAGGGATCTCCCCGCCGCACATGCTGACACACTGTTATGGAGGTTGCCATGGCAGCAAGGATGATGTAGGATCCCCAGATGCCGCCACATGCTCGGTTGCCATAGGGAAAGTCATGCTGGTTTAGGTTGATTAGTGGTCCGCAGCTCATCTCTCTCTCTTTCACTCGATGTTGCTCTTTTTCCTCTGTCCATCTCTCTGTCTGTTCATCTGAGCTGCTGGCAGATGTGAATCACGGCCCTTGTTGGGAACTGCTCGCAGATTTGCAGCGCCCGCACAAAAGATGATCTGTTATCTCCATCCCGGGGAGTTTGGGGGAGGAAAGCAGCGGAAGATATGCAGCTGCGGGTCTCAATGCCTCACATTATCCCGTTCTACTCGAATGTGCATTAACACTTTAAATGTGTGAGGTCAGATCTGAGGCTGGACCATATAAATATAGATAATGTGTGAGATTTGTAAAACAGCTGGATGTGGTGCACTACTTTGGTTGGATGTGCAGCACTGAAACATTTCAGTTTCTATAATTTAGGGCAGTGCATTGCTTACGTATATTGATATTGCTTATATATACAGCAATATATTTTATCACTTTTTTGGCAATGTAAAGTCAGCCTGTAGTGAGACACATTTATTTTTGTTGTGACATTTAATTGGAAAGTGACAGCATTTGGACAGAGTTGTTTTAATGGTGTCTCTGATTTAGATCCCAGTTGCAAAAAAAAACGAGGTGGTAAATTCAGTAAATTTTTGTGAATTAGTGCTTTAGAATTGCCTGTGTTAATGAATCTATTCAATAGTGATCCAGCAATTTACTTGATCAAATATTGATTGAATATATTCAGTTTTTTTGGCTACAATGGTTGTGTGGTTGAAAAGGTTCATTAACAATATCAAGATGATCTACCGTTGAAAAGTTTGGGCTTGGTAAGATTTAGTTTTTTATGTTTGTGAAAGAAGTCTCTTATATTCACCAAGGCTGCATTTATGCATATTATTACACTTTAAAATAACAATATATTCAATCATATGAATATATTTTACAAATGTATTCCTCTGATGCAAAGCTGCATTTTCAGGATCATTACTCTAGTCTTCAGTGTCACATGATCCTTCAGAAATCATTCTAATATGCTGATAATAATATTGCTGCTCAAGAAACATGTCTTATTATCAATGTTGAAAACAGATGTGCTGCTTAATATTTTTGTGGACCATGAAACTTTTTTTTCAGGATTCTTTGATGAACAAAGTTCAAAAGCACAGAATTAAAAAAAAAAAAAAATATATATATATATATATATATATATATATATTGTATAATTATAATCATATATCATTGTAGTCACTTCTGATCAATTTAATGCAATTTAATGCATCCTTGCTGAAAAAAGCGTAATGTCTTTTTGTTTTTAAAAGCCATGTTTCTCAGCACTAGTCAGTTTGAGTGCAGAATCTGTATTAGATGTTGCATGAAGTGACAGTGATATGTGAGATGTGTGTGTGTGTGTGCCAGACTTTATGGCCCCACTTTGGCTGTCAGACGAGCTGTTTGCTCATCCAGCTGGCCTGTCATATATCTGTTCCTCTGTGACACTTACATAATCTGCATTACATTAAAATGCACCTGACAACTCATCCACCTGTGATCTCAAGGCAGGTGTCACACATATTCTTCTTCTTATTTGTCCTTTAACCCTGCAGGTTACACATTAGTGTGTGTCCCCTTAGTCTCACTTAGCCAATCCTTTGACAATCAGCATATAGTCTGGTCCACATTTTCTGGCCAATAACCTTATATGGTGGACAGAGGAAAACCAGTGCACTCTGACTCCCAGATAATGTGTGCAAAAGTCAGCCAGTCAAATCTGATCTGGTCATTTCAGCCAATATTCATCAGTGGGCATTGCTTGAAGATGTATTGACGTAATGAAATATGATATATTCAAGACTGCCAGTGTCGTCAACTGTTGCATTGTTGGCAAAGACACTTGCTTCACAGGACTAGATTTTATTATGAGACTTCCTTTGATTGACTATTCACTCAAAATAGCATAATCTTTGTCAGTATAGCTGATTTACATCATCTTCTGTCTTCTTGTTTTATATTATATTATTGAGGTAAGGGCGAGTGTTTATGTTCAGCATTGTTTGTCTGCTTGCTATGTTCTTGGCAGCGTGGACTAACCCTTCTCCCCCTTCCTGTTTTTTTCCTCTGTAGTATGATATTGTGGGACACTCCGGAGACGGTTTCGACATAGAACTGGTCAGATGTGACAAAGTGCCCAAGAACAACAAGGAGAGGCTGAAGGTTTTGAAGGTACAGTAATGCCTCTGCAATGCGGGAGTGACCTCATTTCCTTTTTTTGTTTTGAAATCTATGCTCTTATGAATTCACTTGTGCTGACGTAGCAGCCAGCGTTTCTCCTAGAATTCCTCCTATTGTCTTATGTGACCACGTCAGGAAGAAAGTCAAGCATAAATTCTTAGAGACGAGACTGCAGGGATGGTCACTGGGATTCACTGACGCACGACTTCAAAAATGAAACAATCGCCTTTATTTCCAAACAAAGTGCTACTAGTTATATTTCAGCCCCTGGTGTTTTAAAACTGTTGTCTGATTACAGCTGTCACAGCAAAATATCATTTAAAATATTGGCAAATTCACAATGTACATTTAAAACCAAAAGTTACTCAAGATTTGTTCTCTGAAAACAATCTTATCTTTTGAACGCGCACAAGCAGAACAATAGTCAAAGTGTACTCCATTTTATAACGTGCAAAAACACAGGTAGTTTCATCCTTGTCCAGCGTCTGCACTACTTCTCTCCACAAAATATGAGCAATAAAAATGTCTTTGCACTCTTTTCAAGTATCTCTTAATACCCCCCCTCCCAACACACACACACAGACACACACACACACACACACACACTAGGGCACATCAACATGGGTATCTGTTGTTTCTTTTTCAAATGTGAATGACACAGGCCAAACTAATGAGTACAACAAAAAGAAATTCAAGACGCATATGCCAGTGTGTGCAGTTAGAAAAATCAGGCTGTGCGCGTACAATGCTGATGATGAAATGTACATCACGTACACTGTACGCTTACCTATGAAAAATGAAAAATAAAAAAGGTAATTGCGACCGAATTCTGACTTTTTTCTCTGAAGTTTACGTCTCGCAATTCTGACTATTATCTCAGAATTGCGCGATATAAAGTCAGAGTTGTGAGATAGAAACTTTTTTTCTCCGAACTGCATGTTTATATCTCGCAATTCTGACTTTATAACACGCAATTGGAAGATATAAAGTTAGAATTGCGTGTTATAAAGTCGTAATTGTGTTATAAAGTCAGAATTGGGAGATACAGTATAAACTCACAATTCTGAGAAAAAAAGTAGGCTATTTTTTTGGACTTTATAATTCGCAGTTGCGAGTTGTACAAGTAAATATATATATAAAAGTATATATATATATTATACTTTGGGCTGTTGGCATTAGAAAAAAAAAAAAACTGCTCTCTAACCATTGTATATGTATTTTTTGAAGCTGTACAGTGTGTCCTACCACCGTTTCATAATAAACCATGTATATATTATTTCACGTCTCTAATGTTGTTTTGCGTAATGTACTCTTGCAAGTGAAGAAATCATGACAGAGGTTAAAAGTACTTATTGTAATTACACTGCAAAGACTTTTTACTCTGTTCAATTTGGACTCCGAAAAGCGGTTGAAGCTCTTAATGTCTAACCTTCAAAGTGCTCCATATTGACCCATTTAACTTTAAAATATACACAATTTTCTTCCATGGATGCATGTCTCCACATAAGTGACCAAACGTCCACCCCTACAGTCTCACAACATCCTCTGGGAAACACTGCTGTAGCTCTTTTCCTTGGCTCTGTTTCCCATGAAACTGCAAAAAAAATCTTTAAACCTTTCCTCCATGTTGTTTATTGAGATGTTGTGAAGAATCAACTCTCGATGTGTGAGCTATGTGTGTATGTGTGCGTTTAGGAAGTGCAGTAACACAAACTGTTTAGCATATGGCCTTCTCTTGTCCTCTTGGGCATCTGAATATGCATTATAACCTCTTCTTGTGCTGTACGCCTCTGTCCCAGAACATGCACGCCCACTCCCAGTTCTGCATGAGCGGAGACTACACCCTGGAGGGCACCGAACACGCCGTAAAGGAGCTGGCGCGCGAAGAAGCCGACGAGCATTTCGTCATCGTGTTGAGCGACGCCAACCTGGAGCGCTACGGGATCAGCCCGGACCGGTTCGCACGAGCCCTCACCAGTGACCCGCAGGTCAACGCCTTCGCCATCTTCATCGGCTCCCTCGGAGACCAGGCGGACAGGTGAGGTTAATGTCCCGCGGCGGGCTGTGTGTTAAACATTAGCGTGCTTGGTTAAAGGTTAAGCCTGGATTACAACTGTCAGCGGCATTTCAGGGAAACTGCCGTGCCGTGAAACGCCTTTGAGTGAAAGTCAGTCTCTAAAGTTCTCTCAAACGAAATAAAACACGGCCCATTTCAGTGCTAAATGCAGTGCAAAGTCTCATATGTTTAGGACGGCACTATAAAGCATAATGAGTTTGAATTGTAATTAGCATTCCCTTTCTGGAGCCGTGTCAAGTCTTTGCTGTGGCCTGTGTGATTTGTACGGCTCTTCTCAAATAAAAGACCAGAGTCTATAGGCTCATGTCCAGCTCTCTTTGGCACATTGTTTGTCTTTTTTGAAGGATTTTGCGGGTCTTGACTCACAGAGGGCACGTAAGGAGAGCTTGAAGGCATGCGGAAGGCGCGCTGTGGTGGTCGGACACGTCCCATATAGTCTTTTCATGGCCTCCGTGATTTAAAGAGCAGAACATGTGCCTTCTTTTTAAAGGGACTAAATGACAGTAATGAATGATTAGTGAGGAGGGAGGGGCGGCAGCTAAGAGAAAGGACACTTTGCTTTCAGTCACTCTCAACCAACAGGCTTTTCCCAAGACCCTGTATCTTATCAAAGACCCTCCATGAATGACAGCCATTGTCCCTCCTACGGGGGAATAGGAAAAGCTCATTTGCATTGCTAATGTCTGATGTGGGGGGGCTCTTTTCTCTTTCTCTCCGACATCCAGGCTCCAGAGGACTCTGCCGGCCGGACGATCTTTTGTCGCCATGGACACCAAGCAGATCCCTCAAATCCTTCAACAGATTTTCACATCCACCATGCTGTCCAGTGCCTAGGAGAACATTATTGGGAGAATCCCACCAAAACCTGTCACGTCACTGATGACACGCAGCGATCTCTGCATCCAGGCGGAGTGAAAACATTGGAAAATCACTGGAAAATCAAAAGAAAGAAATAAGGCATTCTTTTTTCATTTATACTAAGCACATTTTCTCCCTGAATTCTCATCACCATTCATTCTTGTAGTGTAATAAATGATGTATTAATATGTTATAAGATGATTTTATGTTGTACTGACATTCATTGTAATGGAATTACTCCGAAAAATGAAACAGAATTAACCTGCTGAAGTTCATGTATGCTCATTTAAAAAATAATTGTATTATACAATATATTTTTAATACAATTAAAAAAATCTGAAGAACAGTAATTAGAATCCCAATTGAAATAAAAGGGAATTACTAAACTCCAGTAAAATGTACATAAAAACAGAAACAAATGCGTAAATATGGTCAAACATTACTGATGTTCATGTATGCTGATTAAAAAAAGAATTTGTATAACAGTTTAATACAGTAAAAAACATTTAATGACAGGTATGATAATCCCCATTGAGAATAAATAATAACAACATTTATTTTCGAGAGTTAAATGTCCAAAAAAACATTGAAAATACACACATAAAGTAAAACTAACTGCCATTCATGTATGCTAATTTAAAATATCTCAAATGTTTTAGCAAAATCTGAATAACAATATGGGCAATGGGAACCTGTGAATTACAAAATCTCAAAAGTAAAATTTTAAATTAGAATTTGGGCGGATAATTATGCTTAATTGTCATAAACACATTGTCACAATCAGAATTACATTTTTAATTAAATCAATATTAGTTATTTTAGTGTAGTTGTGTGTTGTTTGTTTTGTTAAAAAAAAAACGACACTTTAAAAATTTAAGCAAAATTCATCTTTTCAAATGTATTTTCGTGACATGGACATGTCAGTTTCTATGCGGATCCTCTGGTTTTGGTCTGTTTTCACCCGAATTGAGAGATTTCATCACAGTCTCTACGAACAAAACCAGAGATCTGTCTGCCCTCAATACACCCTCAGTCACAAGGGCCACAGCTTTGTTGATGGACTATACTGCATACTGTACAATCCATAGTCACAATAGAGGCTATGCATTGACGTCACTTTCCCCTTCGTATCACGGCCCCTTGGTCGTACTGAGTGGCAAAACATTGAGCAAAATGTCTGGGTTTTTATAGGGTAAGCTGCAAAAACACTAGTATAACTAACTATTATCAGCTTAAATGAAAGGCAGTTGGACTCGACAGTGACACTTACAACTTGCACAAGAACCTGTGGCCAGAAATCACAATTATGTGATGCATCAGGACAGAACTGTCTACAATATATCTTACTATATTTGCAAGAAAGTACATAAAGTCTAAATGGCACATGTCTAAATGGCTATCCATGATGTGTTAAGACTGGTCTATCAGGAGAGTGCATTGGTTTAACATTAAAATACATGCAATATTCAAATGACAAAATATTATATACTATTGGGTAACACTTTATTTCACAGTGTCCTTGATACATGCTACTGTAGTAATAACTATAAATTATGCATAATTACATGCAACTAACCCTAAATCAAACCCCATTCCTAACCTATAGTAAGTACATGTAGTTCATTATTTTTACAAAGTACTTAAATGTTTACTTGCACTGTAACACGGACACCTTAAAATGAAGTGTAACCTAATATCGTATTATTATATAGTACAAAATAATGTAACATTTGTACAAAATAGTATTCACAACATCCATAATGTTGCGTAATTGTATCACTCAAAATGCCCAGCTGCTGTGGTTAAGAGTGTATTAATAGACCATGAGGCGTGTGTAACCTGTTTTGTTTTCAAGAGCCGTGTATTGTGTAAGAGTTTTTACTCTTTCGTCTCTTTCGTCAAGTTTGTTGGGATTTTCCGAGTGTCCTCTAAACACATCATTGTAAAGTGCACACATCCTGTAACTCATGAGAGGGATTGAGTATGAAGCGAAGGAAAGAGAGAGTCACACCACCGCCATCACCCAAGACTTCCTCATAAATCTCTTTCCGTCCTGAGAAACCAGAACCTCAAGTGCAATTCCACACCGCATTCCTCAGCCGTCCCATTACACACTCATCACTCTTTAACCAAATGAGCGCAAATGAAAATGTATTTGAGACCTCTGACAGGCCTGACTGTCGCAGAGCAGTGAGAAACTTTAAAGGGAAAACAACGGCTCACAGAAACAGCAAGTCCAGAGGTCAAAAGAACAGATCGAGTTTGCGTTTTCGGCACACAAAGACGAGGATATTTTTACTGCAGAAAAGTATAGCCTTCTGTGTATCCTGTGTTTGTGAGTCATCGTGAGGGACGTGGACTTCCTGTCATATTTGACCTCTGCTCTGTACCAGGCCCGTGTTAGCAGTTCTGCGTGTGTGATGTCGTCCACCTGACTGCACGCGCTTCTCCGAGACGCCTCTTCCAAGTGCTCCATCTATGTCAACAGTGTTTTCCCTTCCTGTCCCCCGGACCCGCTGACGCCTGGCGCTGCCACCCTGCCTCTCGCACGCAGCTGAGGAATCCAGACGCTGGCTCCGGTTACGCCACGCTCCCGAGATGTTTCCGAGGAGAAAGTAGAGCTGTAATTTATAGAATCTGGCCAGCATGAGGAGTTGAACTTTGGGAAGCCAGCAGGAATGTCCAACTGAATGTTTCTACGGACACTCTGTTCCAAAACCTACTGAGCTTGCCTACTTAAAGCGATAGTTTGTCCCAAAATTATTTTTTGTTAATTTACTCACCCTCTCGGGATACCCAAGATGCAGCCTGAAGACTTTTTTTCTTCAGTAGAACTGTAAAGAAGACTTTACAGTTTTGAGTCACTTTGAGAGTCAAAAAAACAAATAGTGGCTGACTATACTCTGAGGTCTTATGAAGAGAAACGATCGGCCTCTGCAAACGCTCTTGAGAGCTTCCTGTCACATAATAGCGTATATACAGGAGCTCAGAGTGTGAAAAAGTCTGTGAAAAGTCAATCTTCCCGATTGAGATTGTGCAAGCGAATGTAATCTTAATTCATCTTTGGCTAAGCCCCGCCCCCCTTAGTTACTGTTGCTACATCCGTCAACTTCATCTGGGCTCTGGTTTGGTATCAACATGGCTTATGCTGTGACGGCTCTTCCTGCTGAAATTTTATCAAACTTTTATAAAGCAGCAAATAAAGTGTCCGATAGAAGTAGGCAAAAGGGGCTCAGTGTGCGTTCGAAGGCTATATTCAAGACATACGGGTGAAACGCAAGCAACAACAAGGCATCCAAATAGAGGCAAAAGCATAACGGTCACAGTCAAAAAATTACCCACCGCATATCCTAATCGAGACGGAGGCTGTGACTAACAATATCAAGGAGCAACACTGTTCATGCAAAGCTGGGTAGGTCTCTTCACTTCTATAATCGTTATTATTTACAAAGCAAACGGACTACGCGAGTATAAAGTTGTATTTATTAACAGCGTGTGCTAGCGTATCAACAATTAGGGTAGAGAACCAAAATCGTAACCTAAAACAGCATAAAACTGTCTAACTAGTATAACTAGTATCTGACCAATCATATTTCGCCATCCGCCATTTTGTCCGACAAAGCAGTCAGGAGAGTTACAGTAGTAGATTAACGTTGAGGATTTGAACTTGAAAAGCGGAGTGTACTGACGTCTTTCCGCAGTTAAAACATAATTCCTTCTGATGTTCATTCATGTTTATTCTATGCTATAAATGAACTAGAAGGAAGAGATGATCGGTTCTCGAGCTTTAACTGATGCTCTACAAGCGATCTGTCACGACACACTAAACGGTATTTATTGAAAAAATTCAATTTCTTTTTAAAAATGACCAAATTTGAAAGGTGAGACTTTGTTTAATACGTTTAATATCAAAAGTAACCTGGTCTGTCCTGTCTGTCAGCGTGTTGTCTGTCTGTCAGTGTCCTCTCTGCTCCGCGATGTGTTTTTCATTGCGTGAGACCATGGTGTGTGTGTGTGAGAGCGGCGTAGCTTGTCGGACATAGCGACAGTAACTAAGGGGGGACGGTCTTTGCGAACGGTCAATTGTTTCTATAGATTGCGTCATCCAGTATAAGCACAAGTGCCGCATTGATTGAACAATGTGAACAAGAACATGTGCATGTTTCCTCTCTGTTGTAAAACAAACACAGCGTCGGCTCACGTGTGAGTTTGCTCCGCACAGACGTCATTACGTGACCGCAAGTTAAAGCGACATTATTAATGCGTTAATATTTAATGCGGCAGAGAATAATGCAACATTACTCTCCAGACTCTTGTGAACGCGCTCAGGACCGTTTGCAGTGGCTGTGGATTACTTACAGGTAATAATGTTGTATAATGTTCAGTTTCTTGCACAGACCGATCGTTTCGCTTCATAAGTCCTCAATGAACCGTCAGGAGTCATGTGGGTATTCATTTTGTTTTGCCTGTATGTGTTTTTTTGACTCTCAAAGTGACGGTCGCCATTGACTTGCATTATATAAATCACTAAGGACCACGTTTTCAGTGGTCTACATGGATGGTCCGAGGATGAGTAAATAATACATTTTAATTTTTAGGTAATATCTCTTTAACACATGCATGTTCACACATAGGTGCATCACTAAAGTGTGTGCTGCCGTCACATTCTTCACTGAATGCCGTGCCAAGACTGAATAAATGAATCACCGCACTTCATTCACCCACACAGGCCTCATTTACTAATCATAAAGACTCATTATATTTTGAAACTCCCAACATGTCTTGTAAAAACAATGTAATGACTGACAATAACAGCCATTGAAGGTCATAAATTACGTTTGACTTGTTAATTGCTGCTGAACATGTATATTATTGTCTTCCCGATATCTTGATTTTAAGGTGGTCTGCTCTTTGGATGTAGAGTGTGATGAATACATGTTAACACATCAAATAAACAGTGTGTGTAAAATGAACTCTGAACTGCTTACTTTTTCTGTTCACACAGAAAGTGTTTCTTTGTTTCTTTCTGCCTGTGCTATTTTTAAGTGCCTAATTTGAAATTGCATTTTTGTTTTGTTTTTTGTGTCCCATAAACTTTATTTTGGTCCTTGACTCCTTGCCCTTCTTTCATCGGTAACCTCTTGAAACAATGAACATTTCTCTGTTGCACTACACTGGAATAACAACTGAAAGATCAGTGAGAAGAGCTTGACATTCACCATACTCCAGTAAAATATTGTCAACACTAGGTTTTTGAAATGAGATATTGTGTCTGATATTGTGCATGCGCTTTAAACAGATATTTTCAAAGACAGGAAAAATGTCTGCACTTCCTCATTGTTGTGTTTGTTTGGTAATGTAGATATACGTTACGTGAACTTACTATAGTAATAACAGTAAATTATTACAAGTAACTAACCGTAAACCAAACCCTAACCATAACTAAGTACCTGTAATTAATTAATATTACTCAGTACTCGGTTGAGTAAGTACAATGTCATCTTAAAATAAAGTGTAACCGTTCAGGTATTAAATACTTATAGCTATTTTAATTGTACTTTCAGCTACCAATAAGAGAATAGCGCTCCCAACTCCATTTAAGACATTTTACAGTATTTAAATCCATTCCACACATTTTCCTCAAAAATATACTACAGTTCAAAATGTTTTTAAAAGTCTCTTTTGCTCACGAATGCTTCATTTATTTGATTAAAAATAAAGTTAAAAACAGTAATATTATCATTTAAAATAACTTTTATATTTAAACATTTCAAAAAGTAATTTTAGCATAACATGATCCTTCAGAAATCCTTCTAATATACTAATTTGCTGCTCATGCATTATTATTATTATTATTATTATGTTGAAAACAGTTGATTCTTAATATTTTTGTGGAAATTTTTTTTTTTCCGGATTCATTGATGAATATAAAGAAATAGGGTTACACTTTATTTTAAGGTGTCGTTGTTACAGTGTAATTATATATGTAAGTAGAGTAATATTAAGCAACTACATGTACTTACTATAGGGTTAGGGTTGAGGGTTAGTTGCATGTAATTATGCATAATTTACTGTTATTACTATGGTAAGTACATGTAACATACTGTATGTAACAAGGACACTGTAAAATAAAGTGTTACCATCTTGTATCAATATTTAAAATATCGATTTAATTTGTCCTTGCTAAATAAAAGTATACATTTCTTTAATACACAATCTTACAGACCCCACACTTTTGAAGGATAGTGTACGTGTGTGGATTAAAGCAACAGGGGGGGAGGGGGGGTTTGGTGAAAATATCCCCATCCTGAATCCTCACAATCAAATCAGTGCTAAAGCTGAGAGGAACATCCGTTGTTAATGATGTGACTGCTGTGTTCTGCTGGTGTAAAGATCGACTAAAGCTGACGGATTCACCTCCGCCTGACCTGTGCGTTTGATTTTTGAATAAAATTTTGAATCAATTTGAAGATTTTTTTTTCTTCTTTTTTTCCCGTGGTATGTAGCTATTCATGCAGATGTTTTAATTCAGGCGATGACATGAAGTCCTAACATCTTCCATGTTCCTCAGACTCGAGCAGATGTCAAAACACACACCTGCGCCTCAAATAACCACCTGTAATCTGCTGTGACGTCACTCTGGCTCTCCTTCTGTCATTTTCCCAGCGGAACACAGTTATTTTCAAGCATAACTACAACGGATTTGCTTCATGAATGTTGCACGTGCTATTTATGTTTTCCTTCAGGCGCAGTTTTCCATGTAGAGGACACAGCTTCATACAGTAGTTGTGCAATGATCAAACTCCTCACACACTCATGCCTGGAGATATGTGACCTCTGCATGAACACCGTCTTCTGTTTACAGCTGCTCTGTATTGCACTTGCACACTAAATGGGAGTGTGCTAATAAACGTCTTGCTCAAACGGATGTGTGTGAGTGTGTTGTTCCCGTTATTTGATGAGTCTAGTTTGGCTCACGTGTCTGTGCTAACAAGCTTCCTGATGCGGTTGATACTGGACATCGGGATGGAAAGAGGAAGTGGCTCATTAACTGAGCCATTAACTGGGGATCTGCGGCCCCAGAGAGATCTAGAATTTGATCATAATTTCAGACACTTAAAAGGGTGTCTCTCTCCACTTCATATTTGGCTCATTGGAAAAACATACTTGTGGCGTCATTCCTGCAGGATGATATTACATTGCGTTTTGCACATTCTGCAACACTTTTTTAGTGCACTGACACTATTTATTGTGTAAAGCATTAAATACATAAAAGTGACTTGACTTTTAAAGTGAAATGCACTTTCAGATTTATCTGAAACAGATGAACGTGAATCTGGTTGTTGAATTCATGGCTTGACGTTAGCTTTTTTGCTCACCAGCCTGTCTACTCTACATTTTCACTGGCCGCAATTTTGACATCAATACCACGGGGGAGAACCGCCATATAGATTTGAAATATTATCTCATAATTTGGCAGGAGGCATATTAGGCTGCTTTCACTTTAAACCCTGACGCACGGATCCATTATACGGTTACACATGCGTGTTTACGTTCACTTAAAACGTTACTGTGTTTACGTGAAAACTCACCAAGACTAGCATTTTGTGTGAATTTTACTCTTTAAAGGAACACGCCGACTTTTTGGGATGCTAGCTGGAGCCATTTACCTCCAGTCTTTGTGCTAAGCTAGGCTAGCAGTGGGTGCGTCAGACAGAGTTACGGCACGCACGGAGATGAAAATATTATGGACTTATCTAACTCTGGGGGATACGGTGAATAAGCTAAAGTCCCAAAAAGTCGGTGTGTTCCTTTAAGCACAATAAGTAGGGGAAAAAAACATTAGCGCTGAGAGACGGATTTATGTGTTTACACTTTGGGTTTGAGCACAAAATCTGCAGAAATGAATAAAATGATGTGCAATACGCACAATCCCACACCGAAATTCAAGCCCTATATCCAGGAGGCGGGTCAACTCACTGTCAGAGAGATGAGAGAACAAGAAAGTGCAGTGTATCTGTTCTGTGGAAAATGAGCATTGGAAGCATTTCAGATATTTCAGTACGGCAGAACGGTGTAGGAATTACAACAGTTTGTATTATGTGCCTCCCACTTTTTAAGGGACCAAAAGTAATGGGACAGATTAACAATCATAAATCAAACTTTCACTTTTTAATACTTGGTTGCAAATCCTTTGCAGTCAATTACAGCCTGAAGTCTGGAACGCATAGACATCACCAGACGCTGGGTTTCATCCCTGGTGATGCTCTGCCAGGCCTCTACTACAACTGTCTTCAGTTCCTGCTTGTTCTTGGGGCATTTTCCCTTCAGTTTTGTCTTCAGCGAGTGAAATGCATGCTCAATTGGATTCAGGTCAGGTGATTGACTTGGCCATTGCATAACATTCCACTTCTTTCCCTTAAAAATCTCTTTGGTTGCTTTCGCAGTATTCTTCAGGTCATTGTCCATCTGCACCGTGAAGCGCCTTCCAATGAGTTCTGAAGCATTTGGCTGAATATCAGCAGATAATAATGCCCGAAACACTTCAGAATTCATCCTGCTGCTTTTGTCAGCAGTCACATCATCAATAAATACAAGAGAACCAGTTCCATTGGCAGCCATACATGCCCACGCCATGACACTACCAACACCATGCTTCACCGATGAGATGGTATGCTTTGGATAATGAGCAGTTCCTTTCCTTCTCCATACTCTTCTCTTCCCATCACTCTGGTACAAGTTGATCTTTGTCTCATCTGTCCATGGGATGTTGTTCCAGAACTGTGAAGGCTTTTTTAGATGTTGTTTGGCAAACTCTAATCTGGCCTTCCTGTTTTTGAGGCTCACCAATGGTTTACATCTTGTGGTGAACCCTCTGTATTCACTCTGGTGAAGTCTTCTCTTGATTTTTGACTTTAACACACATACACCTACCTCTTGGAGAGTGTTCTTGATCTGGCCAACTGTTGTGAAGGGTGTTTTCTTCACCAGGGAAATAATTCTTTAGTCATCCACCACAGTTTTTTTCCGTGGTCTTTTGGTGTTGCTGAGCTCACCGGTGCGTTCTTTCTTTTTAAGAATGTTCCAAACAGTTGATTTGGCCACACCTAATGTTTTTGCTATCTCTCTGATGGGTTTGTTTTGTTTATTCAGCCTAATGATGGCTTGCTTCACTGATAGTGATAGCTCTTTGGATCTCATATTGAGAGTTGACAGCAACAGATTCCAAATGCAAATAGCACACTTGAAATGAACTCTGGACCTTTTATCTGCTCCTTGTAAATGGGATAATGAGGGAATAACACACACCATGGCCATGGAACAGCTGAGTAGCCAATTGTCCCATTACTTTCGGTCCCTTAAAAAGTGGGAGGCACATATACAAACTGTTGTAATTGTCACAGGTCGGGGGGGTCGACTCGGTCTACACCCTCCGACCTGTGACAGATTCTTGGCGTAGTCGGCAGGGTAAAATTTGAGCAGGCTTTATTAACTTAAAACAATTAGAAATCCTAATTTTAAAACTTCTTCTTCCTCCTCGATATCCAATGGGCGGTGGGGGAATACCACCAACCCAACGGCGGGCGTGCCTCAAGTGCTGAGGGGGTGTTCGCTGGACAGCAGGCAAGTACTCCAGGTACAGTTGGCTTCCTCCCGGTATAACAGGTACAGGAGGCTTACGGCTGTGAAGGGGGCGTCGACTGGACAGCGGGAAAGTACTCCAGGTACGGTTGGCGTCCTCCCAGGATAACAGGTGCAGAAGGCTTATGGCTGTAGAAAGGAGCGTCGACTGAACAGCAGGTAAGTACTCCAGGTACGGTTGGCTTCCTCCCAGTATAACAGGTACAGAAGGCTTACGGCTGTAGAAAGCAGCGTCAACTGGACAGCAGGTAAGGACTCCAGGTACGGTTGGCTCTTCCCAGTATAACAGGTACAGAAGGCTTGTGGCTGTGGAGGGGGCGTCGACTGGACAGCAGGTAAGTACTCCAGGTACGGTTGGCTTGCTCCCAGTATAACAGGTACAGAAGGCTTACGGCTGTAGAAAGCAGCGTCGACTGGACAGCAGGTAAGTACTCCAGGTACGGTTGGCTCTTCCCAGTTTAACAGGTGCAGACAAATTCGGAGGAACGGCGGGAACGTTGACCGGGTGGCAGATGGGCAAGTCCAGGCAGTCGTCCAGCTCCTAAAGTCGGGCGGGCTTAGAATTCACAGCCACTTAATTACTTCCTCGGAAAACTCCAGACTGTAACACAAGGCAGGACTGATGGGCACGTGACGGAACTCTGTACATTAGGCATGCAGCAACTTCACTTCAAACACACACGGTGGGACACAGCATTTCCACACGTCACTCTCACCCACTCCGTGGAATTAAGGCCACGGCCCACCTCCTCACCAATGTCTTGAGAGCGTGTGAACCGATGAGGCTCCCAAGGGGAAAAACCCGCCGATGGGAAGCTGGCTAGAGGAGAAAGTTCACTGCCTCGCTCTGGACCAGTGGGGACTGTAAGAAGAGAGAATTTGGCGACAATAATCACGTGTCACAACAACTGTCCTCACATTCAGGCGTCTGGACCCCTCTTCTATTCCACCTCTTCTCATATGCAATATATTGGGGTGTAAGTCAACATTCAATACAGCCAGTGAAAGGTTGGTACTTATCTTCACCCAGGTGGGTAGACTCGATGCTACTTTGTAAATGGTTTCGCCCTCTACCTCTCTGTTCTTCGCCACCCAGTTCTTCGTAGCAGACCCCTTTCCACAGAGCGATCTCGCCAGCCGATTCGACCCACAGAAATCTCCCAGCCCACCTCGACAGAAACAAAGACAGTGCGCAGCAACAACCCAACACGAGAGAGCCCTCTTCTCTGTCTTCCCACTCTGCTTTTATCTGTCTCTCAAGGCTACGAGTCTCAATCATCAAGCAGCCGCTTAATCCGCCGCACCTGCTGTCACTTTGCCATCAGCGGCTGCTGTTACCATGGTAGCGACGCACCCGAGGCTGGCCTGGTGTTCTGTTGAAGTCGCTCCGGGTGGAAACGTCCCTCCGCGGACTTTTTAGTTCTGCCTCTACGTCGTCTCCTTGTGACATAATTCCTACACCGTTCACCTGATTTGGATGTAAATACCCTCAAATTAAAGCTGAGAGTCTGCAGTTAAAGCACATCTTGTTCGTTTATTTTCAAATCCATTGTGGTGGTGTATAGAGCCAAAAAGATTAGAATTGTGTCGATGTCCCAATATTTATGGACCTAACTGTATATAATCCTTTGCTCTATGTTGTTAATGTAGGTTTCTAATGCGCTGCAGGTTAGTTCTGCATATTAGTTAATTACACATTTCCTTTAGGAATGACCAGTGTGGATCAGGGCCAGCAATCCGTGTGCTCCAACCGGAACTGGACAAATACTCTGATTCATTCTAAACTTCTGACCTGTAATGCTCCTGAATCAAAATCATACACTGTTCACTCATTGGCCAGAGGAGAACTGGCCCCCGACTGAGCCTGGGTTCTCCCAAGGTTTTTTTCTCCATTCTGTCACCTGATGGAGTTTTGGTTCCTTGCCGCTGTTGCCTTACCTTCTGGCTTGCTTAGTTGGGGACATTTAATATTCAACAATATTATAGATCTGCCTTAAAGGTGGACGATGATGAAATAGTTTTTTGTATTATTTTCATGTTATCACTGTGAAGCTGCTTTGATACAATCTGTATTGTAAAAAGCGCTATATAAATAAAGGTGACTTGACTTGACTTGACTCGTTTGAGTGAAAGTTGCCTCATACTGAAAAATGCGGCCATTATTTACTCACCTTTGTGTTATTCCAAACCTGTGTGCTGTTGTTTGTGTATGGAACGGAAAAGGGGGATTTTTGAAGAAACCATTTTAAAATCTGAACATGAACACAAATGACTAATGACGTGTTTGCCTCACACTATGTCTTCAGAAGAGCTATATAGACTATTTTTCACGTTGTCATAGTCATTATGAACTTCTGGTATATGGAAAAGAGCAATCACTCAAACACCATCCAGAACTGCAACAACATGATGACAGAAATTTGGGAATTTGTGTTCTGTTGTCAGTCTGTCAGCTGTTGTCTCATTTTCCATTATCAGACAATAAGGGATTCTTGGGAAAGGGTCATGCAGGGGGGTTTCCCATGGGAAAGTAGGAGGCCAGGTGTCTGGGGATAAAGGAGATGTGTCAGCGCTGACTATATCTGTCATGGCTGTTGGGTCAGGATCACGAGTGTGTGTGTGTGCGCGCGCTCATCAGGTGGGCTTTAACATAAAGCTGTCGTTACTACCCAATTAATCCTTCAGAAACTGCCAGCAGGATTGAGGAACGTTAAAAATACTCCTTTTTGCAGCCATCTCAGCCATACACTCTGTCCTTAGTAACTGTGTCCAGCAGCACTAGACTGCATTAACACTTCTTTAAATACTCTCCGTTTTATTTCATCGAGTCCAACAAGGGTGGCAAGGGTTCAGTCAGTGCTTGATGGATAAGACCGGACATCGGATCTTCTTCTCTTTTGTTTCTCAGATTCCAGTCCTCAGTCTGCAGTTCCCTCTGCCAAAACACTGCAACGTCCACAAGCGCTGCTGTCACATGGGATGCAAACATGTCCAGATGTCTTGGACGGAGTCTAACTTGGTCTCTAAATCTTCTTAACAACGCTCTGTCAGCCTTATGGTTATTCATTATTCACTCTGTCAAATTCTGTTGAATAAAGGAGTAGTTTAAACAAAAACAATTCTGTCGTTATGTACTTTGTATTGAAATCCTGAAAGATTGTTGAATGAAAAAGCTGCGTGATGAGTCTTCAAAATTTCTCATTTGTGTGTGTCCATGGAAGAACGGTCATACATGTTTGGAATTACATGTGTGAGTAAACAATGACAGATTTGTGTGTGAACTGTCCTTTTAAAGTATAGATATGATGTTTCTCCAGCTGATTCAGTGATTCTGCTCTCCATTCTTTTGTCCTTCCGTCACTGGATTATCTCAGATGGGTGTGACGCCTTGTGTTTGGAGGATGTGTTGTACTTTACAGTGTGTGAGGGTTGCTGATTAGTTTAGCAGGACATTCAGTTCCTGTGTGTGTGTGTGTGTGTGTGTGTGTGTGTGTGTGTGTGTGTGTGTGTGTGTGTGTGTGTGTGTGTGTGTGTGTGTGTGTGTGCGCGCGCGCGTGCGTGTGCGTGCGCGCGTGCACTCAGCATTTCATTATTTGATTTGTGCTGTAGAAGACAACACACTACAACAGCGGCAAAGGTTTAGGCTACCTTATTTGTTTTTTGTTTGTTTATCATGAACTTCAAACGGTTTTTTTTTGTGTGGGTGTTTTTTTTTTTTTTGTAAAAGACAAAGACAGAAGTTTAGGCAAACGTATTTGTTACAAACATAATTGTTTTTCATGATCTTACATTTTTTTGTTGTTGTTGTGTTGTTTTGTTTTTCATTGCTTTGTTGTTTTTGTAGAAGATCCCTGGGTGACCCGACAACTCACTACAACAAAGTCAAAAGTTTAGGCAAACATTTTTAGAAATTTGTGTGTCTCTCCTGTTCTTGAAAATGTTTTTGTTTTATGTTTTATTTAATTATATATTGTTGTGTTTTTTGTTTGTTTGTTTTCTGTTGTTTTGTGTCGCATGAACACAATCTGAGTGAATCTGTGTGAATCTTGTAAAGGCAATTCACCTTTGGCTAAGCCCCGCCCCCCTTAGTTACTGTTGCTACCTCCGACAACTTCATCTGGGCTCTGGTTTGGTATCAACATGGCTTATGCTGTGACGGCTCTTCCTGCTGGAATTTTATCAAACTTTTATAAAGCAGCAAATAAAGTGTCCGATAGAAGTAGGCAAAAGGGGCTGCAGTGTGCGTTCGAAGGCTATATTCAAGACATACCGGTGAAACGCAAGCAACAACAAGGCATCCAAATAGAGACAAAAGCATAACGGTCACAGTCAAAAAATGAACCACCGCATATCCTAATCGAGACGGAGGCTGGGACTAACAATATCAAAGAGCAACACTGTTCATGCAAAGCTGGGTAGGTCTCTTCACTTCTATAATCGTTATTACAAAGCAAACGGACTACGCGAGTATAAAGTTGTATTTATTAGCAGCGTGTGCTAGCGTATCAACAATTAGGGTAGAGAACCGAAATCATAACCTAAACAGCATAAAACTGTCTAACTAGTATAACTTCACAGTAAGGTTAAAAGCAAAAATAGAGCACACAAAAGTGAGCTTGTTGATCCTTGAGGGGTTTCGCTGACTGTGAGGACGTCCACACAGTTTAATCCAAAAACGACACTTGTCAGTATTTTACTTCGGTTTTGGGAAGGGAAAAAACGGACACCCCCCTCCAACCTCTCTGGGAAACGCGTATTTTGTATAAAACTACGACGGTAATAGCCTGCCGAGACCAAAAATATGAGACGCCTATGTTAAAGTCAATGGAGCGCTGTGAAAAAGTGTCGGACCTCTGCGGGAGCTCGTTCTTGGCTGCGCTGTGATTGGTCAATCTACATTCTAGGGTGTGGCTTAGCCAAAGGCGAATTGCAGATTGTTCTGTCATCTGATGGAGTTTCGGTTTCTTGCCTCTGTCACGTTTGGCTTTTGGCTTGCTTAGTTTGGGACACTGCATATTCAACAATATTATTGATCTGCCCTGCATTGACACCATTATATGAGAACGATGACATCACGGTTTTCTCCAGAGTGGCTATATATATAAGTGAACTAAATTAATAACTTTTTGACGACGGAAATTTACCGTCACTGAACTTACTTAAGCTGGACTACAACACTATTTTCTTCTAGATCTGCTGTGCCGCAGAAACAAACTTTGTTGGATTATTTTCCTGTTATCACTGTAAAGCTGCTTTATAACAATCTGTTTTTTTAAAGCGCTATATAAATAAAGGTGACTTGACTTAAATTGAAGTGCAAATGAAGTTTAATCTCTATGAAAAGCTTTCCCACATGGATAATACTGTCTTGATGGCCTTTTCCCCACTGAATTGGTGTCTTTCAGTTGAAGTAACTGATGTTCCCACAGTCACCACCACCATTTTTCCTCTAAATTATTGCCTTTCTCCCTGGAGAAAGTTAATTATGCCTGATTGTTCCAGCAAGCCATACTTTAACAGACGTTGGTGTGTCGTAGAAACAGGCAGCCCGTGGAAGTGCTCAGTCTGTCTGATAGCAAGTCACACGTGTTCAAGTCACAAGTCACTATCAATTCTTGAGTCAAGTATCAAGTTGCAGTGCACAGCACACAGACCAATCAAGTCAAGTCAGCGGCTCACCTCAAGTAAGTCAGGCTGAATCGTGCTCAGTACCAAATAACAAAAACAATAGTGTATATTCAGGGCCGTGGCTGTATGCAGGGCCCCGGTGCCGGTTGTTACTGTGGGCCCCCCTTGTTTGAAATCATCACCACCTTTCTCCCCTCAAGCCTGTTGATTTTTGCCAAAATCTATTTTTCCCTCAGTAATTAAGAACTTTTAAGTTTTTAAAATTCTGAATTATTTTAATAATAACAATTATAAGATAAATTTTTAAGGCAAATGCACAAGTGTAATGGATCAACATTTTATAGTAAATGCCATGTTTAACTTTGCTTATATATTTTCTATGATTTATCACATACAGGGCAGTGACAGAAATGAACTTCCCCATTAAGGGTCAATATTTGCCCCTAAAATGTATTTCCAAAGGCATTTCCTAACCTTTTTTAATGCATGCATCATCTTAGGGGTCTGCATCAATGCATTTACACTGCAATTACAACTGCATACAGTGCTATGCATAAGTTTAGACACCCATGCTAAAGTTGACTAAAAAGAGGAATAAAAAATCATCTTTTGGAAATTGAACTTAATGCCTTAATTTAAAAAAATAGGAAAAATCCAACCTTTAAGGACACCAATTTTCGTTGTGAATGAATAATGTATCGTAAATAAATAAATGTTCTTCCTTAAAATACAGGGTGCATAAGTTTGGACACCCCTATGTTAAACTCCCATAGAGGCAGGCAGATTTTTATTTTTAAAGGCCAGTTACTTCATGGATCCAGGATACTCTGCATCCTGATAAAGTTCCCCTGGCCTTTGGAATTAAAATAGCCCCACATCATCACATACCCTTCACCATACCTAGAGATTGGCATGGTTTTATTTCAGTTAGCCTAACAGCTGGTTTGATTTGCATTGAGAGATGATCTTATGGAAAGTACTCCATGCCAATCTCCAGGTATAGTGAAGAGTGTGTGATGATGTGGGGCTATTTTAATTCCAGAGGCCAAGGGAACTTTATCAGGATGCTGAGTATCCTGGATCCATATAGTAACTGGCCTTTAAAAATAAAAATCTGCCTGCCTCTATGGGAGTTTAACATAGGGGTGTCCAAACTTATGCACCCTGTATTTTAAGGAAGAACATTTATTTATTTACGATACATTATTCATTCACAAAGAAAATTGGTGTCCTTAAAGGTTGGATTTTTCCTATTTTTTTAAATTAAGGCATTAAGTTCAATTTCCAAAAGATGATTTTTTATTCCTCTTTTTAGTCAACTTTAGCATGGGTGTCTAAACTTATGCATAGCACTGTATGTAATGTTGAGATTAATGTTTTAAATATATGCAATTTTCAATGAAGAAAATGAAATGACACATTTAATTATGTTTTTTCTGTTTTTTTCTCTCCATGTAATCACAGACGGACTCGATGATGGTGTGATCAGATCTCTGTGTGGATCTGGCTGTTGTCAGACTGTACAAAAAATCTCACTGGATTATTACAATTAATGGACAAGGGAATGTTTGGATATGTAAACTGATATTTCCTACTGACACACTACAGCAAAATATATAAATAACTGGCTTGAAACCAATTTATTTTGTGATAATAGTAACATGCCTAAGACTTTTACACAGTACTGTATCTTATGTCGAAGTCTCAGGACCAAAACATTTCTGTCCAATCATTGCATTCGATCCGAATGTCTGCCTGTCAACATATGTATTCGCATACCTCCTCCTCACACCTGCTCGCGCAGACGTCACACATCATCAGCACAATCCATGAGGCAATGCAGAGTCGTAAACACTTGCAATGCGTCCTGTAACAAGGTTGGATGTTATGGGAAGAAGGAGGCGGGAACCGGCGAACATTCAACAACTTTTAATAAATAAATAAACAAATACAAAATGAAAGTATAAGCCAGCAGTCCCTCGCGGACGACTGCTGGCTACAGAAACACAACAGAAACACAACACAAACACAGGCCTGTCCTCTCTCGCTCTTCACTGTCGTCGCTCCTCCTTTTATGCCTCCGCTCCTCCGTGAGAGATACGAGACCGGTGCGTCGCGCAGGTGTCGCTCATCATTAATCGCGCCGCTCTCACGTCCCTCGACCTCGTCCTGCTCGCCACATACCCCCATCGCCCCTCGCAGGCCGGGGGGTACCCACGAGACTGCGCTCAACTCCCCCCTCCCCCTCCCTCCGGGGGAACCGATCACGGTGGCCGCGGGACGTGTGGGTATGGATAGACGAGGCGAGAGAAAGGAGACGGAAGCATGGAGCGACAGTGACGAGAGAGGGGAGAGAGAAAAAAAAAAAATATTGGTCCGGTTCCCACAACGCGCTGTCATCTGGACCTCCACCAGCTGGGCGATCTTCTCCGCGGTGCCTGGCAGTGACGCTGGATAGCCCTCAGTGAACGGCTCGACACTCCGGCCGCCTGGTGGACGGCGACGACTCCTCCGGGTTCGGGCAGACGGCCGGAGTCCCCCGTTCCCTGCTCCTCCCCGTCATGGCGGATGGCAGCAGGCTCCGGCCCACGGCGAACGGCGGCGACTCCTCCACTCCCTCACGGACGGCAGCCGCCCCTCCAGCACCCAGGCGGCCGGCCGCGAGCTCGACCGTCTCCCGGGCAACTCCAGCGCGCCGCCTCGAGCGTCCATGGTGACGGAAACTGCCCACCATGCTCGATGGCACCGCGGATTCCACAGCGGCGAGGGCTCTTTGACAGCACGTTCCTCCTCCTTCCCGGGTTTCGGCACCAGTGTAACAAGGTTGGATGTTATGGGAAGAAGGAGGCGGGAACCGGCGAACATTCAACAACTTTTAATAAATAAATAAACAAATACAAAATGAAAGTATAAGCCAGCAGTCCCTCGCGGACGACTGCTGGCTACAGAAACACAACACAAACACAGGCCTGTCCTCTCTCGCTCTTCACTGTCGTCGCTCCTCCTTTTATGCCTCCGCTCCTCCGTGAGAGATACGAGACCGGTGCGTCGCGCAGGTGTCGCTCATCAGTAATCACGCCACCGGTCTCGCGCCGCTCTCACGTCCCTCGACCTCGTCCTGCTCGCCACACGTCCATAATCAAATACTTCGCCACTATAAGTGAAAAAAAACAGCATGCCAAAAGATGTCCGAATACATAGCGTTTGAAAAACAGGCCAATAGAACCCAGATGACCTACTACGCCTGTGAGATTCTGAAGTGTGCATTTGATGGACACTTTACTATCCCGTGAGGCTACAGGAGAGGATTTATGAATGGTGGTGAAGCGACGCAACTGACGCTGGTCACGTGACCGTAACATCATGGCGGATTAATTAAGTCCGGACCACATGCATGCTACCCACATTTATAGAACAGAACATCCTTTTTTAACGGTCACAAAGTAAATTAAAATTCGAATGTAGTACACTATGTGATTTCTGACGCAGCGACAGTCACCGAGCACCACAAAAAAACAGCAGCCACCTTTTACAGTTCCTCCTGAACCAAAACAACAAGCTTATGCTGCGTTCATGTGGTCGTGATTAAGAGATGACAACCCGTGACGCTCTACCAGGAGCTGTTCACGTTTCTTTGGTAACGCTATCAACGCTGAAATGAATCTGCAGCAGTCAGATGTTATGCGTTTTGAGACATGAGGTAATTTAACGCCGTCTCTTGACGCTTTGCAGACTCTACTCTGGATGTGTGTGTTCATGTGTTTTGGAGGAGAACGTCTCTGAAGCCGTCTCTAAAGGATCCCTTTACCACTCTACAGAGAAAGTGTTGTTGGGATAATTTCGGTTTCACGTATCGAAGTGATAAAATTCTGTTTCAAAATTTTAAGGCCAGACAATTAGTTTGTTAAGGCTTGGTTTGTAGGGAATTACAAACCTGCACACATATTAAAATGCGCATAACTATAGAATTAATTCTTAATGCGCACGTGAGCGCCATCAGCGTTTCTCACAGGTTTGTGTTTAAAGTCTGTGTAGAGAGAGCGTTGTCGTCTTAGCAGCCATAACTAATGATCGGTGCGACGGAAGTGAATCAATCTAAACTAACTTTAGCTGGAAAATATCTTTATTCAAGAACCGCTATAAAGCCAAAACAATCTCTGTTAATCTTAAATTATCCGTTTATCACTGTAAAGCCGCTTTGAAACAATCTACATTGTTAAAAGCGCTATATAAATGAAGATGACTTGACTTGACGGAAGGGTGGATCTCATGCTTTCAAAGCTAGCTTGTTATATATAGCTAGCCGCTATTAAACTGCACACCGTAGCTTTAAGCTATATTTGAAAACAATTTTGTTAAAGAAGTATGCCGTTTTGCACATTATTCTCTGTAACGAACAGGTTATACCTTTCCTTTTTCCAGTGGAGAATGAAGTTTGAGTTTGTGATGGCCATGTCCAATATCCTGAATTTGCAAATTGTGCATGCAGCAAAATCTCCTAAAATAAATATGTTAAATTTGTTAAGTTCGCAACGTAATTTTGGGAAAAGTGAACCCATCTAATCTTTCAATTAACCGCCAGAGAATATAAGCAGCCGCTCACCTTGCTTTGGCATCAGCTGTTTTGGTGTCCCTCCACCTCCCCAGCTCCACCAACATAATTTAGGCATCTTGCTACCATACTCGGTTCCACTTTATTTTGTTAGTCCTCTTTAGACATTCTAGTAACTATAAGTAACTTTTCAACTATATGTCAACTAACTCTCATTAGACTATTAGTAGACTGTAGTTGACTGTCAGTAGACTGTTAGGTTAGGGTTAGGTGTTAGGGTTCGGGTTAGGAGAATAAGTTGACTTGTAGTTACCAAGTTACAAATAGTCAGTTCAATGTCTGTTGGGGGACCAACAAAATAAAGAGTTAGCAAATATTAAGCAGACAGTCTACTAATACTCTAATGACTCTAATGTATCTAATGCACTACTCTAATGTTAGTTGACATGTAGCTGCAAAGTTATAGTTAGTAGAATGTCAAAAGTGGACTATCAAAATAAAGTACTCATCATCCAAGCATTAGTATTCCCACTGGGGGTATATCTTAGCTCGAGTTGAAGCTGCTTTCTCGAGTCCCTCCACTGCGGACAGCAAGCCAAATAGACAGCAATCCAAATACGCTTAACCTTATTAGCTTAAAGATTATATGGGCGAAGGAACTCGTGAATTAATTGTTTATATCCAATAGAAACAATCGCACAGACTCTGGTCAGTGTTCCTGGTGTTTCCGAGGCTTTCATTTTATTTTTCAATTGATGTCGCAATGCTTTCAACAACAAAAAATATTGGTGACACTTTATTTTACAGTGTCCTTACATATTTGACATGTACTTACCATAGTAATAACAGTAAATTATGCATAATTACATGCAACTAACTCTAAAACAAACCCTAATCCTACCCTAACCCCATAAGTGCATGTACGGTAGTTGCTTAATATTACTCAGTACTTAAATATATTATTACACTGTAACAATGACACCTTAAAATAAAGTGTAACCAAACTTTTTTTTTTGCAGTTGTTATAAAGTCACTGTCAAGTCGAAGTTGAGTCTCAAGTCAGTTCTCAAGTCATTTTCTTCATTTTGTCGAACAAGTCACAAGTCCTTAAATTGGCGACTCGAGTCAGACTCATGTCAAGTCATGTAACTTGAGTCCGCCAGCTCTGTCTGATAGTATCTAACTATCTCTGTTATTCACCGCAGGACCCCTGAAACACTCTCCCTTTGCCTGTGTGCATTCCTGTAGGAGATCTCTCAAGACATCAGCATTTACACACTGACCCGCTTGTGTGTCATTGACTAGCCTAGAAGACCTCAACTGGTCAACTGATCTATTTTTCCCAGTTTCATAATTTCAGTACTTGTGGTTCGAAGAAAGCATGCACCTATTGCGCATGCAAATATTCAGAGCACCATAAAAGATTAAGCATTGCCGTTCCATCGGAAACTGAGTGCAAACATTTGTGAAAGTTAAACAGGGCAAGCAGCTCTGAATGAAGCTCTTTCATACGGTGTGTGTACAGTGGGTGTGTAATAGGACTCATTCATGTTTCGGTGTGTAATTATGCAGAACCTGCGGGCTAGAACATTGCAGTTCTTATGTTGTTAACTTGTTGTGAACTTACACAACGGCCTGATGCGTAATTCAGTTTATTTGGATTAGATGCCCATATTACAGAAGTTTTAAGAAAAACAAATGATCAGTCAGGTAGAAACAGTCAACAGGTCAACAGTACGGCCCATTGAACAGACTGTACATCTATCCTCAGCCTTTTTCTCACAATTTTTTTTTTTGGCATGTTCCCTGACTAAGGTAAAAAAATATATATAGAGGACCCCCCAAATTTCATTTTATATGGAATAGTGAATTGTGCATAATACATCCAGGAACATGTATTAAAGGAATAGTTCACTTAAAAAGGAAAATTCTGTCATCATTTACTCACCGTCAAGTTGTTCCAAACCTGTATGAATTTTTTTCTTCTGCTAAACAGATGAATGTGGGTAACCAGACAGTTGATGGACCCCATTAACTTCCATAGTATTTGTTTGTCCTGAAAGTCAATGGGGTCCATCAGCTGTCTGGTTACCCACATTCATCAAAATATACAGGTTTGGAACAACTTGATGGTGAGTAAATGATGACAGAATTAAATTTTTAAGTGAACTATTTCTTTAAGGAAGCGGCTTAGGTCAATGTGGATTACAAATTTACTTTAAATGTGACTTAAAGATTTCATCATGTATTTAAAAACAAATATTTAAGAACAAATGAAGTGTGGAAATTTGTCTGTTTGCATTTCCTGGTATTTCAAAGAAAATAGTAAATGTGAGGGGCTCCTTATTTATAGAAGTGATATTTACTATAAAAAAGTCTGCATGTCCTGTCCTAGAGTAACTTTAGCATCAGCATGGAAACACGGTGCCCAAGTTTACCCGGACTCCTTGTTCTGCATGCCTGCAGGTCGTGTTGCACGGATCACAGCATCATGTGACCGCCAGAGACATTTTTATTATCATTTGAAGCGGTGACAGTGGCTCCAAAACTACTTTGTTGAATTCACAGGGAGGAGATTCACAGCATATATATATATATATTGGTAACACATAAATCTTGTGAATCTTACCTGCACAGCACCAACACTGTTTATTTCCCTGCCTTTAAGGCCTCCGGGTATCATTCCGGGTTTGGCGGACTGTTCTTTTAGGTTTAGTGCTCCATTAATAATCTTCCACCCACCTTGTGTACATGCGGCGTCATTTGTGTGGTGGAAAACATTACACACGGCTCATAAATCTGGGCAGGTTAGAACAGGGCGAGTGTCGTGTCTGGAGAAGTGGCAGAGGTGAAGCCAGAGGAAAGACTGAGCATCTGTCTCTTTTGTTTGAGAAGATCCAGCTCTTCACATGCTGTTTCTCACTGCATGGAGGTGGGCAATAATAAGACCAGGTCATTTCCCACCCACCCCTGCAGGCGTGCAGATACCGAGGGCCACGAGGGGTCCTGACACAGGTCAAAGTTGACCCTTTAATGCAAGTATCAAACGTGACTTAAAGTTTACTCTGTCTCTGTCAACTTACTCTGTTTCAAGCCAAATGTCGAAGAAAAAAATATTATAAAATAAAACATGAATATTATGTTAATGTTAAATAATTTGTGGCTTATAGCTTTGTGCCCCACAATTTCAGTTTACACTGTCCCACGCTAATTGGTAAAAGGAATAAAACGAAATAAAAAGGTATATTGGTTTTGTCAAGTCAAGGCAAGTCACCTTCATTATAAAGCTCTTTTAACAGTATTGTTTCAAAGCAGCTTTACGGTGATAATAGAAATTACCGTAACAGATTGTTTAGGCTTTGCCACAGCTCTAGAATAAAGTTATTGTCCAGCTAAAGTTAGTTTTGATTGATTCATTTCCGTTGCGAAGATCATTAGTTATTAACTTAGGGGCCGCTAACACTACACCGTTCTAACAGAAAAACCCTGAACACGCTCCGGTTGTTCGATTATCCGTTATCTCTCCGCAAACCTCAAAAACGCAACCCCAGCGAAAACGCAGATCACGTGTTCAGTCCATAGGGATGTGTGTTTGAATATGTGCGCAGGTGTGTAGTCCTTCTTCACAAATCAACCCTCAACAAACTATTTTTTATAATTTTTTTATAAAATTTGTAATACATTTACATTTATTATTTAGCAGACGCTTTTATCCAAAGCGACTTATAAATGAGAGCAATAGAAGCAGTCAAACTTACAGTAGGTCAACAATGTGTAAGTGCTATGACCTTTCTCAGTTCAATCTAACGCAGTAAACATGTAATACAGAATTAGTTCGATTCACGCGAACCGAAATTATCCCGACAACGTTTTATCTGTATAGAGGTAAAGGGAAGGAGGCCTTCACACTTCACGGGGAGAGACTAGCTGACACTTCAGGACTGCGTTGTCGTCATGTCCAGGCGCAGGTCCTTCATCAGATCTGGAAACGGGCTGGATCCGGCGGACTGCGGTAAACCTCGGGATTAACAGAGAGACTAAATATTGTCTAGAGCTCTGTTCTGTTACATAACATTGAAAGTGTTGCCTGAAGTGAAAGTTTGTGCAGGTCTAATGAGTCATGAGTAGGTATTGACAGATGACCATGCAGGGTCATGTTGCTCGAGGCTAAATCTGTCTGAAATGCCCTCTTTTACTCAATGAAAAGCGTTGGAGTCTTTAGTAACGTTCCAGTTAGCCGGCACATGTTGTGCACGTGCTGTGGGTTAGAGGTACAATAATCATTATCAGGCATCATTCATTAGCATACACTTGGCCTGATGTGTATGGCTTTCCACATACATCAACCCTCTGACAGAGAGAAGATGAGCTGTGAGTGTTGTGACAGCAGAGAGCGTCCAGTAAAGGTGTGCTCTTTCACCCTAAAGGCAGCAGGGACAGTCACGCTTGTCTAAATGAAAAGGGAGAGAGGAACGTGAGACTAGGGGTCAGTGGTTTTAGTTGCCAGAATGAATTATGTTTGTTTGAAGTTTCTCATTTACTGTGGTTAAGAGTTCTAAAATATGACATAATATTTTATCTAACCCTCTCAGAAGCTGTCCAAGCCAGTGTGGGGAATCTGAATGAGAGTTTGTGGTTTATCAAAGGAATAGTCTGATCATTTACTTACCCTTATTGTTTCAAATCTGAAAGAATTTATTTTTTCCATGGAACAAAAATGGGAGAGTTTCTGAGGAATATGCTGACTGGTGTTCTCCATATTATGTGAATGGGATGGGTGCTGCTGCGAATAAAATAAAATAAAAATAAAGCCATAAATATCTAAAAAGTTGTCCAAATTACTTCCAAATCTTCTGACTTCATACAAATGTGCAAAATTTAAGTCGTTATTCATTGAAAAGTTTCCGTCTGAAGTGCCTTTAGATGCATCGTGTGACAGGTGTGACATTTAACAGGGGCGCCTGCAGGATTTCATCTGAGGGTTTTGCTAAATCAACACTTAAAAAGTTCAATTCAATATATGCTCATGTTAAAAATGCAACTTCTGAGAGAGTAGCTATATTGGCTAACTATACACTTCTGTAATACTCAGACCAAACGATCAGTGACCGCAACAGCAGAATTAATGTCTCAGACACGTTTTAAATCTTTAAAAAACACTAAAATGGCAACAATCAACAAAATGGTCAAAGACATCCATCCAGCGCATCTTCACATAGAAAAACAACTGAAAAAAAGTGGAGGAAGACATTTTCTGTGTGAATGGCTGCTTATTTACAAAACACAACAATAGCTGAATGTTCTCAGTTCCCTCTAAAAAGTAGCCTTTTCCTACAATCCAATCAACTTCCGAGGATGAAATCAAGATCCGTCCTACATTTTTTCTCATTCCAGAAGCTGTTTCACTCGGATATACATCACAATAGGGAAGAAATTATTATCGCAACTTCCATTTCTCGCCGACTTTAATCCAAGTCTTCTGAAGAGACACAATCGCTTTATGAACATATCTACCGTAATTTAGGCTTTTATTCACATGTAAACATTGATCAACACTTACATAGAGAACACAAATATAGTAAATGGGAGCTCGACCGCAATGCCCGACATGCAAGAACAAACCTCATTGGTTTTTGTGGAAGCTCAACCTTCTCAGCTTTAGCTTCTGTTTACCAAATTTGAGTTCTCTATGTACAATTACCAATGTTTATATGTTAACAAAAACCTCAATTAAATCTCTTCATTATAAAATGAGATCATGTCTCGATTCATATGGATTTAGTTCACGATATCATTATGAAGTCAGAGTTTTGGGTGAATAGACTTTCTGGAAAGACAGAAATCTCTCAGATTTCGTTTCAAAAATCATATGGTTTTGAAACAGCATGACTGTAAATGACAGATTTTTCATTTTTTTGCAGAACTATTCCTTCATCAAAGCAGTTATTGTCACGTAGAGTGAAATAATAATAAATAAAACGCTTGCAGGAGACAGCTTGTCTCTCCAGGCTGCTGAATTGAGCCCCTCCATGTCATTGTCAGACTCCAAACTCATTCATGAACTCCCGAAGTGGCCTTTCGTTCCCCTCTGGCAGCCACTGGCCTGCCACTAACTGATAAGTGAGCTGTGCTGAGAGGTGCATTGAGGAATGAATAGGAACAAATTGTTTGGTACAACACTATAGTGCTACAAGCTCTCAGCCTCACACTGGGAGTCTCATTCCCTCACAGCATCACCACAGCTGGCCGATGAATGCGGTTTATACAACTCAATCAAATATTTAGCCAAAAGTGAATATTCTGTTTGTCTGTTTTTTACCCTCATGTTGTTCTATAGGCTGTTATTTGTTTTGTGCAACACAAAATTATAATTTTTTGTTATGAACTGCTTTGTACATATACAAGGGCTTACGTGAAGATTCTCTTTCGTGTTCCAAACAGAATATTGGTTTCGGATTAAATAATTATTAATGACTATTCCTTTAAACACACAAACAAATGTAATTGGGATTACAGTTAACGTTATTTTACTTTATGGCTTCCCAAAATTAGCAGTGGAAATCCTGGGCTGAATGTTATCTCTTACACACACTGATCTCAGGATTCCTGTCAGTCATTCCTGCTTTATTCTATGAATGAACAAAGAGCAAATGATTCACTCATGACAATACAAGCATACGACTCTGTTACATTTGCCTGTAAAGCCATTTCAACACGGCCAGGGTCAATGACTGCAAGTTCATTTTAACCAATGTAAACCACATTTTATCCCTGTAGTCTTGAGTTAACCAATGGAATGAGCTGAGTATGGCACAGGATTGATATTTTTGATTTAGGATATAAGATGCTTTGATATAAGAGACTCTGTTCCTGTTGGGAGTTCAGTCAGATGGACATCAGACCGTCTCATCACAATGGAAAAGGAGTCTGAATTACGACACACTTTCTGCGGCACACCAATCTATTTTACTACAGCAATAATATTGTAATGTGGAACAAATTAGTGCACAATATTAGAGTTTTTGTTCAGCAGTGCCAAACGTCAGCCACTGGGCTTGGACTGGTTTTATATTCTGCTTATATTATATGTTTGTGATTTCAGAAACCTTGTTACGAATAAGAATAAGAATAAGAATAAAAGTTTAAAATAATAGTTTAGAAACTTCCACCAGATTTTCTTCCAGGTAACAAATAGAATTTTTAAGTTTTAATGAATCAAAACATCAAGTTGTATAAAAATGTATAAGATAGAGAGTATATTATTTAAAGATACACCGTTAGAAGTCGCTAACTTCTTACAATAACAAAGGCGGCGTACGTTGATGACAAAAAATTTCCAGTGGAATTATTGATAAAGCCGATGGATCTAATAATGTTTATGGATGAGTGAATACATTAATGTTTTTATCATGACTGTAGTATGAAGCAGGACGCGATTACTAATAAGAGACATATCAGCGCCACACTCGAGTCCCGCGGATATAAAAGAGTGAGGGCATTTCATTCTACAGAACTACCCACAAGTGCTGAATTACTCACACAGTTCAGTTTATTAGACGAATTAAACTTGTGAGGTAACGCAGCGCTGTTTCACTTGGTCTACACTATCACACTAAACTGCATTTGAGTGATCAGGTTGGTTGAAAGTTATAATGTTATTCGATGTGTTAGTTTGTTGGCTATATGAGACTAGCAGTGAGCGAGATCAACATTAGAATAACATACTGATCATATTCTAACATTTCTTCATGTTGAGCTATATAACATTGATTAGTTTTATACATTTGCTCACCTGTGTAATAAAGTACGTAAGAGCGGCGTCTCTGTCAAGTCGAAGTTAGTCGTGGACGTGAAGCTCTCGGCATCTCGAAAACGCCACGCTGATACTGATCCTGGTACACCCTGCAACAGCAGCGTGAGCGTCCCGCTAGACATAACGCACTACGCAGTTGTCCACGTCTGTCGCTATGGTTACTATGGCAGTACTACGAGCGGGAACCAGGGATAACCCTGATATTACGTCAGTGACAGACGACAAGTGAACAGGGATTCCGGGACGGCCAATTATTTAAAATTGGAATTTCTCTGAAATTAAAACTCTTTGGGAACTTTTGGGATATTGTAAGTACACAACTGCAGGAAATATATCACACTGTGTAAGTGATATTTTAAAATATTTTATTACAAAATTCTTACATATTGTACCTTTAATTGACAGAGATTGTTTGTAAATCTCTGTAACTTTGTAAACTCTGCAAACATAACTGATAAGAAGTAATGTAATTAATTACTTGATAATGAGTTACACCCAGCTTCGATATTGCTGTTTACTATTGTCTCATTAGAGCTGCTTTACAGCGGAATTGAATTATGCTTGCATCATTAATAGTTATTTTCCTGTTTATCACTGTAAAGCTGCTATGAAACACATAAAGGTGATGACTATACTTTTCATGTGAAGTTTTATAATGTTACAGTGGTTATATAGTTCTCTATTTGGAAAGTGATTTTGTGTTATCCAATTCTTCATTTGTCCATTAGATCTGCAGAAGCACAGAAAGGCAGATAATTATCCTGCCAATTTTAATTTTCTTTAAAGAAGGGAGCTTTATCCCTGAATCGTTTAGACAAGTATGTTCCATTGATCTCCTGTGGTCTTTTCAGAGATTACGTCATACTGGATTAAACACCCTTTTCCGCTTTCACGCTGTTCAAAGACAGAAGTTCTTCGTCAAGCTTTCCGCTGTCCTTTCTCCCTCTGGAACCCCGTGCCTTTTTGTGTGGCCTTTGACCTGGGCTCTTTTGCTGTGCATTTGGGTGAGAGGAGGTTTGGTGACTGGAGGTCAGGGGAAGGACGGGCACAATAGAGGGACTGAGTTTGAGAAGAGAGCGTTCAACCTGGGAGTTCCATCACTTTAAATCAATGTGCCTCACTGGGCCGGGGGGCTCCATAGTCCCACCATCAAACATCCCAGTGTCCCAGCAGGGTGAGGAGAGTTCTCTCTGTGTGTGTGAGCGAGGGCTATAGATTTATAGTGTTTGAATTGTTCTGAATTCTTCTGTGCACATGGGTTACTGGAGCCGCAGGAATCTCTGCATGCTGCTAGATTCATCTGTGATTCTGTTTTTCTCAGCAGAGGACTCGTTTCAGTGTGATGTGATCATCTCCATCTCTCTTTATGCCACATATACTCTGCCATCAGTGTCTGCACCACATTCAGAAAAAGAGCTGGCAAAACACAAATACGTCCCAGCTTAATAACCAAAATGATTTAATGACGTTGAAATCTAATGAGGTTATTCTAGGTTAGGTCACATGACCCTTCAGAAATCATTCTAATATGACGATTCGCTGCTCATTATCAATGTTGAAAAAAAACTGAATTATTTTAATAAATGTCAAAGCATTTATTTGAAAGAGAAATCTTGTACCTTTGAAGTAGGGCTGTTAAACGATTAATCGCAATTAATCACATCCAAAATAAAAGTTTGTGTTTATATAATAAATGTGTGCACTGTGTATAATTATTTTGTATATATAAACACACACATGCTTGTATATATTTAAGAAATATTTGCATGTATATACTGTATATATTATAGATTTATACAATTTATATAAATATGTTATATATAAATAACACATTTTTCTTAAATATACATGCACGTGTGTGTATTTATATATACAAAATAATTATACACAGTAGACACACATTTTTATTATGTAAACACAAACTTTTATTTTGGATGCGATTAATCGCGATTAATCGTTTAACAGCCCTACTTTGAATGTTCTTTACTGATCAATTTAATGTGCCCTTGATGAATAAAAGTATTAATTTCTTTTTTTTAATCATAATGACCTTTTGATTTTGAAACTTTTGAACAGTAATTCAAAAAAATATTTTTGTACATTAAGTGTATTCTTTGAAAGCAACTATATGCTTTTTTATTATTTTGGATACTCTTGATCCATTTTCAAGGGGTTACAGAAGATGCGTTTGTGAGACATGTTCATACCTGGTGTTGACATCTGTCTCACCACTGTTGATGTTGATGGTTAGACAGATACCAGGTATAAAAGCAATATTTGACAGCAACATGCTCAGATTGTCCTCCAAAATCAACTCAAATGAAGTTAGCAGATGCTCTCTGGGTGAGAGTTGTCCATCTGCAGATCCACGGAGACATATACGTGACAGAAGTTTCTGGCCTGTCAGAAACTGCTGTGATGTATGACCCTAAAGTCGGACAATATTGATCTGGGCCTGTTCATGAAGAGCAGTCACAGATAATACAGCGATGATGCTGATCATTTCCACTCTCACTTCAGCCAACAAAAAGAGCTGAGCTTTCAACCTTTGAAATACTGATCATTGTGTAACTAAAGCAGCTTAATGCCCTAAATGTGAACTTGACAGAGAACAATTCACACGCTTGACAGTTATGAATATGAATGTTTAAATAAATTTCCTGAAGTGTTTACAGAAACCGTGTGCCTGCAGGAACACGTCTGCGCTGATGTTTCTTCAGTGCAACTCTCTCGTTCTCTGCTCACAGTCGACAGCGCTGACTTACTGCCATAATGGTGTCTTTCAGAGTGAATATTCCTCATGTTTGCCCCCAGCTGCTGTCACAGGAGGAAAGATCTGTGTTATTTCCATCTTGTCTAACAGCATGAGTTCATGGAGCAGTTTTCAGGTTTAACTGTTTAATGTCTAATGCGAACTGAGAGTGTCAAAGCACTCTAAAAAGAAATTCAGGAAACCTGTTGCCACAACTGAAATAATGCATAGTTGCATGTTAATAATTGTAATTCATTGATTTAATTAAACATTTTAAGTTAAGCCAACATTATTTTGATTAAGTGCAAGACCTGGTAGCATTTGACATGTAAAATATATATACAGTATATATATTTTAAGTTTTTGTGGTTACCATTACACTATTTACCATTCATTAAATTGACATCCTAACTCACACTTAGCATGTTTGCTAGCTGGTATAGCTGTAATAAAAAAGGTTATTTAGTTTCAGGCCCACTACACTAAAAAAAATGCTGGGTTGTTTTAGTCCCATTTTGGGTCAACCCAGCCATTGGGTTACATTTTTAAATTGCATTTTTGATCCAAAGTTTGGGTTTGTCCATATTTGACCCAAAATTGGGTTAAAACAACCCAGCATTTTTTAGAGTGTACTTAATTTTGTTGAAATTTGAGTAATTAACTTAAAAATGTGTGTTTATGCTATAAATTATTAAGTTTCTTCAACTCAGTTTAGTTTGTTGGTTGAACATATTTTCATTGGAAGATGTCATAACTCAAAAAGATGTGAATTGTTTTTTTTTGTGTGTGTGTGTGTGTGTGTGTTTGTGTGTGTCTGTGTGTGTGTGTGTGTGTGTGTGTGTGTGTGTGTGTGTGTGTGTGTGTGTGTGTGTGTGTGTGTGTGTGTGTGTGTGTGTGTGTGTGTGTGTGTGTGTGTGTGTGTGTGTGTGTGTGTGTGTGTGTCGACATAATCTGCATGGATTTTCTCCTGAATGAAATGGCCTGAAAAGAATTTTTGAATTCCAATTCATTCTTTGTGAATTCCTCTCATAGTATATGGACACTGATCTCCAAATGAGGATAGTTGTTTGCCTTGGCTGAATGTTCAGCTGGACCTGTTGTTAACCTCTCTCACTTTCCCACACTTCCAGACCACTGCCTGTCCTCATCCAGCCGCCCACAGGGCCAGAGCTGCCAAGATGAGCCCGCTAGCTCTGCCAAGCAACTTATCTTGGAGTTAAGCTGTAATGTCAGCACATCTAGCGCTCGCTGGCCTGTGCCGATGAGGATGTGAGAGCGCTGCTGTCCTGTCCACAACACGAGTGCAGGTGCAGAGAAACTGCTGTACAGTGTGAGTCTGCTGCATGTGCCAGCTGCACTAAAGAAACACACACGGAAACATCCGCTTCATGCAGACCCGTGATCAGCTGGACTGTGATGAAGTTTGATCCGATCTGATGAACTTGATGAGACCTCATGAGGTTCCACACATTACAAAAATGGTCCAGTCAATAATTATTTGACTAGTTTCCTGCATTAAAAACAGCAATAAGCCACACAGTGCTGAATTAGCCAAGAGGAGAAGCAGAAACCTTCTCCGCTTAACCCTTAACCATGATACAATGACTGTAGCCTTATTTAGGCTTGTATGAAATATTAATGATTGCAATGAACAATTCTTCTGGTAGTAAAATAGTTTACTAGAATAACTGTAGGGCAGTTAAAATTTCAAAGCATTTATTTTGGCAAATTAATATTCAATAGGCGGTCCAAATGTGTCTTTATCTGCATTTATAATGGATTTTAAGATGGTTCATCCAATCAGAATAGTCTGAACTATCCATTTTGTTGTACATTGCTAGTTGTGCTTTTCACACTGTGCTTAACTCTGGGTTATTGCTGTTACAAATCCTGCTTTTAACCCTGGGTAAAGGAACATTTCACACTTGTAATTTAGAAAAAAACACAAAAAACACTTGTTAGCAACCCCAACAGGTTTGGTTTCATGTTTGCGGTGTTAACCCAGGATTGCGTTGTCAAACATACTATGTGAAATGATGCA
Source organism: Phoxinus phoxinus (assembly GCF_949152265.1). NCBI lineage: Eukaryota > Metazoa > Chordata > Actinopteri > Cypriniformes > Leuciscidae > Phoxinus > Phoxinus phoxinus. The sequence goes on along the minus strand of NC_136882.1, from coordinate 11,843,424 downwards.
GTGTTAATGTAATGGCTGGATCTCAGTGATAGACAGCCAATCACGTGACTCATGTTCACATGGACAGTCACAGAAACACTGCACTTTGTATAAACAGTAGGAAAATGTCAAATCTTACTGAGGTTTTTGTAGTGTATTTTCAACTGGACGCCAAATTTCAAATGGTTTTCTATGGATAAACACTTAACGAGAAACTGCACATTTAATTTGTATTCTAGGTTCATCTGCTTACATAGTATGCATTATCAATAAAGTGTCGTACTACATTTGTACTCAGCTCAAACCTGGTAAAAATGACTGGCGGGCAGCAGAGGAAAGCCTCGTTTTGTCCTCCAGGTGGCTATCCCAAGGGTATAACATCACATGAAAACTGTGAATTAAGATGCAGTCATGTTTACAGATGGCTCCGACTCGGGCCACTTCACCACCAGCTCGGCTTTGTGAGGCGGATCTCCTGGCTACACCTCGGACCTCCAGACCCACCTCGGCCAGTCAGTCCTTTGGCTCCGCCTTGGCTCTGCATTCTGGACCACCGTCACTAAGGCTCCTCCTTGGACTCTCGTCACCCTGGTTTCGCAACAGACTTCCAGGCGTGCAATATCGTCCTTGCAGTCTCGCTTGGGTCTCCACCTCGTCCTGCTCCACTGCTGTGGGTCGGCGCCCAGGCTCCCTCCAAGAAGACCATCAGGGCTGTGCCAGTTCAGCCGTGGTATTCTTCTCTGCTGGCTCCTGTCTCCTGTCCTTCTCCAGCCTCTTCTCGCCTTCCTTCAAAACCCCCTCCCTCCCTCAGTCCCTCCACCGATGAACTTGTACGAGGTTCGAGGCCAGTGCGAGGATGGATTGCTGGAGAGGGGAGTACTGTCACAATTGACCCTTCGCAGGGTGCTTGATTGACAGATCTGACCAATCATACTTCGCCTTCCGCCATTTTGTCCCACAAAGCAGTCAGGAGAGTTATTAGATTAACATGGGAGGATTTGAACTTCAAAAGCGGAGTGTACTGACGCTTTTCCGCGGTTAAAACAACATTCCTTCTGATGTTCATTCATGTTTATTTGATGCTATAAATGAACTAGAAGGAAGAGATGATCGGTTCACGAGCTTTAACTGATGCTCTACAGCGATCTGTCAGACACATTAAACAGCCACAAAACGGTATTTATTGTTTCAATTTCTTTTAAAAAATGACCAAATTTGAAAGGTGAGACTGTTTAATATGTTTAATATCAAAAAGTAACCTGGTCTGTCCTGTCTGTGTTGTCAGTCTCCTCTCTGCTCCGCGATGTATTTTTCACTGCGTGAGAACATGGTGTGGCGTGAGAGCGGCATAGCTTGTCGGACATAGCGACAGTAACTAAGGGGGCGGGTCTTTGCAAACGGTCAATTATGTTTTGTTTAGTTGTCTTTATGTGTTTGTTTCTTGTGCTTCAGTTCAGTTTAGCCTCGATTGTTTCCTACCCAGACAGCAACATGTGGATTCAACGCATACCAGATGTGAGCCGAATCTGGGACGACACTATGGGGCTGTTTACACCTGGCCACTTCATGCGTTTTCTGTGATCGAATAGCTATCCAATCGTGAAACGATCAGGTGTAAATGTCCTCCGAAATGCATTCGAGACGGATTTGAATCCGTTCATTCAAACCACTTCAGGAGGTCTGCCGCATTCCAGACGAAACTGGACAAGTGTAAATGCATCTGGTTGTTGAAACCACATTTTACTCCTCCCAAAAACGCTAAAAAATAAAGTGTGAGAGCGTGTTATAGGCTATAATGTCATGTTATAGCCAGATAGGACAACGCTACTGCATCACGCATCACCGCAGATGAGCATCTATTCATCAAGCCAACGTGTAAACTATCGCAAATCAAAGCACGCCATCGCAGGCGCTTAACACACAATTATCTTCATTAAAAGTAAAGAAACAAAATTATCTTACCAGGGCTGTTGCCGCTCTCTCTTATTTCGGTCTTTGATTTTGATGATCAATAAAATGCAGCTCATTAAGGTCCTAGCACATTGAGTCCGAAATATTCACGTATTCGTGATTCGGTGGCTCTGAATTGTCAAAGCACCATTCAAACTGCTTGCTACGGATGCAAAAATCACAGAAAATCGAACCCGGTTTGATTTTTTTTATGACGGACGAAAGTTTCGGAGGCAGTGTGCAAGCGTGATTGACATAACGTGAGGTCGTATTTATTTTTTAACGTGCGAAAATTTCGCACTCAATGTGCAAGGGCCTTAACCGTTGCTTTCGGTGACGTGAACTCCATAAAATCTGCATATAGCACGGGAATTGAAGATCGGATTTATATCCGTTTTGCAAGAACACATTTAGGTGACCAGGTGTAAATGGAATCGTTTTGATAAATCAGATAGCTCTCCGAAACGAGAAAACGCCTGAAGTGGCCAGGTGCCTAAGTTGCTGTCTGGGTAGTTTGTCTCCTTTGTTAATGATCACATTCACCTGTCGTCTAGTTACCCGTGTGTATGAGTACTCCCTGACTAAATTCCTGTGTTCTCGTTTTTGATTGCATCACCACACGTGACAGGATACTGAATTAATTTATTAATTTATTAATTGTACTGTAATTGACAGTATATTGCATTTTGTTGCATACCGAGTTCATATTCAATTCTTTGATATTTTAGCTTTCTTTTCTAGAGATTTTGTTACAGTTTCATGAATTGATCTCACTAGTGTTCACTGGACAGTAAAGTAGTCAGTGTATTTGTTAGGTTTGTGAGTCATCTGAAGCCAAAGTTTGATTTTGACAAAAGAGTTGGCCTATATGTTTTTGACTAAAATATTTGATTTGGAGGTGGAAGTTTGAGGTTTGCGCTAGTTGGTGTGCAGTTTTGAGTTGTGAGAATGTAGGTGTGTGAGTTGTTTCATGAATTGTGTGTTAGCAATTGAGAAAAACTTTAATGGGAATCCATGCAATTGGGAATTTTGTGTGAGGCCAAAAGATTTCCCCATGCAGATTTAGCAACGAGTTCACGTTCATCACACAGACTCAACACACGGATCAACAGAAAGCTGCTTGGTTTGAAAGTGACTTGAGTGAGCTGTGCTTCATACATCGCTGCACTGTTCACAATAGACAATGAACCTTCCCAGTAAACAATTACCGTCTTTCAACGTTGAAATATGGTTGAAAATATGTCGGTCCGCCTTGGACTGGTTTACGACGTGATTTCAACTAAGTAGTTTTGGCCGGACTGTTTGACTACGTGTTTTCAACTGATCATCTAAAATGTTTTCAACTGATAATCTAAGACAGCTAGGATAAGTCTGTTATACATGCTAAAACAACAGAGAAAACAAACTACCAAACCATGTTCATTATTATCTCAAATAAATTTAAAGAGTTTTACATATTCCGTCAAAGTTATAAAAAAAATTTAAACGTTGAAAAGTCGGACAAATTTGACGTCTTTTCAATTTTCATTTTCAACCTTCAGTGGACCGTAATTAGACCGTAAAAATTACGTCTATTCAACGTCTAATAGACGACTTTTTGCTGGCTGGGTTTCTTGTCTGCAGTATTTCACTAATGTGACTGCACCCTGACCAACTGATGTTTCAGCAATGACTTGATCAGACTTCATGCTCACTACATTTTCTTAACATTTGAAATTCAAATGACATTATGGCGCAATGCCAGGAGAGCTGTAAGTGTTGTATCTCCTCTTCACACAGCGTCGTGTTGTTTAATGCTGATTAAACTCTCGTCCATCTCACCTGCTTACAGAGGAGAGGGCATGACCCTGTGTATTTGTCTGACTCACAGTATTAAGCTGAGCTGCTAACACCATAAGCACCAAGTCGTAACCTGCGTCTTCTCAGAGTTGTCTTTTGGTTGTTCCCATACACAGCTCCGCTCTATGGGTGACAGGGATTTTTCATCATATGCCTATATTGTGGAATTTCCAACAACACTTTACTTAAGTACTTTTAAATCGTGTCTCAAAACATTGTCAGAATGGCTTTTATTTGACTACTGTGGCCTGTTGCATTTTTGTTGCTAGTTAAGTTTGAGCAAACTCTTGTTTTTAGGGCTCAAGAAGGTGGACTGGTTTATGGTCACTGACGCTGGTTTTATTCTGGGTTAGAGATCGCAAACCAAAACTACTGGACCTATAAAATGTGAGCAAAGTGTCATATATCTGATGCAATAAACCCACGCCTCCTATATCTCTCGCTACAAATTAAAAGCACTTTATAGTGAAAACATTTATTGCTGCAAATTATTTCATATATTTATATTACATTACATTAGATTTTTTATATATATTTGTATAATTATTATATAAATTGACAATTAATATTATACTATAATATTGTAATATATAAAATAATACTTACATTGATATAAATATATACATATAAATAAAAGTTTTAATATATAAAGAAAAATATAAAATTATTAAATTGATCAGTAAAGACATTTCACGAGTACACACAAATAATCAGATGTATTTGGCGTGGTATTTTGGCCCAAACCCAGAGTACTCCCGCCGTATCCCAGGCTGGGATAAGAAACCAGCCAAGAGTGAGGAGTCTGGGTGGGAGAGGGATTTTCCCATACACAGGAATAAAAACATTCTGAATGTTACGAAGATTTTGGTTTAAAAAACAACAACTTTTGAACTTTCTATTCATCAAAGAATCCAAAAAAATTTTTTTAGCAGTTTCACAAAAAAAATAAGCAGCAGAACTGCTTTTTAACAATGATAATAATAAGAAATGTTTCTTGAGCATCAAATCATCATATTAGAATGATTTCTGAAGGATCATGTGACCCGAAGCCGAAAATTCAGCTTTACCATCACAGGAATAAATTACAGTTCAAAATATATTAACATAGTTATTTTAAATTGTAACAATAATAAGTGTCCCAATAATTATGTTTTAACTGTATTTTTTATCAAATAAATGCAGTCTTGTTGAACATAAGGACTGTTTCAAAAACACTAAAAAGTCTTTCCAATCAGTTATTTTGCGTTTTTACTTTAGTTAGTTACCATAGTTAAACATTTTGCTATCCAATCAAAATATTCCTTCTGGTTTACTAATCACGTTAGAAGTGGATGGTGAAAGAGCAGACAGCCAAAGTGCTGAGGAGGTGACCAGGTGTCACATGTTCCCCAGAGCAACTGCTCACGGTCCTGCAAACCGTCGACCCCTGCTGTGGGCTCAATCATTTGCAGACCATTCAAGAGCGTTAGCAGACTAACTCACAGCCCTGAATTAATTAACACCGTACTCTTCGGCCCGGTTTCACAAACAGGGCTTAGATTAAGCCAGGATTAGATCTTAGTTCAATTAGAAGTGGCTTTTATAAACTTGCCTTAGAAAAAATAAACATTACTGGTGTGCATCTTGAGACACAACAATGGCACTGGTGTATTTTTTTGATATTTTCTTTCAGTTAAACCAGCTCAACCATGCATTTTAGTCTGGGACTAGGCTTAAGCCTTGTTTATGAAACCAAGAAAATTGTCCGGATTTAAAGTAAGTCTTCTGTTCACACTGAAGAATAAAAAAAAAGGTCTTGGATGCAAGGAGACACGCCATGAAACATATCTTAAAATCTGTCAACTTTAATCTCTTGAAGACAACGGTTGTATTAAATACGTGTTATATTGCTTTTCCAGTTTTTCTAATGAATTAAGAGCAGAGTTTATTCTCTCGTGAAACAGGAAATGCTTCATATGTAGCAAGGCGAGTCTGGAACAATATTTACATGAAATACAAAAATAGAAATTCACAAAATAGTATTACGGATAAATTTACAATAACTCTATAAAATTACAAATATAGTTCTATAAAAAGCTATTTAAATAATCTTACAGCTCAAGTTTTTCAGAGAGCACAGCCATTACTGTCAAATGTGTGTTTCTTATGCATTTGTTTGAGTTTGTTTGTATGGGCGAAGGTATAGAAAAAGTCTTGGCGGACTTCATCGTTCAGCATGTGAACCCAGGAGCACGTGTTCTCCGTCTTCACAGTAGTTCAGGTTTGTCTGGCTGTCGATGTGGTGGGCTCCAGTCATCCCGTCTCAAACTCACATGCCTTTAAGGGGGAAAAAAGAAAGAGGAGAACATACTTAGAACATTTCCGGGTCCTCTGTGTCAAGGTTATTCTTGGTGTGTACGCGGGTCCTCTTTTCATGAACACCCTTTCAATGAACTCTGAATTAAATAATGAATTCGCTTCCTCAACGCATGAACAGAAGCATTTACTGTAGTAGTTTACCATTGGGGACAGTTTAAAGGATTCTACATAGATGTACATTTTAAAGGCACATCAGCAAAAAAAGGAAAAGTTACAGCTCTCTAGAATGTAAGAGCGCTCCAAAACAAATCAACTTAACTGTATTAATGCATCACTGAGAAAGTGAAGGAGTGAGTGTAAAAAACACCCGTTGATTCAAGAGTATATTGTTTCTACATGTACTGCCCCATATCTGATGATTGATAAAAGGAGTGGGTGGCTACCGTATACACTACCGTTCAAAAGTTTGGAATTAGGCTTACGCTCACCAAAAGCTGCATTTTTTTTTCAAAAATTAATGCAAAAAATTACTGTATTCCAAAAATACAGTAAAAACAGTAATATTGTGTAATAATAATAATTTTATTCATAATTTATAATGTTGTTTTTGCACTGATTATATTATGTAACACTTATTATATATAACAGTATATATAACAGTATGTAAAAGTTGTCTATCATATGTTTGGGCCAGGGATGGCCCTCCAGGACCGAGTTTGGACACCCCTGGTTTTATGTGGTATGTGTGTATGCTATGACGTTGCTTGGCAACTGTTGGCAATCTGCACAAATCAAAATAAGTTTTTGCAGAATCTCTACTGGCAGTTGTACCATTTCACAGTGTATAGCATAATACCAGCCCTAGTGAAACATAAATATACCAAAATGTATTTTGAACTACATTTATTTTATGCCAAGTATACTACAAATACATTACATATTTATGTACTCATTATAAATATCCTGCAATTATACCTTTTGGTATTCTAATTTGATATACTTAAAGTAATTTTGTACTTGATGTGCTTTAGTTGTCCGGAAACAGTGCTGAAGTTCAACTAAAGATACACTGAAGTATGTTTGCTTGTGCTTAAATGAAACTATTGCATGTATACTTTATGTACACTTTAAATAGCTTGCATTTAAAGACTGATATTATACAGAGATCATACTAATAGTGATATTAAAACACATTTCAAGCTTAATATTAAGAAATGTGCATTCCAAAGTAGTACCCCAAAAAAAAATGTACTTATAATATTTTTATCATTAAGTCTCTCAAGCGATATGACTATACTAAGTATGAAATAAACATATTTTGATATAGGTCTTTCACTAGGGTGGTCATAAACAAAGATGTCATGCATAAAATCATGCTGCTAATTATTTGCATCATGCACACAAAATTTGTGGTCTTTAAATGCATGTCCTTCAGCACTTACTCGCTAATGTTCTGTCAAGGTCAGCAATGAAGTCCTCAAGCTCTTTAGTGTCTCCAAGTTTAGCTGAAGAGAACAATATACAGTTGATCAACACCGTACAGGAAATAAACCAAAACAATACTCATTAGTGTTAAATATAGAAAACAGAAATGTTAGAACTCACGTTTAGGAGATGTGATCAAGAGACCGTTTGATGAGGGGGAGAAGACGCTGGGAGAGTTGAGCTTCTCATCACTGAAGCTGAAACTGTTTCTGTTCAAGGACTCTGCACCTGTTACAGGAGGACAAAGAGACAGAGGAAGTCAGAAAAACTGAAGCTTCCTGTGTGTGTGTGTGTACAGCATGTGTTCATCTAACTACACACCAGTGGTTCTCAACAGGTGGCTCACGACCCACAATGCAATGCAACTAAACAAACCAATCTGTTGTGATTGGTCTACCGCTTATAGTGCACGCCGGAAACGAAATCCTCATGGCCATATCTGAATTTCTGCTCCAGAGGTTTCCTCATAACTTGTATACAGTAATATGAACAGTTTACTGTATCTCATATTAATGAAGAGTTCTCTTCTTTTGGAAATCACTCTTCTTGACATGTCACTTGTCCAGGCCTCAAATACAACCTTTTGAGGCTCAAAGTAGACGTTGTTCACCAACAGCCAATGAAGACCAATGAAGGCAGGCGTTATGCAAATTTGCAAAACAGGAAGGAATTGCTGACGACTCATTTCAGAAGCTCAGAATCAATTCTTTCTATGTGTCGTGCACTTTGATCATTAAAACTTTTACATTCACTAACAGCTATACTGCATGAAAGGTCATTTTTGAAAAGGCATAATAAGGGGCACTTTAAATAACATTTCACTCGCAACATCTGTACACATTTCCTTGCCGAGAGCATGAAATCATTGAAATCCATGGGACAAACTCTAGTCTAAAAGTCTATAGAATTTAGTGAGCGTCCGTTAAACCAGTGGAGCGGCACTGCTCTCTACCACACAGGCTTGCCAAACATGTGCACTGACCCATAACCAGAGGGGGTGTCGTGGGGGTTAATCTGTGCTCGCAGAGCAGGTTGAGTTTGTAATCAATGCAAACTCCTCTAATAACAGCCTCTCTCTCGAGCGAGCACACTTTCAAAGCGGTTTACGCCGTGACCCAGCCTCCAGCAGGTTCATTTAAAGCCAAAGATCTGACCCGGTACGCCACACTCCATCTTAAATTCTTAGTTAAAGGCAGAGCAGGCGTGCGATTACACGGACACTCAACTCTGCCCAGCGCTTCAGTCATTAGACCCTCCTGCCTACGGGCTTGAACCCCTAATAAGTACAGAGGATCCTCTCAGCTAACACTGCACCATCAGTCATTTACCTCTATATAATGAGTGCCTATTAGAGGTTCGCAACCCTAAAATTGGTCAAATAACAATATAATTATGCATAATTAGTATAGTAAATGAAATACACTTGTGAAAAAGAAATGCGCTTAATTGTATCGGGTGTGCACTTGTAGTGTACTTCAAAATCTTAAAGTATATATTTTAAAAGAACTATACATGCAAATTAAAAATTTGAATGAAATTAATATTAAGTGTGCTTAAAGTGAGTACACTTTTCATGATTGTTTCTTAACACACTTAAGAACGCTTTTAAAAAGGGCACTTTGCAATGTAAAATTAAAAGTTGAACTTTAAAGTACATTTTAAATCATTGTTTTTATCCTTTGTCGGGCTTTAAAGTACACTTATTTTGAAGTTGACATGCTAAAGCACATATAAAGTACTCGACTATAATTTTAACTGTAGTGTTTTATTTGATGTTACATTTATATTTGAAATGTACTAAATTGCAACTTCATTACAAACATGTAATTTTAAATATATTTAAATAAATGACAAAGTTTCCATAGAAATGACATTGAAGTATATTTTAGTCTAGCATAAATGCTTGTCAGTAAATTTAGCAGTGCACTTTAACCATATCACCAATTATTTGAACCACTTTAACCATATTATGAAGTTGCATTATAAGATACATCTTATATGTACATCTTAAACTTATATTTGACCCTACTTAAGAGAGTCAAACAGCTAACTCCACTGAATATACATTTAAACTATAATATTTGTTTTATTTAAATGCAATTAACATGCAGTTAAGTGTGTTACATCTAGTTTGCACATAATATAATTTTAAAGTATATTATCTCTGTAATAAATACTTTTTTTAAAGTATGCTAACGTTTTCTCGATGCTTTTGAAAGGTTGATGTTTTTTCCATTGTTAAATCCTGTAGTCCTGAAGCAGAACCGCTTGAAGCCACTAAACTAGATCAATGGCACGTGTGACTATGGCGTGAGAATTGATTGGATTCAACATGCAGTTGCACAGATCCATGAGGGTGACTCAAAGCACATAACACCATTCTGATCCCCTGACTGCACCAGAGCACAGATTCTGACACACTCCCTGTTTGTTCCGGTGGGAAAGCTGTGAGGTAAAGAGAGATCACTTGTTGCTTAATCATTAAACACAAGAACACTTCCAGAACAAACGTGCCCATTTATACTGACATGGTTCCGCTTCTTTTGAACCTTTCTATGCAATTATAATTATAATATAATTATAAGCAACCAAACAAAAGTCTTCCATATCATTCATGATCCTTCTTCAGATTCCGGATCATCTCCAGGATTGACGGAATAAACAGTGAACCTGTGTGTGTCTCATAACAGCTATTACAACTGACTAGTGAGAGACTATAAGTCAGGAAAATTAACCCACCAATATTTGTGTGCGTGTGTGTGTGTGTGTCAAGGTTTTTATAGCCTGTTAACTGTCAGTGTCCCAGGACATTTGGCACTTTTTCCCTATCCCATATTTTAGTAATCATCATGGAAACAGTACTTTAAAATATTTTAGTGGGCTCAATTTTTGTGATTTGAACTCCTAATTTGGAACACAACTTGGTTAGAGACATGGCTTTATTTGTCATTTTATTTGGTAAAAAAATATATGTTGTATAAAATGTTTATTTCGGTATATTTGCTTTACAGTAAACTTCTATAACTTTTACGCTTTCATTTTTTTTAAGTGCTTTCACTTTTACTAAGAGACCTGCATCATACTTATGTATTCCAAAGCATTCAAGAACATTGATTGAAAAGGGCGGTGACAAAGACAAGATTACAGGTTAAAAGACATGAAACCCGGCAGCTCTTTGTGCTTGTGTGTGGGCTCAGATTAGATTAGATAAGATTATGCAGTGTTCAGTGTGCACTGTAACTTGTGAGGCTGTGGCGCTTAAATCGTGACGAGATAACCCCAAGGCACGAGCACGCTATCAAACTCCTCGAATTAATGACACGTCAAATGCAATTTTTGCCTGCATACTACATACTAGACTAGTGCACTACTGTATACTCACTCTCTGAGTCGCTGATGCCGCTGTCGCTGACGCTCGCGCTGCTCCGTCTCTTCATGGTTTTCAAGTGTTCATCATATCTAAAGTGTCTCTTTTCCACGGGGGACGTGAAATCCTCAATGACAGCGTCGAATTCACACAAGACGGCGTTCAGACCATCATCTTCCTCAAGAAATGCTAGAAAATGCACGCAAAGTTTGTTTCAGTCTGGACACAGAATAAGTGTAGCCTAGGCTATATATATATATTAATCAGTCGTAGGCTACATCATTTTACAATTAAAATGTATTATTAAACATAGACTTACATTTGCTGTGTGACTTTATCTTTGGAGACTTCATCTTTTACGCGTCTTTAGTGTCCAATTCCGAAATATCCGATATAAGAAAAGAAAAAAATTCCTCTTGTTTCCCCTTGTTAGCACACTGTGTTTCTGAGCTCGTGCGGTCGGTGGGGTTGTTTTAAATGTGTCCCGGCTCTGGGAGGGGGCGTGGCCTGACGGAGGCGTGTCGGATGTGGGAAACGCGTCGCCAATGAGACGCTCGCGCTTGTTTTAGCCCTCCGTGTGAGTTACAGGGACTGGCGTCATTCACTCCTGAAGTATGTGTTTGTAAACAGCTACTGTGACACATGCACGACATCAGTGATGCTTTATTTTTAACTATAACATAACTCCATCCTGGTCACTCTTCATTTCGCGATGACTTCACTTGTTGCAATGTTTTACCGGCAATACAGTAATAATGTTACAGGAAATGCAAGGTGTGAAAAATGTAACACGGAATAGTCTATCTAAAAATGCATTACGGTTCTAAAAGCCCTTTGGATGTCCACATGTGAGTGTGTCTCCATATATTTGTTGAAAAGGGAAATTCTTCATACTTTGTTTCATCTAAGATTATGAACATGGTAGTGACATTTGTAAAGTTTTGGAGAATACGTGACAAAATCAGTCAATTTACTTAGCTATTTTTTTTTCTTTTTTTTAATTAAAATCCCCAGACACAAGGAAATTAAATTCTTAAAAATATAAATGTTAAAAAATAGCCTAATCTAAAAGTTTTTACTTCAAAATGTCATTTAAAAAAAAAAAGTTTATGTAATCAATTGGTAACAGTTACAATAAGGTTTCATTAGTTAACATGGACTAATATGAACAGCATTTAGTAATCTTTGATCATGTTAATTTTAGCATTTACTAATACATTATTAAAATTAAATGTTGTAATTGTTAACATTAGTTAATGCAAAAAATAATGCATTTTTAATAGAGGATTATGATAAATATTCCAAAAGTACTTGGTGCTCCACCAAATATTGTAATATTTTGAATGCAACTTAAGGTAAAATTGTAAAATTAAATGTAGATTAGAATTTTCTTGATTGTAATTTTTTTTTATAAATGCATTGTGTGTATATAACCCTAATATTTTTATGTGTTTTAACTTTTTCCTCTTATTTAGGTGTTAAATTCAAAGGATCCCAGTTTTCTGTGTCAAGTCTAATCATTGCTGTTGTCATTCACTGATTCATGAATCTGATCTGGTCCAAGTGAAGTTTCTGCGGACATCTGGTGGTGACTACATGAATGTGCACTCCTGTTATGCACTCGTGGCAATTAGATTTAGAACCTATTTTTTAATGGTCAGGCCAGGTGTGTTCACGTGTATTGTCGTCAATACTTGATGCGCAAAAGATAAGCACATAAAACTCCAGGTTATGCTTAGGAAAGCTTTGATTACAGGCCGAACAAGACACGAAAACATGTCCTACTTTCAGCACAGACAGTTTAGCAGTAAGCCAGACAATGTTTTTGAGGCCTACACTTTCAATTGAAAGGAAATCGCATTTCTTCTTAGCGTGAGGAACATTTTGTAAGTCTAAAGTGCCATTTTCCATTACAAAGAACCTTTTGTGAGATGGAAAGATGCCATGACAGTTAAATGTTCTGGAGCCATAGATGACAGACCCTTTCTTTTTGGGAGTGTAACTGCTGCATCATTCTGCTTGTTGTTATTTTTAGAGGGGTGTGTGGGATTTATCAGTTTAAGAAGAGTTCTTCACATTTTTGGTGGTGGAGTTAACAGGTAGACACATGGTTAAACAAGACATGTGTTTGCAGCTGCACTTGCCTGCTGACTTTAGGGTTTAAATGCGCACGGAAGGTGTCAAAGACGACACTTACAGTCTGAGAGGCTGAAAACTGCTCTGTTCACAAAATAAAACGTTTAAATGGATTTGCTGAATGTTGCTGTCAAAAAAACCCAAAACAAAATGGGACACTGATGTGGAAAATGTTGTTTGTTTTGTGGGTTAGGCTACTTATTCTGAGGAACATTTTTAAAGTCTAAAGTACCGTTTTCCAATACAAAGAACCTTTTGTGAGATGGAAAGATTCCATGACTATATTCATAAGTAAATATCAAAAGTGTCTTAAGATAACAATTCAAAATCGATGAGGGATACCATTTTGACCATTACTTTTCCAGTATGTTGTGTTTACGTTTTTTAAATCATTTCAATTATGACTTTATATATATATATATATATATATATATATATATATATATATATATATATATATATATACAGCATTTAATTAGAAAAATATATAGTCACTACAGCTATTCAATGACTACCGATATTTAACATTTTGATAATTTCTGTGAATTTTCCAAGCTTTTAAATTGAACTTTTTCCTGATATGTCCAGAATTCCCATAACTGTGGGAACAGTCCCAACCTAAAATGTTTAAACTGTTTTAACTGAAAGCAACTTGCACTGAGATTTCTTAAAATATGTCAGTGCTATTGTTTTTGTCTCAAGATGCACATCCATAATCTTTTGTTTGTTTCTAAGGCACATTTATAAAAGCTATACTTAAATGTTCTAATTGAACTAAGGTATAGTCCTGGCTTAATCTAAGCCCTATCTATGAAACCCGACCTTGAAATTTATAAGATATATAAAGTAAAGTGCATACAAATAATTACCTTATTGCACATTTTATTTTCATATTCACTTCCAAACACATCTGAGAGTCAATGCAAACACAATGACAACATTTTTATCTCAAGTAAAAAAACATTACATAATGCCAGATAATCAAGACAAACTTTAGACATGATACAATCTCAATTTAAAGTGCAATACAGTTCCGGTTTTCCAAAATGCTGTGGTTGTCAAATCAAAACAAAAGACTGAAATCAAGCCTTCGTGCTGGAGTCTCATTGATGCTTGTAAAAGACATTAACATCACTAATATGTTAGAGGTTTGAGAGCATGTTTGCAAATATTTCACATAGAGGCTGGAATATAAGTGCTCTCATTTAGTTAAGATTAAGTGTGTGAAGGTTTTTCCCTTGCTTTTAATCTCAATTGGTTTCATAGGAATCCTCTGAATGCTTTGACAGTGGCGCCTACTAGTGTCCATACTGGAGTCAGCTATAGCTTTAGTAATGCATTACACAACTGTCCATTTCTCTCTGGTTCAGTTCAAATCACGCTTGCATAATATATATTTTTATATTTCTAGAGCAAATTAAAGATAATAGTAATTGTTCTGTATCCGTAAACATATCAGAAAGCTCATGGTGCACAATAATGAGGGCCATTGTGTTGTTTCTGATTCTCCAGATTGCCTTCGGAATTTTAAATGGACTATATAGCAACCTTGGAATTTTCACAATATAGCCATAACCATTAAATATGACATTGAAAAAAAAACATGCAAAGTTATTACAGACAGAAGATGTTATAACAGGCTCTCCTGAGTCTTCACGTCATTGAGCAGGTTTGGGTTACAAATGCTCTTAAAGGGATAGTTCACCCAAAAATCATCTTTTACTCACCCTCACGTTGTTCCAAACCTGTATGAGTTTCTTTCTTCTGTTGAACACTAAAGGAGATATTTTAAAGAACGCTGGTAATCTAACATCAGACGGTAGCCATTGACTTCCATTGTATTTTTTTCCTACTATGGAAGTCGTCAATGTGTGTCATTACCACCATTCTTCATCTTTTGTGTTCAACAGAAGAAAGAAACTCATACAGGTTTGGAACAACGTGAGGGTGAGAGAATGATGACAGAATTTACATTTTTGGGTGAACTACCCCTTTAAATAATAATATGCAGTAAAAGTACAGCAAACATCACTTGCTTCAGTTCATAATATGAGGTTTAACAAAACAAAACCCCCAATTTTGATGCCCCCATTGTTTATGCATCCAAACTCATTTGTAAACTGCATGTGCACCAACTGAAATCCTGTGGACACACTCCACTGTAGTCACTCTTTCTGCCTTGACTTCATACAGAAAGCTGAGCACACCCTCGCATTTTACAATAAACCTAAATTATTGCATGGAACTGACTCTACGGGCCAAAGTGCATTAGCATAAACAGTGTGTCTTCTCCTGTTGCCCAGCGAGCTGTATGAAGCTGCTCTCGCTTGGCTGTTTCAGTCTCAGAGGCTTGTGACTCTTGAGCCTGTAGGCCAACGTGAGGAAAATGGCATCTACGTGCTCTTTTTCCGCAGGGTCTCTTGCAGATGTCTCAAAAAGAGGAAAGTTGTAGCCATCAGCCAGTCGCTGAGCTGAAAACGTGGACACCTCTCTCGTTCCTCTCAAGTCACATTTGTTCCCAACTAGGATGCGGGGTACCATGGGAGGGACTGAGTGCCGGACACACTCCTCGATCCACTCCGGCAGACTCTCGAATGAAGCCAGGCTGCTCACATCATACACAAAGATGATGGCGTGGACATTGCGGTAGTAATGCTCCACCATACTCTTCCTGAAGCGCTCCTGTCCAGCCGTGTCCCAGATCTGCAGCTGAGAATAGTAGACAATAGTAAAGAGAAGAACAGGGCTAGTTGTCATAAAGGCTTTATCTCAGCAGTTTTGGGTCCAAAGTCCTATACACGTGTGGTAAATCAGCACATCAGTGAATTGACTTGCAGTTAATTCAATTATTTGAATGATATATTTAACCAATCCTGAACTAGCCCCACTGTACCCTGTTCAAGATTACTGTTCTTTGTTTATTAACCTCCAGAGGCTGCTAGAGTCAAAATACTAAAAAAATATTTGCACCAACATTTGTTTAACCAATAATTAACCTTTTTTTTAACCACTACCATTCAAAATATTTAAAATGGTGTTTGTGCACCACTGAGCAGACTTCATAACAGTCAACAACAAAACACAGGGAACCCATTGTGGAGAAGAATGTAAATACTCATTCAAGGTCAAAACGCTTTTTGCAGATTTTCATATCTGTGAAATAAACTCTACTGTACGGGTCCTTACCTTTATGTATTCTCCGTCAAGTTGCAGGGTCCTCTCTCTAAAATCTACTCCTATTGTTGCCTCGGGGTTTTCGAGAAATTTCCCACCGCAAAACCGGTAAGTTAGGCAAGTCTTTCCAACATTTGAATCCCCAATAACGATAATTTTAAACACCCTCGACTGAGGACAGTCATATTCCTGACACGAGTCATTCGCGAGACTGTCTCTTGTGTAAATCGTCGCGAATTCATTGTTGCCCGTTGTGTTTTCTATTGCCATAGCTTTGATACTCGAGAAATATCGCGAGAGGATAAGAACGAGAGCTTACCGTGAACTCCCATGACCGGACTTCAGCTTTGTTCATTTACAGGCCTTTAAGTCATCTCTTCTTTTTATATATATCAAATGTAAATTTATGTCCCTGTTACACTTCATTTTCCTGGTTAAATAAACAAAATAGATACCAAATACAGTTCTATTTCTTATTTTTGCATGTAATATGTAATATTTTTATTAAAACCAAGTATAAATTTAATCAAGTTGGTGTTTTTCACGCATTTTTACATTTATTCCAAAATAATAACTAAAGGCAATAACAATTTAAACAATAAATATAACTTGTGAACTAATGTTCAGCTTTTCTTTTTGATAGTCAACTTATTTCCAGCAGTCATCAAGCTTGTAGTAGAGTGCGGATCGGGCCAAATTTTTCAGTCCGAGCCCGGCCCGCGTCCGACAGAGCAGTAACCGAACCCGACCCGAGCCCGACAGGCATAAAGATATTTATGTTCGAGCCCGACCCGAGCCCGACAGTTAAAATCCCATTTTTTTCTCATACTAATGACAATTGTACGTTTTTTTGTGTGGAAAGCCCGCTTTTATTAAGCAACTGTAGGAAGGCAATCGGAAATGTCAACAGGACAAGCGCATCAGCGCGCGGAGCAACAAGCGCTCTTAACACCTGGCGCGCGCACATTATGCACGCGTTTCGTTGTCACGGCTACATAAACAAATGTCCGCACACAGGAAGACGGATGTTATGGTAATATTTTACATGTATTTTAATCACAAAAACGAACGTTTGCATCAAGTGAAAGCATCAGGCACATCGGCTACCTACATAATAAGCTGTTTTAAATTTAAAATGTTCAATGCCTTATCGCGCTGATGTGACCGAGCCCGACCCGAACCCGAACATCATTTCTAAATATCTGTCCGAACCCGGCCCAGCCCGTCGGGTACCGGCGGGTCTCGTCGGGCTCGGGTCGGGTATCCATCCTCTAGCTTGTAGACACTGGTCACACACACAGACACAAAGATGTATCTTTAATTTCCCCAAACTGATTGCTCACTAAAAAAAACACAGTCATAATGTCTTCAGGCCATTTCAAGTTTGATTTTAGCATGACATAAAGCGGTGATATCGAAATGGCTGAGTTGTTTACTTACTTTTGAATTAGTTTGAATTTAGAATTAGTTGAATTAGTGGTGCAAGTATGACAAAATGTTATAGGCCAAAATGCAGAAGTGAGTTAGCATTGTAGCACTTCCGGTTCTATCGTCCTGTAGTCAATGGTTTTTTTGAATGGGGTTTTGGTTAAATGGCTGAAATAAGGTCTGTGGTGAACACAAGCTCAAGACACTTTCACGTTTTATTCCACGACATAAGATACAGCAATATTACTCATTTTTTAAAGCTGTTACGCGTCTTGAAAAAGGCGGTTGCTAAACAAGTGGCTAATGAGACTACAGAGGCTGTCGGGGACATTAAACATCATCACGCCGAACATGTAAACTTAGTCCACTTTTACAGCATGGTTATGTTTATAATTGTGCTCTTATAAATGATTCTAACTCAAACGTTCTAGGAAAATATTTTTAGATAAAGATTGAAAGAGTTGTCAGAAGCTAGTGATCGTGACGCTGAATCCGTGGGACGGTGGTGTAGTTCGTTTATAGCCTACCTTTAGCTTTTTACTACTGGCGACTGCATTTAGGCTTCAAAATTCATAAAAGTGGTGTTCATCTGTGATAATTATATTGATGGACAAAACGTGCAAGTATCATAAACTTTTGTTGATCACAGAGTATATCCTATAGAGTAAATCCTATTGGGTTTTTTTCGAGGGAACGGCGTGATGCGAACTGCTGGTTTGCCTACAACGTGACGTCATTCCTGCACCTCTGCTGTAACTGTACTGTTTAAAAACAACTTTTAAAGTCACATTTTGTAATATTTGCGTTGTTTTATTTTTGTAACTTGTAAAAATGTTTGCTACTGAAAAAGCAATACATAAAATGATTTATTTATTTAGATAAAGCATAAACAGAATTGATTCAAATAACCAAATCTATAAATTAGATTACATAAACAAAATAATTTAATAGACAACAATAACATTTAGACAATACAAAAGAAACAAACACAAACAGGTAAAACGAGGGTGGCACGATTGGGCTAAACGCTTGAAGATGTATATGTTGTAAAGTTATGTGGACTCAATAGAAAATGGTCCATCTTTCCTGAAGTGGTTCATTTGAATACTGTATGTATCCAAGTTATCTTGCTATCACAAGTGTATTCAAATTTTGACCAATAACTTTACCCCCTAAATCATTACAAGTACTTTATATTTGAAGGAGTTTTAATCAAAACAAACCTTATCACACCTTTTCACATTAACTGCCCCATCAATATTCAATAAAAATAAATCAAGTATTTTTCTGATCATCACTTTGAAACCTTTTTAGGATAGTTCGCCCAAAAATGAAAATGTTTTCAAAATGAATCACCTCATGTTGTTCCAAACATGTATAAGTTAATTTTTTTTTTCTGTTGAACACAAAGCTATTTTAAACAATACTGGTTGACGTAGCCATTGATTTTCCATAGTAGGAAGTCAATGACTATAAACTGTTTAATTAACAACGTTCTTTAAAATATCTTCTTTTGTGTTCCACAAAAGAAAGAAACTCATGGTTTGGAACAACACGAGGGTGAGTAAATTAAAACATTTTCGGGTGAACTTTCCCTTTAAGAGGGGCTGTTAGCCCGACTGTACCCTGTTCAAGACTTCAGCGCAACACTGCTCTTTGTTTATTAACCTCCAAAGGCTGGCAGAGTCAAAATACTAGCAATTCATTGTATCAACTTATCATAATCCTGAGACAATGTATCATTCACTGGCCATATAACATAAAGGTAAGCCGTTGTTTAATACTCAAAGTACAAACAACGTGAGTTTCAAGTAGGTTTTACCCGGCCGCTGTGGGGTGAGCCACTTCAAACCAGGCTAATAATGTCAACACCTGTATCTCAAAATACTCTGCAGCATGTTTACATTTGGCTCTGTTATGCACACTTCCACGTTTGACACTACACTCTAAAAAATGCTGGATCAAATATGGTCAAACCCAGCCGTTGGGTTACATTTTTAACCCAACGGTTGGGTTTGTCCATAATTGACCCAAATTTGGCTTAAAACAACCCTGCATTTTTTTTTTTAAGAGTGTAATTACTGTGAGAACTGCATAGACTACCAGTTCTCATCTGAAAAGGAGCTTGAGCTGCCGGAGTCCGAGTCGGCATCCGTCAATCCATCGAAGTCCCAGTCAGCACTGGAGCCGCTGTCGTCATCCTCCTCCGAGATGAAATTCTGACCGGACCCCAAGCATGCAGTATATACCCGGGTGGAGAGGCTTATGGATCCGAAGGAGGAACCAAACATGGTGGCTACATTTTTCCACGAGTCCCTAGTGGGATCATATTCATGTACAATAAGCCTGTTTTTGTTGTGATGGACGATTGCAATAGTTAGAAGCAGCAGTTTGCCGTTGTGTTGCACAACCTGGTAGTTGAGAGCACTGCTGTCAATAGGAATGTCTCCGATCCGCCTCCATTCACCCCGAGCTGGATAATACGCTTTGACCACGGGGATATCACACAAACAGATAATCTGCTCCTGGAAAACACAGGCTTTGTGCAGTTTACTGCGTTTCAGAGAGCCCCGCTGGAGCCAGTGGTTTTTCTTCGGCTCGTAGCTGAGCATCCTCCTCTTGTTTACCACATAAAGCCGCTCGTTTACCGTCACAACCTGCATCTTTCCCAAAGAATGAGGCAAAGGGGCCACAAAAACCCACTGGTTTCTTTGAACGCTATAGCATTCTACTTCCTTGAGTCTGGCATCTGATACCGGGTCTCTGCCACCCAAAATGTACAGGTGCCCGTTGAGGTAGCCGATGTACGAGTGCATTCTTCTGAGAAGTCGTTCCGCAAGCTCCTGCCAACAATTTAACAAGGGGTTGTAGACCCAGAAGTGCTTGGACAGCTGTGATGCGAGATACAGATTGTTATCCGGTGTGGAGCAGACCAAAAATGTCTCCATAGGAGAGTGTTTGAAGTTCTGATTGGTGAGGTTAATGACCGGGGACGCCATTGAAAAGATGTCCTCCGTGTAGGGATCATAGCACATGAAAGGCTCATTTGGTCGTCCAAAAAAAAGCACCATTTCTTTTGCACTCTTGCCAATTCTTTGTTTGGCAGCATGTGCGCCCTTTGAAATCGTGGCGCTCTGCTCGTCGGCAGCCCCGTCTAGAACATTCAAAAGATGTTTCTTCATAAAAGGCTTTGATTTAAGGCCATCTAGATAAACCCTGTCTTTCTCGGAAAACAAAGACCACCGCACGCATCTGAGGACCTGCAGTGCATCCACATGCAAATTATTCTCAATCCACTGTATTGCAAACGAGCACACTTTCAGTTCACAGTCCACATCCAGAGAATCCAGTGTGAGGATCTCTTTAATCTGCTTCAGGTCCAGCTCACAAAGCTCTCGCACACTGGCACTGAGCTGGACAAAGTTCTTCGCAATAAACGCCTGAGCCTTGCTCTTCAACTCCAGATTGTCAAATGTGTCGGCGAACTTCAAAATCCCTGCACAGTTAGAAAGGTCCAGCCTTCTTGTCATGAAGTTAGCACAAGCTTGCCGAATATACTCCAGCTGTAGCATGTTTGCAGATGCATAAAGCCTCTGCACGTTGCCCTCAGTGATTGACACTTTGCCAGTGTAACAGTAATCAATAATGACAGCCATTGAATCGGCGTCCACTTCGTGAATAGTGACGTTTCTCTGCGTGCTCTCGTACAGTCCTCCTGTAAACATGCTCTTGAAATAAGGGCTCGCTGCTGCCAGTATATTTCGGTTGCACTGGAAAACTTTCCCAGCGCGAGAGGAGCAACACCCCGAGGAAACGCTTCGGTCGTCTGACTCCGGGTCAGGCTCCACTTCGATAGTCACGTCGACTAACAGCTGCGAGTCGTAGAATAATTTCAGCTCTTTCATCAAACTTGAAGCGTGATTCGTGTCCTCGAGCTCCTCCGGACCACTGAAAGCGTTCACCGAAGCCATGTTGAGCCCGTTTTCTCCGTCCGAACGCAACTAAATCCCGTCAGTGAGCGGCAGCCGCATTAAATCTCCCTCAGCTCTGCTGTAAGTGTCATGAAAACAACGAGCTATGCCTGTGAGCTGCATCATGCACCGCTTCTCTGTTGCCTGACAGTGTAGCCATGTTTCATGAATGAAACGCTGTCCTTTTTGACTGTAAGAAATGCTTTTCAGGACAAACTATCGGCAGCGGTGATGTCCGTCCCCTTTTAATTTCATTTCGTTCTGCTTTTGATCTTGAGACATCGACGTAGCATGTCTCACTCAAGCTTGCTACCGCTGAGCTTGCAACACACGGCGCGGATTGGTCACATCGGCTGTGTCTCAAAGCATGTTGAGCTGCCTACATAGACAGCATTTATAGGCAGCGTTAGCCAGTGTTGCCAAAAATGCTGCTTACGGATATATGAAACCCACAGTCCGTCTAGGCAGCTCACTAGGATTTGAGACGTAGTCATTCTTCTCAGCCAGCGCTCTGAATTAAGTTAGGTTGGCCTGCTAAAGCTTTGTTCAGAAGATACCCTCAACATCATAATGGATTTGTTTTATAGATAATTTGACATAGATTAAAGTAGCCTATAATTAATGACAATTGTTGAAAAATTCAAATGAATTGTACATAGGCTATATATATATATATATATATTATATATATATATATATATATATATCAAAATATTTAAACTTTATTCTCAAAATATTTAGACTTTAATCTCGAAATGCTAGATTTTTTTTTTTTTTTTTTTTTTTTTTTTTTACATTGCGGTTCAGGGCTTCCGTAGGATCTGTGTTAAGAAAATGAAAATTAAAAAAAATCCTTCTTGAGTTCAGTCCTTCTTAATGAAATATAGTTTCAGATTAAATTCAAAATATTTTGAGAATAAAGTCGAAATATTTCGAGATTAAAGTCATAATATTTTGAGAATAAAGTTGTTGTTAGATTAGCATCTGTAGAATTTCCTTTTGTTGAAAGCCCAGATAAAAGTAAAAAGCTATTAGGCTAGGCTATATTTAGATCCATGAGAAGCAGTTCGACTTCACAAGCTAATTTTTTATTTTATTTTTACAAAAGTCAAGTCACCTTTATTTATATAGCGCTTGTATTGCAGCTTCACAGTGATAACATGAAAATAATACAAAAAACTATTTCATCAGGGTCCACCTTTAAGGCAGATCTATAATATTGTTGAATATTAAATGTCCCCAACTAAGCAAGCCAGAAGGCAAGGCAACAGCGGCAAGGAACCAAAACTCCATCAGGTGACAGAGTAGAGAAAAAAACCTTGGGAGAACCCAGGCTCAGTCGGGGGCCAGTTCTCCTCTGGCCAATGAGTGAACAGTGTATGATTATGATTCAGGAGCATTACAGGCTCACAGTATTACAAAACAATAAATAAATGAGAACTTCTATGGAAGACTGTATTCTCGTAACTTTATTCTCAAAATATTACGACTTTATTCTCTAAATATTTCGACTTTAATCTCGAAATGCTATATTTTTAATTTGGATTTTTTTGCTGTTCAGGGCTTCCGTACAGTCGTCAGCCAATTTCATTACATTAAAGGGCACCTATTATGGAATTTTGAAATGTACCTTTCATGTAGTGTGTAACATAGATCTAAGTGAACAAAAACATCCTGCAAAGTTTGAAATATGAAAGTGCACCGTATTAGTTATTGTCTTTCAAAAGTAAGAGTCGACTCTGAGTCATTTTTATGAATCGTTAGAAGACCGAAGCTTTTTCTCTGACTAGATGACGTCAACTTGTCAAGTTATTTGAATACGATACGCCCACTTATTGCGCTCCAAGGCCAGGGAAAACTTGAAAACGTCATGGCGACGAGACGCTGTGATCTGAAGTGCGGCTCAAAAGCCAACTTTTTTCATCTGCCCAAGGAGGAGCATTTGAAGACTAAGTGGCTACAATTCATATAACTATACCACAGAAGTGTAGTCCGAGCCTTGTGCTTTGTTCGCGCCATTTTGAAGACGATTGCTTTACCAACTTAAATGCAATCAAACTTGGATTCGCGATATTGAAGGAAGGTTCAGTTCCAAGTGTATTTGCATCAGCTTCCTCCTCCGTATCACAACCTGTAAGTGTTATTAATAATTTTTGCTTTTATATTTTATGTAGCATGCTTAATAATTATTTTGTTTGTTGTGTAAGCACCGTTTAGCTTCTAGGTCTTCAATGACAATTGTATTGAGATATGTGAAGTGTTTGTCGTTGTTTTCGGAGTTGTCTTATAGAATAGAATAATACCTCGTAGTAACGTAACTGCATTTTTTTTTTTTGTAAAAACGTTATGTTTATGCATCGGGCTAACGCAAACAAAGACTGATTGTGCTTTTACAATATGAACTCTGGGTTATGCTCGCTAACATAACATTAAATTCTTTATCTTATTTTTCGTTTTTTACTACAAACTATAAAGCAGTGGACTATAATCATTATTATAACACAATTTAATTGATAAAAGCATCATTGTACTCCGTGTTAAAAATAAGTATTATCTCTGTAAACACTGCTGGGTCATCTGACCAATCAACGCAGATTAGCGTCGCGCAGAGGAGGGGTTTGGAAAAACGAGTCGTTGAACGAATCATTTGGGAGTCGGTGAGCAAATCAGGTAAAAATAAATGCATATTATACGACAACAAAAGTGTTTTTTGTCATTGCATGCATGTAAAACTGTTGTTGGGGACTCCCAAAACAACATTAGGAACATGTTAAATGTCATAATAGGTGCCCTTTAAAGCTGAAGTCAGCAAGATTTATTTTATCATATTCACTGAAACCGGCACTATGCTCCTCTGCCAGAACAACATAAATCAGCCGGTTTTAGAAAAAAACTGGGCTTCTACCTCCACATAGAGCCTGTTATTTGTTTAGCAAAAATCCACCGCTCCCCGGTTCTTCTGGTCCAATCAGCGCAGGGCTGTCTGTGTGAGATCTGACTGTCAATCACAGTTTGTGCACACGCCACAGATCCCCCCTCCCCCCTCTCGCACGTTACAATATCACATGCACACGGAATAGAAAAAGGTCACACGCACTGACGAGCTCACAAACCCGATGGGAGGGTGCTTGGTGATAGTGGGGGAGTAGCATGAGAGTTGTAAACATTCAAAATTTTGGCTAAATCCCCTCAATCTGCCAGACTTGCCGATTGCAGCTTTAACATGGTACTGCGCAGCACAAGATTATATCGCAGCTTAAAATTCACAATTTCAATATGATATGTAATGCAGCATGCTGATGTCCCTGGGATCTGATCTCCTCATCCTGCTCATTTCAATGCCATAGGAAGAAAAAGATAGGAAGAAAAAGAAACAAAACCAACAAAAAACAGCTAGCTGAGAACTCAGCAGACACAAGATGATCGTCTCTGCAAGCAGTGTGTTTATGTTGTACCACAAATACAACACTTAAAGGAACACTCCGACTTTTTGGGACTTTAGCCTATTCACCTTAACCCCCAGAGTTAGATAAGTCCATACCTTTTTCATCTCCGTGCGTGCTATAAGTCTGTTTGACGCACCCACCGCTAGCCTAGCTTAGCACAAAGACTGGATGTAAATGGTTGCAGCTAGCATACTAATCCAAATAAGTGACAAAAATAACGCAAACATTTTCCTATTTACATGTTGTGATTTGTATAGTCACAGAGTGTACAAAAAACAAAGTCACATGAGACACAGACATATTTTAACCGTATAAATACTGGGAACTATATTCTCTGAAGGCGAAGCACTGCTACTTGGGCGGAGTGATAACCGCAGCACCTGAGACACGCCGTTGTTTCTTCTGTCAACAAAACCAGCATGACATCTCAGGTGCTGCGGTTATCACTCCGCCCAAGTAGCAGTGCTTCGCCTTCAGAGAATATAGTTCCCAGTATTTATACGGTTAAAATATGTCTGTGTCTCATGTGACTTTGTTTTTTGTACACTCTGTGACTATACACTCTGTGACTATACTATCTATCTCACATAGATTTCAACGGAGAAAAGTGAAGTCAATTAGAAGCACTCACTTCCTGATGGCTGGGCGAACTGCGCAGGCTCAAACTGAGCTTGATGACGTAGATGTGACGTGAGCAACCTGTCTGACAGTTGTCAGTCTTCTAGTAGCTGTGCCGAGAGAAATCTGAATCATTCTTACCTTTCCGAATCTCGCAGAGACGGAGAGCGTGAGTATTAGCTGTCCATGAGCTAGCAGCAGGAGCAACTTTATCACTCTCTATGGGCTTCTCCCTTGACTTTATCAGACTTTATGCCTCCACGTCCCCCCGATTGCCTGCAAGCTTCTCCGCCTGTCTACTCTGTAATTCTCGACTGTGCGACAGAGAGTCGAGTGGTTATGACGCAATCGTTAGCCTATTTTTACAAAAACGGCTTCTACGGGACCATAGCGTAAGATACAAAGTAATGGAGCCTTTTATACATTGTCGTGTTTCTTTAGAAATAAATAATGGACAAATGGAGTCTTTAAACGCCTCAGATGTAAAGTTATTCGCTGTCAAAGTGACGCCAAAATGAATGGGAGTCAATGGTATGCTAACAGGAGGTGATGGCTTGTTAGCCAATGGCGGCCCCCGGGGAGGCTTCGGTTTCCGGCGAAATCTTTTTATTTTTCGTTTTTTAGTTTTAATAAATTTGCAAAGATTTCAAACAATTCTTTCACGTTGCCATTATGGGGTATTGTTTGTAGAATTTGGAGGAAAATAATTAATTTAATCCATTTTGGAATAAAGCTGTAACATAACAAAATGTGGAAAAAGTTAAGTGCTGTGAATACTTTCCGCATGCACTGTATATGGTTGTTGTGGACACAACATTATGTTCAAAAACAATTGTGAATTATAATACATTTTATTTATACTGCACTTTTCTCAAAGCGCTACACAGGATAAGAATTATATTAAGAACTATTACAAAATAAATAACAGCAGTATACTAAATGACAATTGACAGCTTTAAAAAGATGAGTCCTTAGAGACTTCTTAAAACAGTCCAGTGTTGGGGAATTTCTCATGTTCTCATGCGGAAACAGAAAAAGCTCATCCCCCTCATAGACTTTAATGTAAATGAAGGCTGCTGAAGAGTACAAGAACCAGAAGAGCGGAGAGAGCGAGTCAAAAATAACGCCAAGATTGCGCACTTGAGACGATGGAGACACTGAATCGCAATCATAAATTATTAAATTATTAAATTTATGCAAAGCCAGGCATAACAACAAATAAAAGTTTAGCTGTTTAAAAACAGTCTGCATTGTAGACATGAATATTAATGTCCCCTATTAACAACTGATCAAATAGAACTCAACAAAGTCAACAGTTCAGCAAGTTCAGAGAAAAACCCAGAGTTGGGGGGCAATGAATAAGTACAACAAGTACAGGTAAAATGCCATTCATTTTGACCACCAAGCACTCAAAGGAAGACATTACAGGAATAGTACAGCCAAGGGCGTAGGTTTGGTCTCAGTTTTGGTGGGGACATCCCACCCCCACACCACCCCCTTATTTTTTCAGCCAATCAAATGACGGTGTTCCTGTACTGTCGTCCTGGCCATGGGAATCGATGCAAATAGCTGCAACAGGGTTTTTTTCCTGGCTCAAAACTAGGCGGAGTTGGTAAAATTCTGATGATGTATTTTATTAAAAAGATAATTTAATTTGTATTTTTCATATACCAACATATAGCCTACTCTGTTTTCCACAGTACTTTTGTGGGTGGACCTCGGTATCTCTAGAGGGGTCCGGGGGCATGCCCACCCGTAAGAAAATTTTGTACATTTTAAAGATAAATTCATTAATCTGGTGTACTTTGAGTCACCAGAATCCACTGTTAAAAATAAATAATCCACCCGCCCAAACCTATGATATTCTCTGATTTAGATATCTGATCATCACATTACAATTATTCAAATTATCAGTGTTAAGCATGATAATATGGTAAAATGTCACACTGTAGTAGGGTGATTTAAAAATAACATTTATTTTAAATAAAAGTTCTTCTTTTGGCAAAATTACATTTCTTTAATAGCCTAAACCGAGGCTTTACTCCCTTCAAACTTAAATTGTCAATGTGTCATTGCGTCGCTGTTGGAAAACAATCTTATCAGAATATATATATTTTTTACCTTTATAAAGGGCATTTTCCCCCTAATTTTATTAAATGTATGCTCAGTCAGCGCCAACGCTCCCACCACGCGCTGAAAAATTGCCTAATGAAAATCAATAATAATGGCGATATTATTTCAGTATAGAAACACAGACATCACGGGAGTCTCCCGCGCATATTGATAGCGGCTCACTGATGCCCGCGAATTAGTTAAAATCTCCCGGAATCGCGAGCGCGCCCGCGAGACAGAGACTGTGCTCCAAACCGCGTAGCGCGTGCACGGCAGAGAGGAAGAGAGAGCAAGAGACCGCGGCACCGCGCGCGTGTGCCTCAAGAAGCGCATGTAATATGTTTGATGGACACAGGACAGAATGGACACAGGAACCCAACAGAACCGTCACGGTGGAAAAAGTGTATCTGAGCATGTGACTGTCTATCCGAGTTTTGTCCAAAGCAGAAGGCGGTACCTAATTTGACGGAGGCGGCCGCCTCGTAATTCTCTCACAAATATTGGTGGGGACAATTTTGTCATTTTAAAATATTGATTGGGACTAGTACCTAGCGTCGCCCCCTAAACCTACGCCCATGAGTACAGCAATATCAGATCTATATAAAATTGCAAGAACGCACCTGTACCGGTGAAGTCTGTCAGTGTATATCCATGTGGCATGGCCAGATTTAGATTGTAACAGCCATTTGGGTGATGCCAAGTCAAAATTTCTTTCCAGAATGATATAATGAAGCAATGCTGATTTCTTGTTCATTGAACACACGTTTAATTGAGCGAGTCTAATTTTGGAAGTTACATTCTTGCCGCACTTCTCAGAAGACGAGAAAGAGCAAGCGCAAAATGCGGCATCGGCATCTCGTAGCGGCACTTCCGGTGGCATCTGGTTTCGGACACCCAAATGGCTGTTCCCAGTTTTTTTTGGCTTTTAGTATGAATATGTTAGCCTTACTGTTATCTATAAGCTAGCTCCAAAACAATGACAAAAGTCACATTTAGAAGACCAAACCCAACATTGAAAATGAAAATCAGGTTGATGTCAGAATCCAATGTAAGATTGACGTTAATCTCCAACGTTGGACAGACGTTGTATTGTGGTTGAAAATCGTGTTGATGTCAGAAACCAACATCAGTCGAGTTCTGACGTCAACCAGACTTTCATTTCCAACCATAATGCAACCCCTGCAACCAAGATCTTCCCTGACTGACGTTACTACTTTCTACTCAAGGACCTTCCTTCACACTTTTTCTTTTCATAATCAAAGTCTCCACTTAAACAGCTCTTTCCTAAGCATTAAACAAGTCATTGTTTGCATTTGCAGAGCACTTTGATGCAGTTTAAGACATACTTAGTTTTAAAGTTAGCCATAAAAAAGAGCACCACTACAGGGATACATACCTGTCCTGTATGTTTATTATGTTTATACACATTTGATAGATGGACACATATTATTAGCGGGCTTTTTAAAAATGAACTTTAAAAATAAAAATAATAATGTAATTTGTAATCAGTTGTTTTTATTACAATATTGAAAAAGCACTGTAAAGACAGATAGTATTGTAAGAAGAGGCAAAACAAAACCTACCCACCTCACAATGCAACTTTGTCGCCATCTTTTTATAACAACTTATAAAACCCTTACTTATTTTACATAGGTAAGAATTAGCTGATACCTGCATCTGACAGAATACAATAAAATATATTCTAATCAGCTGAAGAAACATTCTTGCAAGTGACTTTTTATTGTGTTTCAAAAGATGAACCTACAGTCAATAAAGAAACAAGGGAGTCCCCTACAAGAGAAATGGGAGAAAAACAAAGGGTAAGAGCTGAGTTATGTGCAGATTTGCTGCTTGATAGTTACATCCTCCAATTATTCCTGTTTTCGTGGTAAAAATGAAATTTACAATCTGAATGGTAACATCCACTTATCCCATATAAAATGCTTATACAGTAACTTTGGTCCATGTAAATTTTTTTGCTTTTCTTTGCTTCTGCTGCTGGTAACCAAGGCTGAGCTTTTTAGCTTTTTTTTAATTCTGACGGCTTCATGGAATGTCATATTTTTTTCTTTGCATGACTGGATCTTTATATAATTGCAAAATGTTATTCTCTATACTTTGTTAATTCTCAATGAGAACTTCTGTAGACGTACTGTATGACATAAATAAAGTCAAACTGGTTAGTATTAAGTGAAACTGCTAATGCTGTTTTTGGAGTTAATTTAATCCTCCTCAGCTGAGATCTTGAGAGATTTAATGTCTTATTTTATCTTCAGTTGATTTCACAGGCTGTGGTTGGAAGTCAGTTGTAGTTGTTCTCTTTCCTTCATTACTTCTTGTTAACAGCAGGGGTAAAGGGTTTAACATGGGGATTATAATGTAGGGTTTATAATGTAAAAAAACATTGTTGTTGTTTTTGGGTTTTAATGTTATTTTACTTTAGACATATAAATTCACCAGTCTATTTTTGTAATTTTATAAGCATTTTATAAATATTTTCTGTATTTCAAACATACAGAAAAAATCTGTCAAATAAATGGCAAAACTATTTAAATTAAAATGTACAGTGTACTTTTCACTTAATTCTCTGCAACATGTTTAGCACATAAATAACATTACACCTTTTATTTTACAGAGACCTGCTGTTGGAGAGCATACAACAGAATGTGAGGGAACAGATGAGCATAAAATATTACAAGGTCAAAAACACTCTTTCACAGATTGCATCTTGACAAGCATCACTATAAACTGAGATCTGGAAATGTTCTTCAGTTAACTGCACATTCATTACTGTCCCACAAGTCCTGTACTGAAGAGAACCTGATTGAGACTTTCATTCAAAAGCTTTTCATGATGGACTACCGAGCAAGACACATTAATGTTGAGGAGACCAATGATGAAGGTCACACTGAACAAGGCAGCAATGATTCATTTACACATGAAGGAGATTATGATAATATGCTTTTCGAATTAATGTCTAACAGAGAAACAAGTAAACCTCACCCGGTTCACCCGATGGATGTTCAGATGGCTGGGTTTCATTGTGCTGATGGTTTCCTGAAGCAGCTGATGGTGACTAAATTGTCCCAGTGTCAGTACGCTCTGCCTCTGCTTGTTCCTGATCCATTCACACAACAGATTGAGTTTCATCTCTGGACATTCAGACAAATCAACAAGAGCTGGAAGATGAGAAGCACCGACAATGAAACCATCAGTCGAATCCACCCGATCTGCAAGGTACAAACTCCAATGGTGGCATTCTTCAGGTTAGGCTATGTGTCCTCATCCAAGTCTCAGCTGATGAACAGCCTGATCAATGAGAAACACAACACGTTCTTCCACAGGAACTGCCCAGGCAGCAGCAGAACCAGAGACCTGATGGATGGAGTGGTGGAGATCGCCTGGTTCTGCCCTTCTGGATCATATGATGATAAATTCACTAACTGTGTTGCATTCTGTAATCTACACGGTGATGCAGGGCAGGCGACCATGAGAAACAGCTGCAGATCCTCACAGAAATGGCCTCAGTCAATGTTGTTCTTCTACCACAACTGGACATAAGCGCAGAAAAGTTCAAGAACCTATACAAGGACTCAAAGCCACTCATTTTTCTTTTTGCTGAGAATGATTCAGCATGCACTGAGACACGGAAAGGGAAATTCAAAATCGGGTTGAAAAACAGAAATCAGTCTGAAGTATCTGAAGAACTCAGAAGAGCTATAACTGACTGTCTTTCAGAATCATCTTCCACTTTCAGACTTGAAGATGTGTCCAAACACTCACATATCAGAGTAGATGAGAAAGATGATGATGACTGCAGAAGAGGAAGAGAAGCAGCACAGCAGATGATTAGTTTCCTGGAGAAGAAAGATCTGAGAAGAATCAAAGAATCATTTCTGCCTCATCAGGGGAAACTGTGGCATCAGTGGAGTCAGAAGAACAAAGAACTACATCGACCTCAAGGAGATGAACTAGAAATAGAAATAAGTAGAAAGCAAATAGAAATGAAGAAAATCCGTCAACAGCAGCATGAATCTGACATCAGTGAGTTTATGCAGTTCTTTATTAAAGAAATGAACTCAGATGCTGCAAATAAGATATTTTTCATTAAATGGCTTGGAATTCTCCTGGATGAATATATCTCAGCTGACCTTTATGCTCTACATCATAAGTATAATGAAAAATGGTCAGCAGTCTTAAAAATGAAAGAGAATCATCATGAATATCTGAACAACTGACAGTTGAACAAACTGAACTTGAGAGAACATTTGAGGAACTTCAAGCAGCAACCTTTGGTTTGGAGCACATCATCAGGGAGATCGGTCAGATCTACGAATCATGTTTATCTGTGAAGAAGAACAAGAAAGAACTACAGTTTAATTTCTCTTCTCTCCCGACACTTGCAGCAGAGATTATGATCTCTGGACTTCCACTGGAGCTGATGGATGGAGATGCTGCTCAGGTTGCTGTGATCTGGATCTCTGCTGTTCTAGATGAACTTATCAACATACTGGGAGACCAGAGAGTCTTTGTGCTGTCAGTTTTAGGGATTCAGAGCTCTGGGAAATCCACTATGCTGAATGCCATGTTCGGACTCCAGTTTGCCGTCAGTGCTGGCAGGTGCACCAGAGGAGCTTTCATGCAGCTGGTCAAAGTGTCAGACGAGATGAAAACACAGATGAAGTTTGACTATATTCTGGTTGTTGATACTGAGGGTCTACGTGCTCTAGAACTGGCTGGAAGGTCAACTAGACATCATGACAATGAATTGGCCACATTTGTTGTTGGTCTTGCAAATCTGACATTGATTATCGTCTTTGGAGAAAACCCATCTGAGATGCAAGACATTCTTCAGATTGTTGTTCAGGCCTTCCTGAGGATGAAAAAGGTCAGATTGAATCCCAGCTGTGTGTTTGTACATCAGAACGTTTCAGACATCACAGCTGGAGAGAAAAACATGGAGGGAAGGAGACGACTGCAGGAGAAACTGGATGAGAGGACAAAACTCGCTGCTAAAGAGGAAGTCTATGAGGCAGAATGTTTCAGTGATGTCATTGCATTTGATGTACATAATGATGTGAAGTATTTTGCTCAGCTCTGGGAGGGCAGCCCACCTATGGCACCACCAAACCCAAAGTATTGTGAGAATATTCAAGAACTAAAGAAAACAGTTATGTCTCATGCCTCAAAATCACATGGAATAAGACTGGCAGCCTTAAAATATTGTATTAAAGATCTCTGGGAAGCTTTACTTAACGAACAATTTGTTTTCAGCTTTCAAAATTCTCTGGAGATTGCAGTATACAAGAAACTAGAGACCGAATACGGCAAGTGGTCCTGGAGTCTTCGCAGTGCCATGATGGAAACTGAGAACAAACTACACAACAAAATAGAAAATGAAACAATTCATGAGCTTGAAGAAACTGATCTTGAAAGAGAACTGAAAGAGACAAGTGACGAAGTGACCAAATCAATCGCAGAATTATTTGAGAAAGATCCAGATGCAAATATACTAATACAGTGGAAAAGTGTTTTTGAGATAAAAATCCAAGCGCTTCAAGAAACCATTATTAGAGATACAAAAAGGAAATTAAATGGGATTCTTCAGCAACGAGACTTGAAGAACGTGATTGATGCTCAGAGGACACATCATAAAAACACTCTCTATGAAAAGAGCAAAGGAGTTGCCTTAAAACTCAAAGACAAAGCAAATGATGAAGAAACACTGAAGAAAGAGTTTGATATATTTTGGACACAGTGTGTGAAGAAGATCATCAGAGTCTCTCCTCCAATCAAAGAGATTGACATACTGAGAGATGTGAAAACTATCCTTAGTGACATCTATAAAAGTGCTCCTGTAGGTGAGAGCAGTGAGAGCATGGATGTTTTTTCTGTACCTAAGTATTCAGATTATGTACAGTTAAAGAAATCCAGTGGACTTAAAGGACATACAAAAAATGACATCAAAGCAGTTAAAGAGAATTTTGGTTACATTTTATCTCAAGAGGACGAAGCCCAAATAAGTGCACTAGTCACAGATGTTGCTCAGCAAATAGACAAAAGGATCATTCTATTTAACATCGCAAAAATGGGTTACAATAAAAGCTGCATTCAACAACTCACAGATTATATCAAGGTAAGAGAAAGACAACATCAGGAGGGACGAGTGGAATATGTGTTCAAGAATGAATTCTTCATCGATTTTGTTTACTCAATATTTAAGAGAGCAAACAAGATATTCATTCAACAACACAGAAT
This sequence comes from Phoxinus phoxinus, assembly GCF_949152265.1. Taxonomy (NCBI): domain Eukaryota; kingdom Metazoa; phylum Chordata; class Actinopteri; order Cypriniformes; family Leuciscidae; genus Phoxinus; species Phoxinus phoxinus. Next base: position 11,809,363 of record NC_136882.1, on the reverse strand, counting down.
GTTCAGGGAAGACAATGATCCTGGTCTCTATTTGGAGAAGAAGAAAGAAGAGTACTATAGTATTTTCCAGAAACACCTGCATGGAGCAACATCAGCTACCATTTTTGGTGAGATCATCTGTCAGGGACTTATAGGGCCCATTGAGCAGAGTGTCTACAAGAAGACTGCCAGAGATCTGACATCTGAACTGAGAACAAACTGTGAATCACTGAATGGAAACAGATCAAATCTGGAAAAACACATCCTGACGTTTCTGGCAGAAAAGGAAAATTTTTCTGCATACATGGACTACATCAATTATCCCAAACTACACTTAATGAATTTCATTTCAGATGAAGTCAGTAGGTACATCATTGATACGTTCACTGTCAGTGTTTTACCCAAGATGAAGAAGAACATTGAACTCCTGCTGCAGTTCATCATTGAAGCAGCACATAAATCTACTAGACAAGTTCAAATGAACAGTGGAGATGTTGATTTGTGGTTGAAGAGTTTCACACAGGAGCTTTCAGGTATGCTGATCTTCTCTAAAAAAGACCTCAGTGGAGTGAAACTCGATGGTGTTGATGATTTCAGCCTCCTAGAAGATGTGATAATAAAGGAACTTCCTGATATGTTGTCAGACGTCAGCTGTAGATTCAGTGCTAAAACTTTTGATGAAAAACTGGACCTGAAGTTCAGACCAGACGAGATTCTGATTGATCACTTCTGTCAGTGCTGTTGGGCTCAGTGTCCGTTCTGTAAAGCCACCTGCACCAACACCACTGAAAACCATGATGGAGACCACAGTGTTCCTTTCCACAGAGTGACTGGAATTATTGGAATGCATTATGATGGAACACAAAATCTTTGTTCAGATATTTGCTTAACTATAGTGAAAAGTAAACGTTTTTTTAAATCATCAGACACGTGGTTTCCATTTAAACAATACAGAACAGTTTATGCCAATTGGAGCTTTACATCAAACTCTTTAAGGTGGCTGTACTGGAAGTGGTTTGTCTGCCAATTCCAGAAACATCTAGAAATGTACTACGAGAAGTCATTTGAAGGGAGTGGTAGTATCCCAAAATTGTGGAGATTATACTCAAAAGCTGAAGCAATCAAGAGTTTAAATTTGTACACTCCTTCTTCATCTTTTTTTGTTTTCCAAAACCTTAACAAATAAGATAATAGGCCGAAGGAATTGAACTGTAGGGATGTCTCAACAGTTTGATGATGAAAATTACTTCTTTTTTTTCAGTGTAGCAGAGACTAGGACAAGAAGCATCCTGGATTTGATTGAGTTAGAAAAACGAATTGAACAATAGAGCATTCTAAACGCAAATGCAAAAGTTTCATGCCCATAATGTAAATAAAGATGTTTCTAATTGAAGAAATATATTGTGTCCATTCTAATAAAGCCCAGGGCACCCTAAGAATCATTATGAGATAAACAAAGAGGAAATTTTATTCGATTCTTCATCAGTGAGACGTGAAGAAAGAGACCGATGCTCAGAAGACCTTCATTTAAAGAACAAAGAACTTTAAACTCAAAGACTATGAATGTGTTCTTGTATGGGAGAGCAGAGGGCTTTCATAGAAAGTAGTTGTAAGGATTGCCTATGTAAAATTATTCTGATTATTATTCACCATTATTGGAGGTGGTTGAGGAGATCCCCCCTTCTATGTAAAGCGCTTTGAGTGCTGGGAAAAGTGCTATATAAATGTAATTAATTATTATTATTTTTATTAATATGTCGTTAAAGAAATCCAGTATACAGTATGTACAAGACATTTAAAAATGCAATCAAATTCACTCTCTAAAAAGGATAAACTGCAAAGGAGAACTTTTGTAACAGATGTTGCTCATTAAACAGAAAACTTATAATTTAATTTAACATGTAACATTTAGCAAAAAATTACTACAACATCTGCATTTAAATACTTAAGGCTTAACGTCAAATGTGTAAAGGCAAGCAACTGAGGATTTAATACTTGTACAAGAGTTCTTGTGAAATTGCATATAGTTGATTAGATAATATCTAATCTAAAGTTGTTGTTTTTTTTTGCAGTGAGTCTTTTGTTGTTTGAGTTTTCATTTTTTTTGTCACCTAGAGTGAAATTTTGTTGCATATGCGAGTGATTTACTTGCATCGTTGAGGGTTGCAGTTTGTGCTTAATAATGTTCTAGATAATAAAATTGTCTGCTTTAAATTATTCTTATAAATTATTGTTTCACACTTGGGACAATGACTAATTTTTGTGACTATTTGTTCACCAGATGTAACAAGAGAGCTTCCTAACTCTTTTTTTTCAAAATAGTTTTTCCTTTTCCTTATTGGAAGTTGCAGTTTGCGGATTTGACGGAGGTTCTTATTGGGGTATTAACAGTGTGGAAACATCATTTCATAAAAATCTGTGTTATTTGTTGATTTGATATTCCATGCAGAAAAAAACAATAAAGAAATTTGAAATAAAGATATTCAATATAAAAAGATCACTTTTTCCTATAACACATACCTGTTTAAAATGCACGACAGGCACACAAACAGTTACTCTGGCTGAAATAGACAATTAAGCAGTTTATATTTAAAAATATATATATATTGTAAATTAACATTTGGATGTAAATATGGTCCTAATCTTAAAATAAATTATATTTCATGACAAAATGTACTATTAAGTTTGTTATTTATCAGTGAAACAATCCCTGAATGATTTTCCTCTGAGTCATCAGTGATCACATAGTGAAAACACAGGCTGACAGCGCTGGAAGCAGCTAACCCATCCTACACATTTTTGTTCAAAGAACATTTTCCAAACATTCAGTTTTGGTAATGAGAATGTTAAAAACATTCTTGATGTTAGTGAAACATTTTTTTTTTTTTTTGAGGTTAGTGTAATCTTGGTCCACTGAAGGCAAGTTTGTAGAACCCAAGTGCAGTTTATTCACACAAAACAAGATCAAACAAAGGCAAGGCATGAAATTCAAAACAAAACCATGAACATACGTAGACATGGCGCTTACCAACTGTGGTGACACAAAACAATACTTGACAAAGTAACAAGGCAAACATGAGGGCTCATATAAATATACAAGACAAGGGACACCTGTGCACAATGATCAGACAATAAACCAACGACAACATGACACATTCACAAGGGAATCACATGACAAGACATGAACCAAAACGTACTCGGTTACCTAACATAACCTCGGTTCTCTCTAGTAGAGGGAACGAGTACTGCGTAATAGCATTACGCTACGGGTAAAGTCATCTTTTCTCGAGATTTGAAGCCAAAATATTATCCTTAATTTTTGCAATTAAACGCAGTGCAGCAGCAGGCCCAGAATGGGGGTGGCTTAGCGTATAAAACGAAGGGCTCAGGGACTGCAACCCTAGTTTTCATCGACTGAAGCGAAATGAGCTCGGGGTGCGATCACGGCAGGTTACGCAGTACTCGTTCCCTCTACTAGAGAGAACCGAGGTTACATTAGGTAAACGAGTACGTTCTCTTACGAGAGGTTCTCTCGTATTGCGTAATAGCATTACGCTACGGGAACCCCTTGTCAACGCCGTGGGCACCAAGCATCCACTGCATAAGTCCCAGGGAGGGAAACACCCGGGGGACACAGATAAGTATGAAAAAGAGGCCAACAGAATAGGGCCGCATATGTACATAAGCACACAGTAGGGAATATATAGAGCGGCACAGCCGGTCTGTACTGGATTTTATCAACCCTTATAGTGCAGCTCAACCAGGAGAGTTGAATCGAGACTTTTAGACTGACAGAAGTCTAACCTGCAAGGCGGGAACTTCCAGGTTATAGAACCTAACAAATGTAGAGGGGGAGGCCCAGCCTGCCGTTGTACAAATGTCCTGAATAGAAATCCCGCTGGACCAAGCCCACGATGAGGCCATGCCTCTATAGGAATTAGCCCTGACGCCCAGAGGGCACTGCAGGTCTTTAGACGCATAAGCTGCCACTATCCATCTGGACAGGCTGTGTTTCGAGGCGGCGAGACTAGGCTTGGGAATCGGTTCCAGGTTCCGGTTTGGAACCGGTTCCAAACGGTCCGATCCATCGGAATCGTACACGTCCACACGTTAACGATTCCACTAACGATTCCGAATGTTCCTTTCCATAGGGCTAGGCGATAAATAGATTTTATTGATTAACTCGAATGTGTAGTGTACGTCGTCGATATGTTTGAAAGGAAATCGGTTTTCTCTTTAACATCCGCCGACGCTTGCTCTGGGCTCCCGCAGTTCTGAACGCGCTCAGCGCGTTTGCCATAGAGATACATAAACAACAAAGCAACTGAACAAGACCGCGGCTGCACAAGCACACCCGCCAAAAACATTTATAAACTGAATCTGCACTGCAAGGGCTGCCAACTCACGAATTCACCGTGAGACTCACGCAGTTGTCACTTTCCACACGCTCTCACGCCACACATCCATTTCTCACGCAGAGAAAATCACGAAGCAAAGAGGAAACTGACACCGACAGAGAAGGTTACGGTACTATTGACATTAAACTAATTCTCAGCTCTCAGATTCTGTCAATTTAATTACAAAATTCAAACAATAAACACCATTTTGGTGCTTGTAAATGTGACGTGACAGATCTCAGTTCAAGCGGCAATTGAACCGATCATCTGTTACTACTAACTTAGTTAATAGTAGGCTAAATTAACTTCGAATGATCAATAGGTAATTTGAAAGATACAGTTCAACTTACCGAAATGTAATAAAATCGATCGATCAAGTGTTTTTCAACCGGAGAAAGAGGTCCATAAACACTAAACAGCTCAGTAACATAACGTTACGTTCACCTCAGGAAAGCCATTTAATAATCATAGCACGTAGGTAGACTTAAAAAAGTTGTCTGTAGAGAGGAGTGTTTTGCTAAATATGATAACTATATTTCATATTTATTATATTTTTACCTATAGTCTATCATTAAAATATTATAAGGTTGTCATAAAAAAACGCATTTTATTGTAATTTGAGATGCTATTTTTAACCTTTAATAATAATACCAGCTGACAGGGCTCTGTATGTTTACAGCATTAGGTGAGTTTTTTATGGAGGAGAAAAATTAACATAACACATTAACGCATCTACTGTAGGCCTACCTAATATTTATCCAAAGGAATCGATATTGAATCAAGATCAGAATCAAATCACAAGAATTGAATTGAAATTGTGAAATTTGTGTCAAGCAATAATAAAAACAGTAGCATAGGCCTACCAGTCATTGTACCATGTAAACATTGTGTTGTCACTAAACTTAATACAATTCTGTTTAGTCACCAACTGTTTTGACAATCACAATACACTTATAATTGTGATGCAAGTTTTTTTTTTTTATGTTTACATCCCCCCCAATCCCAATCCACCAATTTTATGTTATTGTCACAGGTCGAGGTGGGCCAAGCCAGACTGCACCCACCCCTAGACCAGGATCACCCTGAGGAGCGTGTCAAAGGAGGAGGCAGGAGACAGGAATAAAAAGAATGACAGGCTTTATTAAATATAAAAACAATTTGAAAATCCTAATCTAAAATTCCTCTTCCTTCCTCTTCCCAGGAATCCAAGGCAAGTGGGGGGTCAGGCTCACTTCCTTCTGGCGCTGGTGCCAACTCGCAGTGGTAGGTACTGAACAGGTGGGTATCGCAGGTGAGTAATTGAGTCAAGCTTACTTCCTTCTGGCGCTGGTGCCAACTCACAGTGGTAGATACTGAACAGGTGGGTATCACAGGTGAGTGGGGGGTCAGGCTTACTTCCTTCTGGCACTGGTGCCAACTCCCAGTGGTAGGTACTAAACAGGTGGGTATCGCAGGTAAGTAAATGAGTCAGGCTTACTTCATTCTGGCTCTGGTGCCAACTCACTGAACAGGTGAGTATCACAGGTGAGTATCGCAGGGGAGTAGGTGGATCAGGGCTCACAGGAGTTGTAAAGGGTGGGCACTTCGCACCATACAGGTGGGTTTCAGGGCTACAGCAGACTCAAGTCGCAAGCGGAGCGGGGCTTTGGCTGGCACAGACAGAATCAACACTTCAAATAGAGGTGAATAGCTCTCACATGGGTGGCAGGAGACAGAGTCAATAGCTGAACAGGGCTTTCACTGGGACAGACAGCATTCAAACTTCAAGCAGAGGTAAACAGTTCTCACGTGTGTTGCAGGGGACAAAGTCACAAGCTGAGCGGGCGTTCACTGGAACAGACGGAGTCAACGCTTCAAATAGAGGTGAACAGCTCTCACGTTGGTGGTAGGAGACAGAGTCATAAGCTGAGCAGGGCTTTCACTGGGGCAGACAGCACACAAACTTCAAGCAGAGGTAAACAGTTCTCACGTGTGTTGCAGGGGACAAAGTCACAAGCTGAGCGACGTTCGCTGGAACAGACGGAATCAACACTTTAAATAGAGGTGAACAGCTCTCACATTGGTGGTAGGAGACAGAGTCATAAGCTGAGCAGGGCTTTCACTGGAGCAGACAGCACACAAACTTCAAGCAGAGGTAAACAGTTCTCACGTGTGTTGCAGGGGACAAAGTCACAAGCTGAGCGACGTTCACTGGAACAGACGGAATCAACACTTCGAATAGAGGTGAACAGCTCTCACAGGGGTGGCAGGAGACAAAGTCATAAGCTGAGCAGGGCTCTCACTGGGACAGACAGCATAAACTTCAAGCAGAGGTAAACAGTTCTCACGTGTGTTGCAGGGGACAGAGTCACAAGCTGAGCGACGTTCACTGGAACAGACGGAATCAACACTTCGAATAGAGGTGAACAGCTCTCACAGGGGTGGCAGGAGACAAAGTCATAAGCTGAGCAGGGCTCTCACTGGGACAGACAGCATAAACTTCAAGCAGAGGTAAACAGTTCTCACGTGTGTTGCAGGGGACAGAGTCACAAGCTGAGCCGGGCTTTCACTGGGACAGACAGCATACAAACTTCAAGCAGAGGTAACCAGTTCTCACGTGTAGTGTGCACACGGGGGCTTTTCCTTCTGACATCCAACAGGTGACTGCAATCGATCTTGCTAGACTCTTATGATGGACGGTAGACCAGCATAACACATGGGGAGTGCACGGCGATAAAAGGTAAATCTTCCACACACACACGACAGTCCAATTCCAAACATGCAACGTGATGGGAAACGTCAATTTCAGCACTACAAATCCACTCTTCAAGTGCAAAGTAAGGCCAACACTCACCCAGAGGTCTCGATCTGAAGAGCCGATGATAGTCAGAGTTGGGACAGATGCGGTGAATAATTTCCTCACCACTACAAGCGGCTTCACTTCGCTGGTTTCAATGGCCGAGGGGGAGGCTAGAGATCGACAAGGAATCAGTATATTTCACTCAGTGCGATGTATACAACGTGATCCAAGCACTTCAAACCAGTATCCAATTTAGTGTAGAAAACATGCGGTTATGAGATTCACTTTGTCAATCGCTCATCTCACTCTTTCCCAGTCCAGACGACGAATTCCACTCTTCAAAACTGCCCTCGGATCCCACAAGCAACACTCCTCTTCTTTCACGATGGTCCTTCAGCTGCAACACTCCACAAACATTTCCCAACGGGAGAGAACCACACCAGATCGCCGGGGGAAGACAAAGAAACAACCACACAACGCGGAGGGAGAACACACAGCCTTCTCTTTCTCTTGTGTTTTATCCTCTCCAAACACTGGCGCCACCTCAATCAGGCACTCAAAGTGAAGTCCCCGCACCTGTTGCCAATCTGCCATTTAGTTGTCATGACGACAGACACACACACAAGCCCGGGGACAGTGTTACACTAAAAGTGTCCCGGCGGGAACACTTCTCTGATGGGATTAGTTCCGGGGATTATTTGTCACCCCGTGACATACCCCCCTGCCAAACCGTTCTAGTCCCGAGAACGGTCTCCAGTCACCCAGTCTCCGTACCTGGCTGGAGGCTGACCCCGATTCTCTCGCTGAGAACGTCGTGGTGGGGAGATGGGTGCTTCAGGTCGTGGTCCTAGGCCTAGGCCCCTCGGGATCACTGCCCATCCTACCAGCGGGGGCATCCAAGGCGTCTCGGCCGGTGGGTCCTCTACCACTGGCTTTGGGTAATTCGGGCAAGGGCGGATCAGGTTACGGTGTAACACCCGTTCGGGGCCCGTCTTCCCTTCGGGCCGTAGGGCATATACAGGTTGGTCCGGATGGGGTTGTCGCTGAACGACATATGGCTGGGCCTCCCATCGGTTGCTCAATTTTCCCTTCCCTTGTCGACGATTATCCCGTAGCAGCACCCTCTCCCCGGGCAGTAGCGGGGCTTCTCGGGCCGTCCTATCATACAATCTCTTGTTCTTTACCGCCGCCTGATTAATCCGGCCAGCGACCTGTTCGTATGCGGACTGGAGGCGTCGGTGATGGTTCGCTACCCAGTCGGACAGACTACTTCCCTCTTCTCCCCCAGTGGTTCCCATAAGCATATCCATTGGGAGCCTCACATGTCGGCCGAACATCAGGTAGGTAGGGGCATAACCGGTGGTACTGTGTATGCTATTGTTGTACGCCTGCATCACGGCTGGGAGCCGATCAGCCCAGTGGCCCTGCTGCTCTTCCTCCAAGGTTCCCAACAAGCCCAGCAAGGTTTGATTGAATCGTTCACACCCCCCGTTCCCTTGAGGATGATAAGGGGTCGTATGGGTCTTCTTACATCCGTACAGTTGGCATAATTCATGAATCACCTTTGACTCGAAGTTGGCCCCTTGGTCCGAATGGAGGATTTCAGGGCATCCGAATGGCTGGATCACGTACTTCCAGAGGGCGTTAGCAGTGGTCAGGGCAGTTTGGTCCATAGTGGGGATGGCCCAAGCATGTTTGGTGAACAGATCGGTGACAACGAGAATATTCTGGATCTGGTCCACCGGCCGTCCCAGGGTGAGGAAGTCCATTGCCACCATATGCAGAGGTGCCCTGGCCTGAATCGGGACCAGCGGTGCCCGTTTCTCCCTCCTGGACTTGAACAAGGTGCAACGTGGGCATCTCTGAAGGTAAGTCCTGGTGGTACCCTCCATCCCAGGCCAGTAGAAATGTCGTCTCAACAACGCCAATGTCCTCTCCTGCCCTTGATGTCCCATCCTAGCATGGTACGCCTCCAGTAACGCCTGCCAACGACCTGCAGGGACCACGATCTGACAAACCTCCTCTCCTTGGCCGGGGTCCTGGAGCGTCCTACAGAGCACCCCATCCCTCAAGTAAAGCCTTTCCCTCTGTCCCAGCAGGCCTCGCACACTTCGGGTCTGAGTTCGACGTTCCGCCCCCTCGGGCCAGGTCTTCTGTTCCAACCATGTCCGTACCCGCAACACATCTCCATCTTCGCCCTGCCACAGTCTCCATCGTTGTGGGTCCCACCCCCAACACGGAGGGGGGTCCTCAGGCGTCTGCCCTGGGGCCTCTACAACTCCCACCATTAATCCCTCGTCGGACCCCAGTCCTGAGGCCGGTGTATGGCCTGCCGATCCTTCACCCGGTAACCTGGATAGCACGTCAGCGTTGGTGTGCTCTCTCCCTGGCCGGTACTGGATCTGATAGTCAAAGTTGGCCAGTTGCGCCACCCAGCGTTGCTCCACTGCCCCTAGTTTGGCCGTTTGTAGATGCACCAGCGGGTTATTGTCCGTGACAACTCGTACCTTGGCTCCCCACAAGTAATCTTTAAATTTTTCACCCAGCGCCCACTTCATGGCCAGTAGCTCGAGTTTAAAGGAGCTGTAGTTCGAGTCATTCTTCTCTGCGGGGTGTAAGCTCCGGCTTGCATAGGCGATGACTTTCTCCTCTCCTTGTTGTTTCTGCGCCAACACGGCTCCCAACCCCAGTTGACTAGCATCGGTGTACAGGATGAATGGTTGGGTAAAGTCGGCATAGGCCAGTATCGGGGCCTGCAAGAGTTCCTGCTTGAGCTGCTGGAAAGCGGCTTCGCAGGCGGGGTCCCATTGAATGGAAGGGGACCCTCGACCCCGTGCTCGACCCGTGCCTCCCAACAGCTGGTTAATGGGTTTGGCAATTTTGGAGAAGCCCTTAATGAATCGCCTATAGTAGCCCACGAAGCCCAGGAATGACCGAACTTGGCGCACTGTCTGGGGAGCTGTCCACTCTTGCACCGCTCTCACTTTTTCTGGGTCGACGGAGATCCCCGCCGCACTGACCACGTGCCCCAGAAACTTAACCTCCTTTCGGAAGAGCTGACACTTGTCCGGCTGTAACTTCAGCCCATAGCGCTCTAGGGAGCTGAAGACTTGCCCAAGATGTTCCAGATGGGACTTGAAATCGGGAGAGTAAGTGATGATGTCATCCAGATAGACGAGGGTGGTATCCATCACTTGGCTGCCCAAACAACGCTGCATCAGCCGCTGGAATGTGGCTGGAGCGTTGCAGAGGCCGAACGGCATACGGTCCCACTCATAGAGACCGAAAGGGGTGGTAAAGGCCGTCTTCTCCCGGTCACGCTCGTCCATTTGTACCTGCCAATAACCGCTGGCCAAATCGAGGGTGGAGTACCAGGCAGCTTGAGTGAGGCTCGTAAGCGAGTCTTCAACCCGCGGCAACGGGAAAGCATCCTTCTTGGTTACCTGGTTCAACCGGCGGTAATCTACACAAAACCTCCAGGAACCCGTCTTCTTACGGACCAACACTATTGGTGCGGCCCAAGGGCTGCTGCTCTCACGGATAATCCCTCTGTCAAGCATTCCTCGCAACAGGGTACGGACCTCCGTGTACAAGGTCGGGGGTACAGGTCGGTAGCGCTCTCGGCTCGGTGCAGCGTCCCCAGTGGGAATCTGGTGTTTTACCACATCCGTGCGGCCATAGTCCTCTTCGTGAGTAGAGAACAGGTGTTGCCATCCCCTCAAGAATTCTTGCAGTTGTCCCACTTGTTCTTCCTCCAGCCCGTCACCCCGTAAAGACTCTCCCTTCAAGTGAGCAGGCAATCCTCCTTCTATGTCCTCCACTCCTGGACCGGCCCGCGCTAAAGCCACTTCGACCACTGTAGGACTCACCCGCTTAAAGTTGACTTCGCCCTGCTCACGAACCTGCTGCGGTCTTACTGAGGTCACCCGGGCCAAACATTGGTGATGATACAGGTGGACAAGGAAGGGGTTCGTGTTCCTCACCCTTACTGAGACTCGGCCTCCCTGAACAGTTGCCAGTCCTCGAGCTATCTCCACCTTGGGACCCTCTTCGTGGGGCTCCACCATCACCCACTCTTGCGGATGGTAACGTCGAGGGGGCAGCCTGGCCCAGACTACAGCCTCACTTCGAGCTGGGATAGACAGGGCGTAGCGGCAGGCCACTCTTCCCGTGCTCTCCCGGTCATGCTGTTTTTCAGCCAGACATATCCGGCGGCAATCGGCCCTGATACGGTCCCACTCCTGTCCGGCCGGGGTTACAGCTGTTCGCGCCGGTCTACCTCGGAATAGCTCCTCCCAGCAATCCGAGATGACATTCATCCCAATCAGGGCACGATGGGACCCTAGACACGGGTCTCGGACAACTACCACCCCCTTCTGAGGCACTACAACTCCATGGATCTCCAAATCAGTCACAAGGTATCCTACGTATGGTATGTCCAGTCCATTTGCCCCACGCAGCGTCAACCAGGGAGCATCCACAGGCGATCTACCGTTGGTGCCAAACAGCTCATGGGCCAAACTCTCAGAGAATAAGGTCACTTGGGAGCCTGTATCCAAGAGACAATGTATCTCCTGACCATTAACTTGGGCCACCACCACTGGGCAGCGGCCTATCAAGCGACCCTGAGGGGATGTGGAAGAAGAGGGGTCTAATACGGGGGTCCCGACCACTTGACCCACAGTGGCCGGAGACTCTAAAAACCCCCTTGTGATGCCCGTCGGGCAGAGCATTGGCGAAAGTAATGCCCCGACTCTCCACAGCCATTACAAATGGGCCGCCCATGTTCGTCCCACTGGAATCGGGAGCCCGCTGGCCGGGGAGGACGGCGTTCGGAAGGGCGATTCCCGTCGGAGTAAGCCCGTTCCCGAGAGTGAAAAGGTGGCTGCAGGCGCTCCCGACGAAGCTCTTCCATGACAGACTTGGACAACTCGGACATTTGTTCCTGAACATCTCGCCTCAGTTCTTCCCGGAGGGCCTGCTTCCAGTCGGGTGCCGCAATGGCCAAGGGGGATTCGACGACATTGGTAGCCAAACAGCTGGGGGTTTCCACATGCTCCGCCTGGTCGCGCTCAAGAGCCAGGGCTTCTTGCCTCAGCTCTTCGAAAGTCATGTCTGGCCCTCTCCGAAGCTGCACCCGCAGGCTCTGTCGTACGGGACCCTCTCGCAGCCCCAACAGGAATTGATCTCGCAACAACACCTCTCCTTCCCCCAAGCCATGGTCCGGCCTTCCCGTGAGCCTGGAAAACTGCTCCCGCAGTTGCAAGGCGAATGCCCGAACGGATTGTCGGGGACCCTGGCGAGAATTGAAAAACTTCGTCCTCAGAGCAGCTACCGGAGTGGTATCTCCATACTGCCCCGTAAGAAACTCAAAGATAGCCTGGACCGTCGCACGGTTGGCTTCTGGTGCTGCCTGAACTTCTCTTCTCGCCTCCCCCTCCAGAGAGTTCAAAACGAACTGGACCTTCTGCAGAGCACTCAGACCTTGAAGCCCCGCCAGGTATTCCACCTGGGTCTTCCACAGGGACAGACTTACTTCGGACCCCGGGCCTCCGTACCTCGAGGCCCATGGGGCACCCATGAAAATCGGCATGACAGGTTGCCGATCCCCAGGCTCTTCCTCCTCCGCCATCTCAACCTCTGATCGCTCAACTCAAGGTGAATCCTGCCGACTACGCCAAAATATGTCACAGGTCGAGGTGGGCCAAGCCAGACTGCACCCACCCCTAGACCAGGATCACCCTGAGGAGCGTGTCAAATGAGGAGGCAGGAGACAGGAATAAAAAGAATGACAGGCTTTATTAAATATAAAAACAATTTGAAAATCCTAATCTAAAATTCCTCTTCCTTCCTCTTCCCAGGAATCCAAGGCAAGTGGGGGGTCAGGCTCACTTCCTTCTGGCGCTGGTGCCAACTCGCAGTGGTAGGTACTGAACAGGTGGGTATCGCAGGTGAGTAATTGAGTCAAGCTTACTTCCTTCTGGCGCTGGTGCCAACTCACAGTGGTAGATACTGAACAGGTGGGTATCACAGGTGAGTGGGGGGTCAGGCTTACTTCCTTCTGGCACTGGTGCCAACTCCCAGTGGTAGGTACTAAACAGGTGGGTATCGCAGGTAAGTAAATGAGTCAGGCTTACTTCATTCTGGCTCTGGTGCCAACTCACTGAACAGGTGAGTATCACAGGTGAGTATCGCAGGGGAGTAGGTGGATCAGGGCTCACAGGAGTTGTAAAGGGTGGGCACTTCGCACCATACAGGTGGGTTTCAGGGCTACAGCAGACTCAAGTCGCAAGCGGAGCGGGGCTTTGGCTGGCACAGACAGAATCAACACTTCAAATAGAGGTGAATAGCTCTCACATGGGTGGCAGGAGACAGAGTCAATAGCTGAACAGGGCTTTCACTGGGACAGACAGCATTCAAACTTCAAGCAGAGGTAAACAGTTCTCACGTGTGTTGCAGGGGACAAAGTCACAAGCTGAGCGGGCGTTCACTGGAACAGACGGAGTCAACGCTTCAAATAGAGGTGAACAGCTCTCACATTGGTGGTAGGAGACAGAGTCATAAGCTGAGCAGGGCTTTCACTGGGGCAGACAGCACACAAACTTCAAGCAGAGGTAAACAGTTCTCACGTGTGTTGCAGGGGACAAAGTCACAAGCTGAGCGACGTTCGCTGGAACAGACGGAATCAACACTTCGAATAGAGGTGAACAGCTCTCACAGGGGTGGCAGGAGACAAAGTCATAAGCTGAGCAGGGCTCTCACTGGGACAGACAGCATAAACTTCAAGCAGAGGTAAACAGTTCTCACGTGTGTTGCAGGGGACAGAGTCACAAGCTGAGCGACGTTCACTGGAACAGACGGAATCAACACTTCGAATAGAGGTGAACAGCTCTCACAGGGGTGGCAGGAGACAAAGTCATAAGCTGAGCAGGGCTCTCACTGGGACAGACAGCATAAACTTCAAGCAGAGGTAAACAGTTCTCACGTGTGTTGCAGGGGACAGAGTCACAAGCTGAGCCGGGCTTTCACTGGGACAGACAGCATACAAACTTCAAGCAGAGGTAACCAGTTCTCACGTGTAGTGTGCACACGGGGGCTTTTCCTTCTGACATCCAACAGGTGACTGCAATCGATCTTGCTAGACTCTTATGATGGACGGTAGACCAGCATAACACATGGGGAGTGCACGGCGATAAAAGGTAAATCTTCCACACACACACGACAGTCCAATTCCAAACATGCAACGTGATGGGAAACGTCAATTTCAGCACTACAAATCCACTCTTCAAGTGCAAAGTAAGGCCAACACTCACCCAGAGGTCTCGATCTGAAGAGCCGATGATAGTCAGAGTTGGGACAGATGCGGTGAATAATTTCCTCACCACTACAAGCGGCTTCACTTCGCTGGTTTCAATGGCCGAGGGGGAGGCTAGAGATCGACAAGGAATCAGTATATTTCACTCAGTGCGATGTATACAACGTGATCCAAGCACTTCAAACCAGTATCCAATTTAGTGTAGAAAACATGCGGTTATGAGATTCACTTTGTCAATCGCTCATCTCACTCTTTCCCAGTCCAGACGACGAATTCCACTCTTCAAAACTGCCCTCGGATCCCACAAGCAACACTCCTCTTCTTTCACGATGGTCCTTCAGCTGCAACACTCCACAAACATTTCCCAACGGGAGAGAACCACACCAGATCGCCGGGGGAAGACAAAGAAACAACCACACAACGCGGAGGGAGAACACACAGCCTTCTCTTTCTCTTGTGTTTTATCCTCTCCAAACACTGGCGCCACCTCAATCAGGCACTCAAAGTGAAGTCCCCGCACCTGTTGCCAATCTGCCATTTAGTTGTCATGACGACAGACACACACACAAGCCCGGGGACAGTGTTACACTAAAAGTGTCCCGGCGGGAACACTTCTCTGATGGGATTAGTTCCGGGGATTATTTGTCACCCCGTGACATTATGATACATTATATGTTATGTTAGATTTTCACTGTTTACAAAGGCAGTGCCTGCCATCTTGTCTTTTTGGCTTGTTGTTCCTCTTTGCACTTTAACCCCAAGGGGGACTAACTGTGATTACAATACAAAGCTTTGTTTTAGAAATGTTTACTTTTTTTTTAAATTTCAAAGCATTCAACTTCTGTATTGATATTGCACACTTGGTTTTCATTCTCTAAAACCACTTTAAATTAGACATTCAAAGCCAACAACTCTCAAAGCCACCCTGTAAGTGTTCAGCAAATGGTACAGGAATCGATATGGGAATCGATAAGGAATCGCATCGATAAGCAGACTTGACAATGGCATCGATATCGATAATTTCTTAACGATGCCCATCCCTAGGCGAGACCCTTGGTGCGCCCACCAAATGAAACAAAGAGCTGCTCGGTGTCGTATTATTGGGCATAGATTCAAGCGATACATTGTAGAGCAACTGATCAGCATTTATTCATGCATCATTCCGAACTCACATTCAACACATGAACCCCCGAGCACCTAGTAGTTCCGGTACTTCCTGTTGGACGTTTCATAATAAACTCCCTTACATAATAAAACCCATTACTCCACATCCCCCTTTCTAGGAGATGAATGCAGACTTAAATGAACATTTACTGCATGAATGAAGTAGTTAACTACTTTTTAGTTAACTCTTTTGTATTCACAAGTCCAGTCTTTGAGGTTTTATGACACTTCTACCAGACCTGGTTCTGACAGGCCCTAGGGAAGCTGCCTTTGGAGTCTTAACTGCAGGCTCTGAACAGTTCGGTGTGAGCCTGGCGCCCTTTGTTGGACAGACTTGTGTACTTGGAATTTGAACCTTTGGTGTGATTTCAGGCAATGGCAATAGATGATGCATATTCCTCCTGATGACCCCTGACGGGCTCTCCACGATGTATGAGCGGGGTGTAGAATGAGGTGAGATGACAGTCCCTTCACTCTTAGTGTCTGTGATCCACACCGGTTGTCCTGGTGAGAGCTGAGGAAGATCTCTCACACGATGTCTTTTGTTAAACACTGAACTGTCCTTTAGCCTCCTCTCTCTCTCTCTCTTCACCACTGTAGCCTCATTTGGCAGGCTGGGAATGAGCAACGAGGGAAGCTGAGGAACTGGCGTACGAAGTCTCCGTCCCATTAACAGTTGCGCTGGGCTGTATCCATTAGCCAATGGGGTCGCTCTGTAGGCTAAAAGCGCAAGATATGGGTCTTTTGCTTTCCTTAGTAGTCTTTTCACAGTCTGGACATGATGCTCAGCCTCCCCATTGCTTTGAGCAAACTTTGGACTGCTGGTTACATGTCTGAAACCATATGCTGCAGCAAAGTCTTTGAACAGCTGGCTTGAAAACGGAGGTCCATTGTCTCTGTAGAAAAGCTCTGGAATGCCATGTCTGGAAAACATTGACTTTAGGTGTACTATAACATCTTCTGATCTTGTGATCAGTTTTGCTAACTCCACAAATCTGGAATAGTAGTCCACCACCAGAACATAGTTACTGTTGTTAAGAGTAAAAAGATCAGCTCCAACTTTTTGCCATGGTCTTTCAGGGAGTACACTGGGCATTAAAGGCTCCACTGAATTGGCACGTTCCTTAATGCATGTGGTGCAGTTTTTTACAAGCTCGTTGATTTGGCCACTCAGACCAGGCCACCACACTGTCTCTCTAGCTCTCTCTCTGCACCTAGACATTCCCTGATGTCCCTCATGTAAGGCTATGAGAACAGAGTTGCGCATAGTGGTAGGAATCACGAGTCTGGTGCCTTTCTGTAACAGTTCATCGTGTACAGTTAGAGTGTCTCTGTGTGGCCAATATGCTTTGATTGGACATGTGAGATGGCTGTAATCTGGCCAGCCTCTCTGACACAAAGACATGACTTCAAAACATGTGTTATCTGTCTTTAATTGTTCTTTCAGTTGTGTGATGTATGTTGAGCTAGCAGGTAGGCTTCTGATTATCTCATCGACGTAGATGTTTGTGTCAGCCATTAGATCTACTGCAGCTTTAGAATCTGAATCTTGCACGACAGGTGCGCGTGAAAGGGTGTCCGCTGTGAAGAGTGCTTTGCCTGGAGTGTGTGAGATGGATTAACTGTACCTCATGAGCCTGAGTCGGAACCGCTGGATCCTAGGTGGAAGCTCGGTTTGGGCTTGAAGTCCCAGCAGACTGACAAGTGGCTTGTGGTCAGTTTCCATGGAGAAGTGTCTCCCGATGAGGAAGTCTTTAAATCTTTCACATCCCCACGTTAGTCCAAGCGCCTCCTTCTCCACCTGTGCGTACCTCTGCTCTATCTCAGTTAAAGAGCGTGAGGCGTATGCTACCGGTCTCCACTGCTCACCTTCTTTCTGAAATAGGACTGCTCCGAGTCCGTAGGATGAGGCATCAGCAGACAGCTTCAGATCTTTGTTTGGATCATAGAGTGTGAGAACAGGTGGTGATGTCAGTTCACTTTTCAGCTGATCAAATGCTTTTTGTTGTCCATAGCACCAAACCCACTGGTTTTTCTTTGAAAGCAGATCTCTTAGGGGCTTATCTTTTTCAGCCAGTCCTGGAATAAATTTACCTAACTGGTTGACCATCCCAAGAAAGCTGCGCACTTCGCTGACATTTGACGGCTCTTTCATCGCTTTGACTGCTCTGATTTTATCCGGGTCAGGTTGGACTCCCTCCGCAGACAAAATGTGTCCAAGGAACTTTACCTCATGTTTGCTTAAGTCACATTTCTCCATATTTAGTGTGACACCAGCCTCTTGCAGTTTGTGAAGCACTGTGTGAAGTCTGACATCATGTTCCTGCTGGTCCTTTCCCCAAATGAGTATGTCGTCCATGTGACAAACCACGCCTGGCAGCCCATTGAGAATCACTGACATTCTCCGCTGAAAATGTTCTGGGGCTGAGACTATTCCAAAAGGAAGTCTGTTAAAATGGTAGCGTCCGAAAGGGGTAATGAATGTTGTATAGTGTGCTGACTCAGGTGACAATGGGACCTGCCAAAACCCTCTGTTTGCATCTAACTTACTGAAGACGATTGCTCCAGCCAGAGATCCAAGTGTCTGTTCCACTGAAGGTAAGATGTACTGCACACTGCATTATTGAGGTGAGTGAGGTCCACACAAATGCGCACTGAGTCATTTTTGGTTGGCACTGGGACCATACCTGAGCACCATTCAGTTGGCTCTTCAACTCTGCTGATTACTCCCATGGACATTTTTTCCAGTTCCTGTTTCACTTTTCCCATCAAAGGAATGGGGACACGTCTTGGTGTGGCAAGGGAAAAAGGAACAGCGTCAGGTTTTAGCTTAATAGTATAAGGTTGCTGCATTAACCCCAAACCCTGACACAGCTTTGGGTATTTCTCATTTAAAACTTTCATGTCTATGCTATCTGCTCTAGACATAAGGTTTAGCTTGACACTTGCTGGCCTGCTCAACAGCGCTATGTGCAAATCTTTGATAACATATACGTTTTCTTCAATTTCTTCTTCACCTTTGCACAATGTTTCTCTGCACATACCCATTACATTGAGAGGAGTGCCCCCAGGTCCAAACAATGGTCTGTCTGGTTTGTATAACTCTGTCACATTTTGATTTATACTGTAGTACATCTGGGCTGGGATATCTGAAACATCCGCTCCAGTGTCTATCTTAAATCTGACTTTGTGGTTTCTGATGGTAAGATCTGCATACCAAGGATCTGAACCTGCGTCCACAGAACCAAGGAACATGGGTGTGTCATTATATTCCTCTGTTTCTATCACATGCACGGATTTAACAGACTTACACACCTTAGGCTACGTTCACACTAAGCGTCTTTTTTGACAAAAAAAAGTTAACAACGGCGTTTTTTTTGCGCGTTCGGTTACAAATAGCAGCCGACTTTTGTTGCTATAACAACAGCTGCAACAGTAGTGTGCCCACACAGCCTCTTTGTGATGTATGTTATGATAGAGTTGTGTACTCATATCAAACAGCTCCTTGTGCTCCGAAACAAGGACGATTAGTTTTTCTACCGGCACCGTGTCCATTTTTCTTGTTGTTATGGAAACGACAGGTCTCGCTACTCGCTTGTCATTGGTCAGCTGTCAAAAAGGCGCTTGACGTAGGGCGTTCTTTTCAGAAAAGTTAAACTTTTTTCAACTTTAAAAGACGCTCTGAGCTGCAGAAAAAGACGCCGGCGGTGGCGTTTAAAAAAGCGCTCAGGACTTTTTTGAAAAAACGGTTTACTCCATAGGGTTCTAATGTAGAACAGACGCTGGCAGTTTGAAAAAAGACGCTAAGTGTGAACATAGCCTTACTGTAATGTCCTCTTTTACCACAAGTATGACAGGTCACATCTTTTGCTGGACATTGAACTTTAGCATGTGCAGGTGTTTTACCACATCTGTAGCAGGATCTCTCATTTGGTGTTTTGGACTGTGTTGAGTATTTTGGCTGAGTTGGGGACTTGTATTTTGTATACTGTTGTTTTGGATGCTGTTGTTTTCTATATTTCACAGACACAGCATCTATTTCCGTGTTGTTCTCTCCTCTAATGTCTGTTTGTTGCCTTTTTATGACTTCTGACTGCCGGACTTGATTAACTGCCTTCTCCAGTGTCAAATCCTTGTCCATTTGTAATCTCTCAGCTAAGCTAGTGTCTCTGAGTCCCACGACGAGGCGATCTCTTATTAGCTCATCGTGTAGAGCACCGTAGTTGCAGTTTTCAGTCAAAGCATAAAGCGCGGTGACAAATGAGTCAACAGTCTCATTAGTTAGCTGTACTCTTTGATTAAAACGGGCTCTTTCATAGATAATGTTTTTCCTGGGCACAAAATATATGTCCAAATTGTCTTTTACCGCTTGATACTGTTGTCTCTGCACGTCCGTTAAAGCTAGACCTTGAAGAATGTCGTCCGCTTCATCTCCCATAGATGATCGTAGATGAGCGTGTTTACCTGGTTACCCTCTGAGCTAAGATGCAGATTGCTGGCTAGACGGAATCTTTCAAATCTCCGTATCCACTTTTCCCATTGCTGAGGCTTAGAAAAATCAAACGCTTCGGGAGGCTGAATGGTGAATTTCAGGGGTGGATTTGCGTTAGCATTGTTGCCGCTGTGTACCTGTAGCTGGGGCGGTAGCCTGCGAGGCTGCGTATGCGGTATAGCTCCCGCTTCCTCTGCATCCGACATTATTTTCTTCCGATAAAATCTTCTTTTTCACTCCCAGAACAGCTTACTTTCACTCCCCGGCAATTAAGCTCTTACTGCCGCCCGACTTCTGACACCTTGTCGTATTATTGGGCATAGATTCAAGCGACACATTGTAGAGCAACTGAACAGCATTTATTCATGCATCATTCCGAACTCACATTCAACACATGAACCCCCGAGCACCTAGTAGTTCCGGTACTTCCTGTTGGACGTTTCATAATAAAAAACCCTTACATAATAAAACCCATTACTCCACACTCGGAGGGCCTGAAGACGGCGGAGCGTGTGATGTAAATTCTCAGCGCTCTAACAGGGCAGAGGAGGTTACCGTCGACCTCGCTGCCGGATCCCGGCAAAGCAGGGAGAGAAATTATCTGTGCTCTGAACTGGGTGCCGATCACCTTGGGGACATAACCATGTCTCGGTTTAAGGATGACTTTAGAGTCATTGGGCCCAAACTTGAGACACGCGGCGTTAACAGATAATGCGTGTAAGTCACCCACACGTTTAACTGATGACAGGGCTATCAGAAAAACGGTTTTGAACATGAGGTATTTCAGATCTACAGTGTGTAAGGGTTCAAAGGGGTGAGCTTTCAGGGCCTCCAAGACCAAAGAAAGATCCCAGATAGGAACCATGGGGCTGCGGGGGATTCATCCTCCTGGCTCCTTTAAGGAAGCGGATGATGAGCTCGTTCCTTCCTATTGCTTGGCCGCGCGTCGACTCTGCAAACGCCGCAATGGCCGCAGCATATACTTTGAGTGTGGAGGGGGACCTGCCCATGTCCAGCAACTCTTGAAGGAAGCAAAGAAACCCCACAAGTTTGTGAGTCCAAACCTTTGTCAGTGCACCATTTAGTAAACACAGACCATTTGGATGCGTAGAGACGTCTCGTAGAGGGAGCTCTAGACTGCGTGATCGTGTTCACGCACGCACTCTGGATGAGGATGCCAAATCGAACCGCCGGCTTGAGAGAGGAGATCTCTCCTCACCGGGATCGGCCATGGGGCTAAATCTGACAGCCGCATCAGCTCTGGGAACCACGTTTGGTTCTCCCAACGCGGGGCTATGAGAAGCACAGAGGGGCGAACCTCCCTGATTCTTCTGATAACCTGAGGCAGCAGTGAGACCGGAGGGAACGCGTACAGCGGGCAGCTGGGCCACGCTTGGGCCAGCATGTCCTCGTTCTTCGAAAAGAACCTTGGGCAATGAGAGTTGTCTTTTGACGCAAAAAGGTCAACTTTAGCTTTGCCAAAAAGACGCCACAGCGACTGGACTGTCTGCGGGTGCAAGGACTATTCCCCCAGGGGAACCTTGTCTCTGGACAGTATGTCTGGGCCATCGTTCAGGTGGCCCGGCACATGCGCGGCTCTGAGTGACCGCAGTGAGTGCTGAGCCCAAACAAGGAGGCGTTCCGCCAGAGCGCAGAGAGTTCTGGATCTGACACTGCCCTGGCGGTTCACGTACGACACCACAGACATGTTGTTCGTGCGGACCAATACGTGGTGGCCCTGCAGGGATGGGAGGAAGTGTTTCAATGCGTTCTCGACCGCTATCATTTCTAGACAGTTTATGTGAAAGCTTTTCTCCCGGTCTTACCAGAGGCCATAGACCGGTCTGCCCTCGAACCGAGCACCCCAACCTAGGTTGGATGCGTCCGTCGAGATCACTTTTCGGTGCGAGACGACTCCCATTGTCACTCCCATTAGGCCACTAACCAGGGCTGCAGAGCTGAAACGCAGCTCTGAGTCACTCTGATTTGCGCTCCGCCGGCAGCCCAGGCTTGGTGAGGCACTCTGGCATTCAGCCAACGTTGTAGAGGGCGCATACGCAGTAGACCCAGCTGGAGCACTGCTGGAGCTGAAGCCATATAGCCCAACATTCTCTGAAATGTTTTCAGAGTAACAACGCTGCCCTTCTGGAAAAACGGGGTCAGATGCAGAATACGGCGCGCGCACTGTGTCGACAGGCGGGCCGTCATCGCCACCGAGTCCAGCTCTATTCCCAGAAAAGAGGCTGACTGACGGGGCAGTAATGAGCTCTTGGTCCAATTGACCGTGAGACCCAAGCTTTCCAGATGACTGAGAAGCACTGCTCTGTGAGATATGAGTTCTATCTCCGACTGTGCTAAAATCAGCCAATCGTCCAAATAGTTCAAGATTCGCATGCCCTGACTTCTTAGGGGAGCGAGGGCCACGTCCATGCACTTCGTAAATGTACGGGGTGCTAAAGACAGGCCGAACGGCAGGACGGTGTATTGATATACCTGACCGTCGAAGGCGAATCTCAAGAATGGCCTGTGACGGGGTATGATTTGGATCTGAAAGTATGCGTCTTTCAGATCGAGAAAAATAAACCAGTCCCTCGGGCGAATTTGCGCGAGGATTTGTCTGGTTGTGAGCATTTTGAACGGTCGCCTCATGAGAGCATTGTTCAAATATCTCAGATCTAAGATAGGTCTGAGAGCTCCGTCCTTCTTGGGCACGAGAAAGTAACAGCTGTAAAAGCCTGACTCGCTCAGAAAAGGATGTACCAGCTCTATCGCCCCTTTGCACAGCAGCTTGTTACTTCTGAATTCACTCTCGTCTTGGTCTGCGCACGAAAGCGCGGGGGACGGCGAGCGAACTGTTTTGAATAGCCCTGCTTTACAGTATTCAGCACCCATTCTGACACACCCGGAATCGCTTCCCATGCTTTTGCACACATAGCTAGGGGCAGAATGGTCTCCGGGTTTCGATCGCCGCACTGCGTGGGGTCGAGAACCTGTAGCGGAGATATCAGCGAGGCGCACGCGCTCTCAATGTCTGAATAGGGCGGATCGCTTTGGACGGAGAACATTTTGTGGCGAGAACAGCGGGGCACGTGAGCGGTGCCGGGGTTACAGTTTTTATCAGTAAGTGTGAGTGTTCATGAGCGGTCACAGGGCTTACGTTCACAACACGGCCGGTATACTTTGAAGGTTCTGTCCCCTGAAATAACTGTGTAACAGCGGGCAGTGAGTAGGTGTGGGCACTGAAACGTGGGCACATATCCTACATCTAACACTCGAGCGGCGCGTGCCTGCTTTATGTGAGTGGGATCTGTGACAGTGAGAGACACCGGGGGGATCGTGCTTGTGTGTAGGGGTGAACACTGGGGCGTGGGCACATTTTCTACACTCATAACACCGTAGGCCTGGAGGATCTGTAGGACTGCCATCGAGTGCAGGGCGGAAGCAGCTTGTCCAGCGGTGGGGAAAGCACGGCTGACGAGAGCTGACGTGGTCCTGCAGGGCTTAGACGGGAGGGCAGACTTTGAGCGCCATCTCGCCCGCAGGGTCGACATCGACATCTCGTCGCAGTGGGCGCAGCCTCCTGAAGACAGAGCAAGGGCTGCGTGGTCACGTCCCAGGCGAAGAGCGCAGATGACATGGTGGTCTCCGTCGCTGAGCGGGGCTTTGCAAGAGCCACAGTAAAAACGAGGCATTTTGGAACAAACACCTCGTGCTCTTTTAAGTCAAGTCAAGTCACCTTTATTTATATAGTGCTTTTTACAATACAGATTGTATCAAAGCAGCTTCACAGTGATAACATGAAAATAATATAACAACAAAAAATTGCATCATCGTCCACCTTAAGGCAGATCTATAATATTGTTGAATATTAAATGTCCCCAACTAAGCAAGCCAGAAGGCAAGGCAACAGCGGCAAGGAACCAAAACTCCATCAGGTGACAGAATGGAGAAAAAAACCTTGGGAGAACCCAGGCTCAGTCGGTGGCCAGTTCTCCTCTGGCCAACGAGCGAACAGTGGATGATTATGATTCAGGAGCATTGCAGGTCAGAAGTCAGAATGAATCAGAGTATTTGACCGTCGTCGTGTCCTGGCGCTGGTCCTTCATCAGATCTGGATACGGCCTGGTTCTGGTGGACAACGGTAAACCTCGGGATAGACAGAGAGACTAATATTAGCGTAAACGCCATCCTTCTAATGATGTATGTAGCAACATCGACTATGACAGCTGCTTGTCAAATTAGCTAATAGTGAATCACACAAACACTTCATTCATTGTGTGACCGGACGAGAGCTTTGTCTCTTTCTCCATTACACACACACACACACACACACGAAGAGACATGTAACGTGACACCACATTCCACAAAGGCACAAAGGAAAGGGCTTCCACCATAGTCCCTCTGGAATGTATGCACACACACACACACACACACACACAAACGTTTCCTTAAACGAATCATATTTAAAACATTACCAAATGTATTATGTGTTGCTATTTATGTGTCGTGACAGATTTGGGTTTAGTTTACAATTATAGCATGTATTAATTAAACTTTAAAATGTCTATACTAATGCATAATAATCAAATGTTGTATTCCTAAATGTAACCCGAAGATGTTTGATACTATTTTAAATCCTGAGACCTAACGGAGTTGAATCTTGACTGCAAGGCACAATAATATGCATTTATTCTAGGAAATACCATACTTCTAAATATGAATGTTAAATTTGATCTCACATGACATAGTCAAAGTGGGCGTGTCTTTACAAACAAACGAACATTCTCCCGCTCTAGATCAGAGGATCCGATTCGCTCTTGTCCCAGAAGAAGGCGTATCCTTACATTCCTTAAAAGCAAAAACGCTCTTCCTGCACGCTCTCTTGCTCTGCGCTTCCTGCCTTCATCACTGCTCATCATGTGACGTCTTCGATCTAAACTCCCTCACGGAGTTCCCTGCTTTTATTTTCTTTATAAAGTTTCTTTTGTGCCATTTTCAAATTCTCCTTTGGTCGTTTCCACCTACGAGTCGAACGAACGGAGCCTGAATTCCTTCAGCAACTTCACTTTCAACCAGCATTCAAAGCTCCCGCGGAAACGTGCTCTGGCAACGAGCACGCGCCCTGCTCCGAAACGACACGGGAGAACGCGCCTCAGACACGAGAACACGCGCATGCTGGACACAGCTCATCACACACAAACGAACCTTTTTGCAAGTATCAAACTCTGACGAGTGTTAATGTTTTAAGGTTTGTTTTGATTGATGTCTCTCTCAAAGGTCTGTGATGTTTGCTGTTCTATGGTCACACGTGACCATTCTCTCTCTCTCTCTCATCCTCTCTTTATCTCTCTCTCTCTGTCCCGCAATCAAATCGAGCGCAGGCCCCAGAGCGCCCCTCCCCAACTCTCTATAACTCTCCTTCTCTCATCAGCTGTTACCCGTTTTTGTCTTGTCTGTTTAATGTAAGTAACTGTACATAGACGTATAAAACCTATAATCACTATGTGTAATCCGTTATACTCTGTAGTTTGCATTTATTAAAACAATGTATTCAAGACTGTGTCTGTGAAAAACGCTCGTAAAACCACAAACGTCAATGAGGTAGATTATAGCTACCGCGCTCCCTGTTCACTACATTAAGTAGTTTTAATTTCATAAACACCAGAAATATTAATGTTCACGGCCAGAAGGTTGGTGTTTCTTGGAGTTTATAAGGAAGGATAACTTTATTGAGAGATTAATCACTTAATCTAATCGTTGGTCGCTGGACGAACAACGATCTGATAATTACATTGATTTCCCTTAAAGATTATCTCGCAATCGAGGTTAAGTAGGATTATTGATATATGAATGAGGAATTATAATTCGTTGTGATTGATTATTCATATATTCATATAATCCACCTTCACTTTCGACAATTTAATGTAACTGAAGTATGCAAAATATTAATCATATTCATGATTAGTTATTAAAATTCCCTATGGATCATTTGAGCTAATTCATACGGACCCAGGAGTCCGAAGCATAAGGCATATAGACTACATTTGGTGGAGAAAATTACGCGCAATCTCAAACTTTGTGTTTTACGAGCAAATCAGTTTCAGTCTGTCTATATTGTGTATTAATGTAACGCGCGCGCTCCGGCGAGAGCCCACGCGATCCCAGTGAGGAAACGCGCGCGCCCTAATGCGAACCCACGCGCGCTCACTGAAGAACTGACTGGCGCCGAGCCAGCTCAGCTCAAGCATATTAACAGACGCTGGAAGTGACAATACCGGTAAATGTCCTAGAGAAAAGAATCTCTGTTCAGCCTGTAATTAATATTGCTTTAGCCCGCTTGAAATCAAACGAGTTTCTTTGTTCACGCGGTAGATTGGAACAGAGCGAGTCTCCTCCGTTTCGATAATAGGCCTAATAATAATATTAGATCGTTAAAATAACGATAACTCCTGGTCGAAAATTGGATTAGCTACCCATTTTGTAAACCTAAGACATTTTTAAATCATAAGTGCTATTGTGGTTAAATGTTTACGGGAACCCAACAACAGATGATAATTCCTGTTGTTCACATTTGAGTAATAGGTGCAGTGAAGAAGTCCTGACACGTTCTCTCTTGTGCAGTATAGCACCCGAAGATCTGTAGAGATCTCGTTTCCTTTGTGATTTTATCGCAGAAAATCAGCACGTGACTGAGCTGAACGCTCTGAGCTCTTTAGAGTCACATTTAAAATTGGTTGTAATTCCGCGGACTAAACACCAGAGGTCCTTTTAGGTGTTCAAGTCTCAAAATACGCGCCCCAACGACGTCACCCTGCGTGAGCACCGCCTCCCACTGACGTCAGCCTGCATGAGCGCAACTACGCCATCTCGTGGCCGTTTCAGATAATGCTCTCGTACTGCTAAATTCAAGTGTTCTATGATGAATAGTGAATTAGCTTATGTCTAAATTCTCAATAATTATTGGCATTTCCAGCTTTGCTCGTGCGAATATTATTTTGTGTTAGACAATTTTCCTGCTTGTGACTGGTACATTTACTTTGAGTTTGGTTCAAACAAGAGTTGAATTAAAACTTAAATTAAATCCCAGCCCAGCCATTGAGAGCCCAGTTAGAGGGAAGTCCGCCACCTAGTGGCCGCCTCCCGCTAAAGCGGTTCATTCAACTCGTTTTTCTGTTTCCAATTCTGTGTGAATTGCTTTATTTCTGTTTTCTCGTCTGATTATTTTATAATAATTACTGATACTTTAATGCATCTTAATTATTGTACAATATCATTCTGATTTCTCAATCCCCTTACACGCTTATCTAAATTCGAGTGAAACCAGATTTAAATTTTGGATTTAAATGGTGTTTGGCTGTCAGCCACTGAGATCCACTAGAAGGAAACAGCGCCACCGCGTGGCCTTGTGGATACTAAGTCGGTGCCACTCTTTTTCCCCTTTCACTCTTTTGAAGTGTGTACTTATTTCGTATTTCCCTTCTGATTATTTCATAATAATTACTGATACTTCAATGTTATCTGGATTATTATAAAATATCACCCTGATGTTTACATTTCTGCACAGGCTTATTTAGATTTGAATTCAAGCCAGTTTGAATTTAATTTGAATGAGTTTGTCTGTTCAAACAGGTTGACCGCTGAGAGGAGATACGCCCCTTTGTGGGACAGACCCACTACTGCGGCCTGTCTCTTCTTCTGGGGTCATCCTGTCTTTTCATTATTTTATTTTATTACATTATTTTTTTTTATTATTAATTTTTTTTCCCAAAAAAAAAAAAAAAATTTAATTTTACTTTTTATTCCTAATTTTCTTATCTCTCTTTTAGGTTAGGTTATTCTGATAATCACCAACATTATCATAATTCCCTTTTTGTTTTACCATTATTTCAAAGCCTTTGCCTTTATTTCTACATACATAATTACTAAACTTGGTTAAACAAGAAAGCCTTAATTGACTTTAACTTTCACCTGTTTACCCCTTTTTGTGTGTTTATGTGTAGTTCTCCCTAGGGCGCTGTGGTGATTTGACAGTCATCTCTGGTTGGTTTCCAGCGAGCGGGGTCACCTGGTCGTCACGACCGACACCGGCCGTGCGTGAGTCTCGGACTCTTCTGTCTCTTACCATTGGGGGTGGCACGCAACTGCTACATCAGCAATTTGGCACTCCAAGGGTAAGGTCAACCACGCCAGCTGACACACAAGGCAATTTCGGGACAATTACCTGAACCAGGGCCTGCTGCAGGGGCCGGGTTCCGGTGAAAACCCCATTTTTGTCGTGCTGTCTGGCAGTTGACACCTTGGCGTTGCCAGGTTGTGTTTAAGGTCGCAAGTTGTTTTGAGAAGGTCGCACCGTGGTACACAGAGTAACAGAGGGCCCGGGTCCACTGCGGTCGAGTGTTTGGAACCGTCAAGAAGGTTGACCGCGCCGCCGGCTCCCACCTGAGTGACCTCATTTCACCCCAGGCAGACTAAATAAGGTAAAACCCATACACTTAGTATAAGCCACAGAATATTGGATATTCCCCGGTCATTTAAGTGTTTGGCCCCTATCCTTTTCTCCAAGCCTCACCATCTTCCTAGGTTTTCTACCCCGATAGCCCCCACTCACCTGTAGGCCCTATCGCAACCTCTGGCAGTGGTAATAGGCTTAGACCTCCTTATTCTCTCTGACACATACCGTGTTACTATTGTTTGATCTTATTTCACTTTGATCTGTTCTATCCTTTGTTCTGTTGTGATTTGTTTCTTTCATTTCACCTAGAAACAGTAACCTGAGAGAGCCATCAAGGAAACTAAGTAGTGGAGTGACCACCAGCAGCCGGGGCCACCACGTGACCCGCCAGGCTACTGCTCGTCACAACCCCTAGTGCAGGTCCTCAGACGACC
Source organism: Phoxinus phoxinus (assembly GCF_949152265.1). Taxonomy (NCBI): domain Eukaryota; kingdom Metazoa; phylum Chordata; class Actinopteri; order Cypriniformes; family Leuciscidae; genus Phoxinus; species Phoxinus phoxinus. Next base: position 11,780,351 of record NC_136882.1, on the reverse strand, counting down.
CAAGTTAATTGGCTCCGTGAACTGTCTAACTGTTGGCATCAGTTAGCCCCAAAATTCTCATAAACGGCATAACCGTATGATCATAGCTCGTTAACCTTAAAACGAACTTGCATTGGTCTCTTTGTGTGTGTGTTCTGTGTTCTCTCTCGCCTACAGTGTGCCAAGGTCACGGCCGTCCAGTATGGCTGCCCAGTGGGACGAACTCGAGTTGTGGTTGAGAGCCATGACGACCGACTTCCTGCCCGGAGACGCCGCTGACACAGAGCCCCGGAGCCGAGAACAGCTGGACACCGACCTGGTCGAACTGATGACCCACGATCCGACACAGAGCTACAGCTACAAGGACTGGGCCAAAATTGTCGGAAGCCTCGCACACAAACTCGTCGCCCAGGCACGACTCAGCGAAAGGAGCCACATCAACCTGGAGCAGGAAGCAGCAGCGCTAAAGCTTCAAGCAGAGGAGGCCCGGAGGAACCAGGCCCACACCCAAAGTCATCTAGACAAGCTTCTGCTCCAGACCGAGAAAGAGGACGCCACAGATCCAGAGCTACAGAAAGAAGTAGAAAGACTTCGAAAGGCCCTGCAAGATCTTCGCCTTGACACAGACCAAAGAGGACAGTCGGAGAAAGAAACCCGTAAAGACCTCGACGAAAGACTCCAACAAAGTGACGCTCTCCTCGAGAGAGCAAAGACTGAACTAAGAGACAAAAACGCTAAAGCCACAGCCTGTGAAAAACACTTACAGGTGGCCAGAGCTGAAATCCATGAGCTTACTCTGCAGAGACATGATCTCAGAGACGAACTTGACATTGTTCACAGAGAACTGAGACATTCTTACAGACTTAATAGTGACCGGGTAAGGGAAACACACACCACAAAGTTTCCCCTAACCAGCCGGTACGAACCTTTCAGCCAAGAACCCAGGGCTGAAAAGGGGGGCGAAAGCCCATTGTTCCAGACACCACCAGCCAGCCAACAAAAACCCCTGTCAGCAGAAAAGGGGGGGCCCTCACAGAGAACACTTACCGCTGAACGCGGCACGGCTCCCAAGGCTGACGGGGGCGGAGTTGAAACGGGTCAGAATCCCCTCCAGACGGATTGGGCCCCCAGCAACAGCTCTTCCCCCACAAACTTTGACAAGTTGGCCAGAAACATCCCCACGTTCACTCCACACCTTGCAGGAGGCCATGATGTACATGCTTACCTTCAAGACATTGACTTTCACCTGCAAACTGTCGCCAACGTGACAGCTTGGGACAAGTTTTACCTGCTCAGAATTACGTCTAGCCATGACGTGCGCAGCTTCCTAGACCGTCAACCAGAGACTGTCAAAAGGGACTACCAGCAGCTGCGACAAGCTTTGATCCGTGAATTCTCTGATCCAGAATCAGAACAAGGGGTCTTCACCGCCATGGACATCAAACAGGCCCGACCTGAACACCCACAGACCTACTACGGCCGACTCCGACACGCCTACTTTGGAGCACGAAACGAGCCCGGCATGGAAGAAGATGTCAACTTCAGGACGCTGTTCCTCCGAAATCTGCATCCCACAGTGAGTCATCACTTAGGCGTTCTGGCCTGTCCACGTAGCATGTCCACCCAACAGCTACGAGACTTGGTCCACAAAGCTTACACCAAGCAAAAGACTATTTCGAAAAAGACTGTAAAAGACCCCACAACCTACTCTGTCTCTGAGCACTGGTCAGAGCTGACTCTAGAGGGCGCCCAACAGCACCACAGTCACAAATCTTTCAACAGAGAGTCAAGACCGTTCCAAGCCAGCAGAGGGCAGCACAACCGTGACGGTGCTCATCCAAAGCATCGGAGCGAGCGCTCTAAAAGATTCTGGGACCCGCATCACCCGCCGTCCAGAACTCCAAGCCCAGAAAGCCGGCCCTGGAACCCCTCTCGACATGCTACTGGTAAGCCCAAGCCTCATCGCACACCAGAAAAACACAGTGCAGCCATGTCGGAGGCAGCAGAGATCGTGAGGATGCTGAAAGACTTTCTTCACAAGAAACATCGCGAGAGAGACAAGGACGAACCAGACATTTTATGTCTAAGCATAAGAACTGTAACCAACACCCTGTCTGACTGCCAGCTAACTGAGCCAAGCACCACGAACACTGCTCGTCCCCCACAGACTACAGAGCTAGCTGTCACACCACAAAGTGACAGCTCCACTCCAGCACCACAGCTGACAGCTGCACACACTACACGAAACAGCACAACCCATCACACCTGGGACCAACATCACAAAGTCCCAGGAAGTGCTGTTCCGGCTAGCTGCCCCCGCAGCAAGCCACACGTCCCTCCCGGGGGCAACCCACCAGACATTGTTATCAAATCGCAACCCATGAACCTTGCTGTTGCATCACCAAATAGCAGCTCCACTCACTCCCTCCAGGCGACTGCCCCCCAGAACACTGTTTTTCAGTCACCAACTAGTGAACTCATTGTTGCATCACAAACTGACAACACCTACCATTCACTCCGGCTGACAACAACAGCCCCGGTGCCACAGTTTCTGGGAATCCTTCTTGAAAGGGGGGTGACCAGGAAACCCTACCTAGCCTGCACTTTGGAGAAGGAAGTGAAACTTGAAGCCTTGATAGACACAGGAGCAGACCTCACTGTGATCTCATCTCAACTTTTCAAAAGACTCAAAGTCAAAGCTAAGAGACAGAATCGAACTCTTGAATCCCACACTTGTGAGCTAAATGTGCATTCATACAGCCAAAATAGCATCCGGCTCGAACAGCTAACTCTAATCCACCTGTCAATAGGTTTTATGTAGCTGACTCACCCTGTGTACGTTTCACCAATGAACACTCATCCACTCATCATTGGCAAAGACCTGCTGGATCGTTTCGAGCCCTTACTGGACTTCAAAAAGCGAATTCTTTGGGCCCAAGTGCCAGAACCTCTCCCCATCCAGTCACACAGGCCACCCGAGCCAGACTGTCAGATCACAGAGGTCACGAGACTTTCCACAGAGCCAGACTGTCAGGTCACACAGTTCATGGGAACTCCCACAGCCAGTCACAACGACACAGACTTAGCAACAGGTCAAGTTTCAAGTTCGCTACCCTGCACCTTCCAGCCCACAAAAGACTTTAACAAATGCTGCGCCAAGGTCAAGACTGACCTGCAGCCACATGTCCAAACTCATGCCCGCGCCAAGCCTGGCGCACTAAACGGAAAGCGGTGGTCACACCCGACCCACCCACCCGCCCTCACAGTTGCAGCGACTACACACTGCATAAGACTTTTACAGGCTACACGGCCTAACACTGTCCCGCTTACGCGGGCTCCGCTGTCTGCAACACCCAACATAGCGGACATGCGGGCTTCTGACACCACAACAAAGACTTTGCGTTGCCACCACTTATACCCCTCCTGCCACCCTTGCACGCCGTCTAAACTCACTGACAGCCAGTGCCTCAAACCGCTGCATGACATGCACACGCTGCATGCAGACAACATTACGGGTTCTGCACCTGTTGACATCACAGCGCAAAAGCTTGTGGTGAACAGTTGCAAAAGGGGGATCATGCCAATGTTTATCTATGATGCATCATGTGCGGCACAACACAGCACCAGAGTCACTGACGAGACATTGAAGCAAGCGACAGGCTGGCAGAAAGATGTGACAAAACATGGGCCAAGGCGAGCTAAACCTAGCTGCCACCCACAAAGCAAAAGAACTGCCCTGTCCAACCAAAGACAACCCTCGTTTGCCTCTTCCTTCCCTTTCTCTCTCTCTCTCCCTGTCATCTGTACCAGGTTGCTGCTGTGGGTCGTCATGCTGTGCTGTCAGCCATCCAGAGGACAGCTGCCACCGAGAGAACAACTGAGACTCCTGATCACCGACTGCGGAACCTACACTCAGCCAGTGTATGGTCGACTCATCCAGTCCCGCCCGGTCTACAGAGCACACTACCCCAGCACCGCAGCCCCATACATCTGGGCAAGTGCCCAACGGACAGAGGACTCCCTCTCGCATGCCAAGGCCAAGGTCGAACACATGCTCAACCAACTTGAGGAAGTGACTGTTACACAATCAGGACTCCTAAGCACCAACCACCGCTCCAAACGGTTCCTGGGAGCGTTGCTCGGAGCCGTAGCTGCCGCCAGAACTCTTTTTAACATTGGTATGTCCAGTGTCAACGCAGCGAACCAGACTGTGAACTCAATGAAACCGCTGTTTAATATCTTCCAGAAAGACTTTGCCCAGACTCCGCTGTTTACAGCACTAACGACAGACATGCTGTGGGAGGTTAGCTCCTCCACTGACAGCCTAGCCACAGGTGCAATCCCACCGTACCTGAAACTCTTAAGCCTTGTGCGAACTGTGCTGGCTTCCAGCATCACCACGCCAGCTGACCCTCTACAAACACACCTTGCTTACTCTCTGGGTTGCGCCACCCCACTTCACGTCAACCCCGAGCAGAGAGAAGTGGGTTTTCTCCTAAACCTACCCATCATCGAGTCAAACCGAGCCTACAGGCTCAAAGACATTGTCAACATCGGGTCCTGGAAAAGCAGGACCCAGTTCAAGATATGCACTCCAGGCGTAGTGGCCTACAACGACAGCGACACCCTGCTGTACCCGGCCTCAAACCTGCACGGGTGCACCTTGACCAAAGACAGTCACTATCTCTGCCCTAGCAAGCCCGTCCTCAGAGACAACACTGGAGGACTCTACAAGTTGCAACCCCTGGTCAGCCACACACGCTGCCCTGCTGAAGCTAAGCCTCGCACACAAGTCACAGAAACACAAGCAAAGATTGTAGGTGAACGATGGCTGGCTAACACACCTGCGCACACAGCCACTGTCACTCACGAACAGCAGGATACAACCAGCCGTGTCAACCTGCTCAGCCAGAGTATGCCGACTCAAGTACCGACAGGTGCCATCTCACACCTTGGTAACCTGTCATGGTACCATCTTCCGAGCAAAGAGTACCAGACAGCACTGGAACTCCCATCCTTTAAGAACTACAACGTCACCTTAGATCCAGAAGGAGATCTCTGGTTTGAGAAAAGGGGGTCCCAACTCATGAACATTGCTCCTGGCAACACAACCCTCACCTGTGTCCAAACCTGGACCGCAGCTGATACTGTTGTATCTTCCCAAGGTCACCGACCACGCCCCGACACTCGTCTTGGCCTTCACCCTGTGCCAGACTCAACGAGATGTGAACATCCACAGCCAAGCTCACAAAGCCGTGTCGGCGGTTTCTCACAGAACCCCACACCATCGACCACCTCAACCTCATGTGGGCTGAGCCATCAGTCTAGCACACCACCTGTCATCCATTGTGCTAAGTTGTTGTTCGATGAAGTCCATCCTCTGACTTAATCGAACAAAAAGGGGGAAATGTAGCAACATCGACTATGACAGCTGCTTGTCAAATTAGCTAATAGTGAATCACACAAACACTTCATTCATTGTGTTACCGGACGAGAGCTTTGTCTCTTTCTCCATTACACACACACACACACACACACACGAAGAGACATGTAACGTGACACCACATTCCACAAAGGCACAAAGGAAAGGGCTTCCACCATAGTCCCTCTGGAATGTATGCACACACACACACACACAAACGTTTCCTTAAACGAATCATATTTAAAACATTACCAAATGTATTATGTGTTGCTATTTATGTGTCGTGACAGATTTGGGTTTAGTTTACAATTATAGCATGTATTAATTAAACTTTAAAATGTCTATACTAATGCATAATAATCAAATGTTGTATTCCTGAATGTAACCCGAAGATGTTTGATACTATTTTAAATCCTGAGACCTAACGGAGTTGAATCTTGACTGCAAGGCACAATAATATGCATTTATTCTAGGAAATACCATACTTCTAAATATGAATGTTAAATTTGATCTCACATGACATAGTCAAAGTGGGCGTGTCTTTACAAACAAAGGAACATTCTCCCGCTCTAGATCAGAGGATCCGATTCGCTCTTGTCCCAGAAGAAGGCGTATCCTTACATTCCTTAAAAGCAAAAACGCTCTTCCTGCACGCTCTCTTGCTCTGCGCTTCCTGCCTTCATCACTGCTCATCATGTGACGTCTTCGATCTAAACTCCCTCACGGAGTTCCCTGCTTTTATTTTCTTTATAAAGTTTCTTTTGTGCCATTTTCAAATTCTCCTTTGGTCGTTTCCACCTACGAGTCGAACGAACGGAGCCTGAATTCCTTCAGCAACTTCACTTTCAACCAGCATTCAAAGCTCCCGCGGAAACGTGCTCTGGCAACGAGCACGCGCCCTGCTCCGAAACGACACGGGAGAACGCGCCTCAGACACGAGAACACGCGCATGCTGGACACAGCTCATCACACACAAACGAACCTTTTTGCAAGTATCAAACTCTGACGAGTGTTAATGTTTTAAGGTTTGTTTTGATTGATGTCTCTCTCAAAGGTCTGTGATGTTTGCTGTTCTATGGTCACACGTGACCATTCTCTCTCTCTCTCTCATCCTCTCTTTATCTCTCTCTCTCTGTCCCGCAATCAAATCGAGCGCGGGCCCCAGAGCGCCCCTCCCCAACTCTCTATAACTCTCCTTCTCTCATCAGCTGTTACCCGTTTTTGTCTTGTCTGTTTAATGTAAGTAACTGTACATAGACGTATAAAACCTATAATCACTATGTGTAATCCGTTATACTCTGTAGTTTGCATTTATTAAAACAATGTATTCAAGACTGTGTCTGTGAAAAACGCTCGTAAAACCACAAACGTCAATGAGGTAGATTATAGCTACCGCGCTCCCTGTTCACTACATTAAGTAGTTTTAATTTCATAAACACCAGAAATATTAATGTTCACGGCCAGAAGGTTGGTGTTTCTTGGAGTTTATAAGGAAGGATAACTTTATTGAGAGATTAATCACTTAATCTAATCGTTGGTCGCTGGACGAACAACGATCTGATAATTACATTGATTTCCCTTAAAGATTATCTCGCAATCGAGGTTAAGTAGGATTATTGATATATGAATGAGGAATTATAATTCGTTGTGATTGATTATTCATATATTCATATAATCCACCTTCACTTTCGACAATTTAATGTAACTGAAGTATGCAAAATATTAATCATATTCATGATTAGTTATTAAAATTCCCTATGGATCATTTGAGCTAATTCATACGGACCCAGGAGTCCGAAGCATAAGGCATATAGACTACATGTACCAAGTACATCAAGATTTACGGGAAGTGTTCCCGGTCCCGGCTGTTCTAAACTATGCAGCCTAACATTGAATTATAGAAGCCTATAATGTTATGTGTACAGGTATGCTAGGCCGAAGAGATGTGTTTTTAGTCTAGATTTGAACTGACAGAGTGTGTCTGCTTCCCGGACAATGTTAGGAAGACTGTTCCAAAGTTTTGGTGCTAAATAGGAAAAGGATCTACCGCCAGCAGTCGATTTTGATATTCTAGGTATTATTAACTGGCCGGAATTTTTAGATCGCAGTAGACGTGAAGGACTATAGTGTGTTAAGAGCTCACTCAAGTACTGCGGAGCTAAACCATTTATTGCTCTGTAAGTGATCAGCAATATTTTAAAATGTATACGATGTTTAATAGGCAGCCAATGCAGTGTTGACAGAACTGGGCTAATATGGTCATACTTTCTGGTTCTGGTAAGAACTCGAGCTGCTGCTGGACCAGCTGTAGTTTGTTTATTAAGCGTGCAGGGAACCACCCAGTAGAGCATTACAATAATCTAGCCTTGAGGTCATAAACGCATGAACTAATTGTTCTGCATTATTCATTGAGAGCATATGACGTAATTTAGATATATTTTTAAGATGGAAGAAAGCGGTTTTACAGATACTAGACACATGACTTTCAAATGAAAGATTGGTATCAAAGAGCACACCCAGGTTCCTAACCGACGACGAAGACTTAACAGAGCAGCCATCAAGTGTTAGACAGTACTCTAGGTTATTACGTGTGGAAGTTTTTTGTCCAATAATTAGAATCTCTGTTTTTTCTGAATTTAGTAGTAGGAAATTACTAGTCATCCAATTTTTTTTATATCAGCTATGCATTCCGTTAATTTTGTGAATTGGTAGGTTTCGCTAGGTTTTGAAGAAATATACAGCTGAGTATCGTCGGCATAACAGTGAAAGCTAATTCCATGTTTCCTAATGATATCTCCTAATGGTAGCATATACAGAGTGAACAGCAGCGGTCCTAATACTGAGCCTTGTGGTATGCGCCATACTCAATTTGTGATTGATAAGACATCTCTTCATTTACTGCTACAAACTGATAACGGTCAGATAAGTATGATTTAAACCATGCTAGTGCAATTCCACAAATGCCAACATAATGTTCGAGTGTATTTAAAAGGATGTTGTGGTCAATGGTGTCAAATGCAGCACTTAAATCAAGTAATACTAATAGAGAGATACAACCACGATCGGATGATAAGAGCAAATCATTTGTGACTCTAACGAGAGCTGTCTCGGTACTATGGTGCGGTCTAAATCCGGACTGAAAATCCTTGCAGATATCATTTCTTTCAAGAAAGGAACACAGTTGTGAGGATACTGCTTTTTCTAATATCTTTGATAGAAAAGGCAAATTCGAGATCGGCCTGTAATTGACTAATTTTGTAGAATCAAGTTGTGTTTTTTTAACAAGCGGTTTAATCATAGCTAGCTTAAAGGTTTTTGGTACGTATCCTAGAGACAAAGATGAATTAATGATATTAAGAAGAGGATCTATGACATCTGGAAGCATCTCTTTCAGCAGCTTAGTCGGTATAGGGTATAACATACACGTTGTTGATTTAGATGATTTGACGAGTTTGCAAAATTCTTCCTCTCCTATAGCAATGAATGAATCAAATTTTCCCTCAGGGAGACTACAATGCACTTCCTGATGCGATACTGTAGTAGACGGTTGCATAGTTATAATTTTGTCTTATAAGTCTTATAAGTTTGTCTTATAAGTGAAGAAGTTCATAAAGTCATTACTGCTGTGTTGCTTGGAAACTTCTGGGCTTGAAGCTTTCTTTTTCGTTAGTTTAGCCACTGTTATCAAATAAATACCTAGGATTATGTTTATTTTCTTCTAATAGGGTTGAAAAATAAGCAGATCTAGCAGCTTTTAAAGCCTCTCTGTAAGCAATCGAGCTCTCCTTCCATGAAATCCGAAATACCTCTAGTTTTGTTTTCTTCCAGTTGCGCTCCATTTTTCTGGCTACTCTCTTAAGGGCCTGAGTGTGCTCGTTGTGCCACGGCGTTGGACTATGTTCTTTAATCTTCTTTAAGCGCAGCGGAGCAACTCTGTCTAAAGTGCTGGAAAAAAGAGAGTTAAAAGTTGCAATATCAAGTTCTTCTAAGCTATCCGGGATGCTGAGATGATGAAACTGATTAGGAAGATTATTGATAAAGCAATCTTTAGTGGCAGAAGTGATTGGTCTAACATATTTATAACACGGAGTCGGCTTTGCAGCCTTGGCTAAATGTAATTTACATGAGACTAGATAATGATCTGAGATGTCATCGCTCTCCTGCAGTATTTCAACGGCATCAACATCTATTCCATGTGATAGTATTAGATCTAGAGTATGATTACGGCAATGAGTCGGTCCTGACACGTGTTGTCTAACTCCAATTGAGTTTACAATGTCTTTAAATGCCAATCCCAATGCATTTTTTTCATTATCTATGTGTATATTAAAATCACCAACAATTAGTACTTTATCTGCAGCCAATACTAACTCTGCTAGAAAGTCCGCAAATTCTTTGATAAATTCTGTATGGTGCCCTGGTGGCCTGTATACAGTAGCCAGCAGAATTTTCAAACGTGATTTATTGTTTACACTATATATTTTTACATTAAGCACCAACACTTCAAAATAATTATATTTAAAGCTAGATTTCTTAGTGGTTTTGAAAATATTACTATAAATTACAGCAACACCTCCTTCTTTGCGCTTCAGACGAGGTTCATGTTTATAACCGTAATCTTGTGGGGTTGACTCATTTAAAGCAATGTAATCGTTTGGTTTTAGCCAGGTTTCTGTCAAACACAGCACATCTAAGTTATAATCTGAAATCATATCATTACCTATTAGCGCTTTTGAAGTAAGAGATCGAATATTCAGCAACCCAAGCATTATCATTTGCTCATCCGTATATCTGTTTTTTATTTGTTGAACATCAATTAAATTTTTAACCTTTAGATGGGTTTGAACGTTTTTTGGATTTCCAAGTTCGGGGAACAGACACAGTCTCTATATGATGATATCTAGGTGAAAGAGTCTCTATGTGATCTATCTGACCTTGGTGACGTGAGGCCGCTAGCAGACGGTCGGTTAAGCCAGTCTGTCTGCTTACTGACCTTTTAGACACGTGCGTTGCAGCGGCGAGAATAAGGATAGTAATAAAAGGATATGTCGCCGGATAGCGTAGCAGGCACGGATGGCTGAAGGTGGCGAAGACACCTGGCCACCTCAAACGCTGTCCTAAGCTTGCTGGTCGCTTGTTTCGACGGCGGCTTCTCTCGGAGTCCAGCGATGTGTAGAGCTTCACTGAAGAGATGAAATTCAGGGTTGCAGCCCCTGAGCCCTTCCTTTTATACGCTAAGCCACCCCCATTCTGGCGGGCTATGACGCGTGAGGGCGCGAAGCGCCCTCATTGGGCGTGACTACACGCAAGGCTCAGTGGTTGGCTGCAGCAGTTGCCGCACGGCAGCCAATGAGCGCGCTAGACAGCCTGCTCTAGGTCTGCCTGCTGCTGCACTGCGTTGACAAATAAAAAAATTAAGGATAATTTTTTGGCTTCATATCACGAAAAAAGATGACTTTACCCGTAGCGTAATGCTATTACGCAGTATGAGAGAACCTCTCGTAAGAGAACCAATGGACTCTGTATTATGCCTAGTCAGTAGTTAGGAAATCTCAAAGTAATAAAGAAAGTGTAATTGCTGTATTTTTTAATATTGAAAAGGCATATGATATGCTAAGGAAGGACGGACTTCTTATTAAACTTAATAAATGAGGGATTAGTGGTAAGATGTATAATTGGGTTTTAGATTTCCTGAATAGGAGAACAATAGAAATAAAGTAGGTACAGAATATTCAAATAGATTTACAGTGGAAAATGGTATCCCACAAGGCAGTGTATGTAGTCCAATATTATTATGATTAATGACATATTTGATCAGGTTGAAGGAAACATAGGCAAGTCACTTTATGCGGATGAAGGGGCACTCTGGGATAGAGGTCGGAATATAGAATTTTTAAGAAGGAAAATGCTAAATGTAATACGGAAAGTAGAACAGTGGACAAATAAATGGGGATTTAAACTTTCAATCTCAAAATCACAAGTTATATGTTTTTCTAAATGTCCTAAAACAGTATCACTTAAACTGTATGGGAAAGATCTTGAACAGGTTAAGGTTGTAAGATTCTTGGGAGTGTTCTTTGATAAGAAGTTGACATGGTGTCAACATATTGATTAAGTTAGGAATAAATGTAAAAAGATTAATAATGTTTTTAGGTGTCTGTCAGGGCAAGACTGGGGAGCAAGCAGAACATCGCTCATAAAGAACAGCGTTAGATTATGGTTGCCTGGCATATGTCAGCATCTGATTCAAACCTTAAAAAACTTGATGTGGAGCAGGCAGGTAGAAATGGCAGAAATGCCTCTGGATGTTAGGAGGTTACAATTAAAAATGTCCTATTGGAGTACACTAAAGGGACACGATGAGAATAATTACTTCGCGACGCGGAAAGACGGTAACATCGTATGTATTCAATTACTGTATAATTCTTGCTATTGTTGATTTGTGCTTTTCGTTGTATCCAAGCACTATCATAGATCAAAAATCTGCTTTAAAAAAATTATATATATATATATATATGGCTTTAAGATGTTACGTGCAAGATGATATATTTCATATAAAAGGTCCATATATGTTTTATAATTGTATTGTCTGACACCTAGAAGTAATAAAGAGACGAAAAACCAGGCTCACGGAGACTGAGGGGTAGATTCAGCGCAAAATAGTAAGTGAATTAAGGAAGATGGCAGGATATATCGGAAAGATTGATGCATTTGAAAATGCTACGGATGATTGGACTTTGTACTGTGAACGAATCGAGCAGTATTTCAAAGCTAACGACATTGATGGTGAAAAGCGGGTGTCAGTGTTGTTGAGTGCGATAGGAGGAAAAGCTTATGCTCTGCTGAGAAGCCTCACTGCTCCCACAAAGCCTGCCGATCTTAGTTTCGACAACATTGTGAAGATAATGCAAGAGCATCTAGCGCCAAAACCGCTGCTCATTGCAGAACGATTCAGATTTCATAAACGGAATCAGAACGACGGAGAGTCAATCGCAGTTTATGTAGCTGAATTAAAGAAGTTGTCAGAACACTGTCAGTTTGGGGACGGACTTAATGACGCGCTGAGAGATCGTCTAGTCTGTGGCATTTCACAAGAGGGTATACAGAAGCGATTGCTCACGGAGGCAGATCTAACATTCAAACGTGCTGTTGAAATTGCAGTCGCCATGGAAACGGCTGCCAGAGACGCAACAGAGCTGAGATCAGGAGTGAAAATGTCTGTAAACAAGGTGACCACTGCAAGTACACCTAAAAGAATAATGCAAAAAGTTGAAATGTGCTACCGTTGTGACAGGGGTGGACACAAAGCAAATCAGTGCAGATTCAAAACCGAAATGTGCAGAAAATGCAACAAAGTTGGACATATACAAAGAGCATGTCGGTCTGATGTACCATACATTGAAAAAGAGAGACAGTACAAGGTGCAGAAAAAGAAAAGTAGGTATGTGCATGTCGTCACCCAAGACTCAGATGAAGGAAGTGACACAGGGTTGGCAAATTTAGAAATCTACAGTCTGAAAAGTGACTTAAAACAAGCAATCTGGCTTACACCTCAAGTGAACGGACAGACAATCAGAATGGAATTGGATACAGGATCCGCTGTATCAGTGATGTAACAGCACGAGTTTGAAAAACATTTCAAATCGACTAAATTAAAGCCATCGCCAGTCAAATTGAAAACATATACTGGTGAGCCCATAATCCCTCTAGGGGTGATGCCTGTGACTGTAAAGTACAATGATCAACAGAGTGAACTAGATCTGTACATAGTACGAACAGAGTGACCAGCACTTTGGGGACGTGACTGGTTGAGAAAGTTGCAGCTGGACTGGAAATCCATAAAAAGTCTGCAAGTCACAGTTCCTGCATCGGCGTGCACTCAAATGAAACTGGAAACAGTGCTGGATGGGGCTGTAGCTGTGTTTCAGTCGGGAATAGGAACACTGAAGCATATAAAAGGAAAGATAACCCTGAATGAGAATGCAGTGCCCAAGTTTCACAAGGCGCGGCCTGTTCCCTATGCTATTCGTCAGAAAGTGGAAAATGAGCTGGATCGGTTGGAAGCTGAAGGAATACTTTCAAAGGTTGACTGGAGTCTCTGGGCAACTCCAGTGGTTCCTGTTGCAAAGAAAGATGGAACTGTTAGACTTTGCGGGGATTTTAAAGTCTCAGTCAACCCTGAATTGCAGGCAGAACAATACCCACTACCAAGGATAGAGGATATTTTTGCTGCACTGTCAGGAGGACAGCTTTTTAGTAAAATAGACTTGGCGGAAGCATATTTACAGATGGAAATGGAGGAGGACTCAAAAGTGTTCTTGACTATCAATACTCTCAAGGGCTTGTACCGCTATAACAGGCTTGTTTTTGGCGTTGCCTCAGCACCGGCCTTATGGCAAAGAGCTATGGATCAGGTACTTCAGGGTTGCCCTGGTACCCAATGCTACCTCGATGACATCATCGTCACAGGTGACAGTAACAGTAGTCACTTGGAGAACTCAGCCCGGGTCTTAAATAGATTGGAAGAGTATGGACTGCGTGCAAGACGTGACAAGTGTGAGTTTTTCAAGGACACCATCACGTATTGTGGACACAAAATTGATGTAAATGGACTACACAAGTGTCATGACAAGCTGAGAGCTGTTGCAGAGGCTCCACAACCGGAAAATGTCTCACAATAGAGGTTCTTCCTTGGATTTGTCAATTACTACAACAAGTTTTTGCCAAATCTAGCTACTGTTCTCTATCCTCTACATGCCCTGTTACAAGCAGGAAAGAAATGGACGTGGACAAAGCAATGCAGACAAGCTTTTCAGGAAGCAAAGAAACTGGTGATGTCAGATACAGTTCTAACTCACTATGACCCACACAAGCCGCTAAAGTTGGCATGCGACGCCTCACCATACGGCATCGGGGCGGTGTTGTCACATGTGATGGGTGATGGAACGGAGCGTCCCATAGCTTTCGCATCACGCTCCCTTAGTGCTGCAGAGAAGAACTATGCACAGATTGACAGGGAAGCTTTGAGCCTGGTATGGGGCGTAAAACGATTCAATCAGTATCTGTATGGAAACAACTTTACCTTGGTTACGGACCACCAGCCGTTGGTTTCCATTTTCAATCCTCAGAAAGGAGTTCCACTGACAGCAGCAGCACGGATGCAGAGGTGGGCATTGTTTCTTGGAGGACATAGATACCAGATTGGATTCAAAAGAACACACAGACATGCTAATGCTGATGGGCTATCACGTCTACCATTGGATGGGTGTGATACAAAGACAGAGAATGTAAACACACCTTTGGATGTTTTTACAATTGCTCAGCTTGAGAGTTCTCCTGTTACTGACGACATGATTCGGAGAGAAACCAGGAGAGATCCGGCATTGTCGCAGGTATATTTAGCTAAACAGTCTGGCTGGAATGCAGAGCAGAAGATTAGTTACAAACAGTTCTATCAGCGCTGTGATGAACTAACTCTAGATGGTGGTTGCATCATGTGGGGATTAAGAGTTGTTGTACCTCCTAAGTTGCGAACTCGAGTCTTGGAGGAGCTTCATGTTGGGCATCTAGGAGTGGTAAAGATGAAGTCACTGGCTAGAAGTTTCGTATGGTGGCCTGGAATAGATCAGCAAATCGAGCAGCTCGCCATGCATTGTTCAGGATGTCAACATGTGCAAAAGATGCCAAAGACTGCACCCGCTACATCCTTGGGAGTGGCCTGCATTACCGTGGCAAAGGATCCATGTTGACTTTGCAGGTCCTTTTATGGGCACCACGTTTTTGGTTGTTGTAGATGCATGTTCAAAGTGGCCAGAAGTGTTGAGAAATGTTTGCAAGGACTGGTTTACCAGAACAGCTGGTGAGCGACAATGGTCCTCAGTTTATATCTGATGAGTTCCAGATCTTCTTAAAGAACAATGGAATCAAACACGTGACTTCAGCGCCCTACCACCCAGCTACAAATGGCTTAGCTGAGAGATTTGTGCAAAGCTTGAAGAATGCACTACGGGCCATGACATGTGAAAAGATCACACTGAACCAGAAGCTACAGAATTTCTTGTTTGCATATCGAAATGCAACTCATGTCACCACAAATCGAACACCTGCCATGTTGTTCCTTGGTAGACCCTTACGTTCAAGGTTGGATTTGTTGAAACCCAATTTGAGGAGAACCGTACACGACAAACAGATAAAACAGTCACAAGGAGGAGGGCAACTGAGAGAGTTGGAAATGATGTTTTATAAACAAAGTTCGGGAGGAGCACGTTCAAATAATTGATCCAATTATCACATCATTCCAACCAGCTGTCAACAATCAGTAATCAACATTTCTATCCAATCAGCATGAGTGGAGACCTATATACATACTCATTTGACTCACCAACGTTCCTCGACAGTTTTTCAGCATCCTTCCACCTCCCCGTCTCCTCACACTCGCCTGGTTACTTCCTAAACCAGCAATACGGGGGGAGTACTCTGGGTTTGGGCCAAATACCGAGCCCGGAGCCCTCTCCTCGGACAGCACGCCAAATATGCATACCATTTATTCCATCTGACTTATTTGTAAGTGTGAACTCGTGAAATAGGAGAGAGTGTGCTTGCTAGGAACTACAGAGGAGATCACAAATGGACACCTGCACAGGTCAAAGAAAGAACAGGACCACTCTCCTATACAGTGGAGATTGCACCAGATACTATCTGGAGGCGACACATTGATCAGTTGAGAAGATCAAATGTTCCTCTGGAAAGTTTTCCCACGAGTGTTCCATTCACCACTACTGACGCTGCTTCCAGTGGAAGTGATACAACAACACTTCAAGATGGGCCTGTATCTTCCAGAGAAGTACCACAAGCACCAATTCCAACCTGTGAAGAGAAACGTTACCCTACCCGTGTACGGAAACCACCAAATCATCTTGATTTATAAAAAGAACCTGGAATGGGACATTAAAGTCATAAAGTAGCATAAGTTTGTTCCTTTTGAAAAATAATGTTTGTTAAAACAGAAATATTGTTTGTTTAAGATTTTCTTATCTAGGGGGGAGGAAGTGTAGTGTATTGAGTAGAATGCACTCAGAGATAAGTACTGTTTGGCCACTCTAGATAAACTCTGGGTTAGTTTTGGTTGGCCAGTGAATTGTCTAAAGCGACACTGTATTCAAAGTTGTTCATTGGAATTTACACAGTAAAGAAAAGAAGAATTGCCCATTGTTGTCTCGACTCTGATTTGTATTGTTTAAACAATAGACAAACACAACACAGCTACATCTACTTAGCATTTGTGACCCGCCACAGAAACCAGGGACACAAGTCGGCAGCACAACTTTTGAGCAAAATGAGAAAGAAGCGTTTTTTTTCAAAACTGGTGATTTTCGCTTTTTTGCAGAATCTGTTAGTTGAGATCACGAAGAAGCCTCTCCATGTTTTAGATATCAATATTGGTATATTTAAAATCGTACATTTTTAGGTTGAAATCGGCTTGTTTTTTGAGATTCTAGCTCGCAGTAGGGGCGTGTCATTGTCTGTGTGTATTTCCATACTGGATAAGCCGGCTTTTGTTTCTTTTGTTATTGCCCCCGCCCTCCAAGGGAACAGCGTGTTAGGACTGGGCGATATATTGATATATTTTTTAAATGGGATATGGAATTAGACCATATCGCATCGATATAGTTCAAAGTTGCGCTGTGATTCTTGCTGCAAGCAGTCTGCTGCGTGCTTTTGTAGCAGTTTGCGTCTCAACAGCCCAGTGTACAACGCGACAAATACTCACATTAAATGTTTACGCAGAGGAACAGGACACTGCAGTTCTCAAAAGTTCATTATTTGCATGTGCTTTGAAGCCTTGCCGGTTAAACATGTCATTCGCTGCTGAAGCGCTGTTCTAATGCGCTTTTCTGCGCGCAAACACCCGACGCGCGCATGCACTAAAAGCCTGTCTAACAGCGCCTGGATACTGGACTAAGTTATCTTTCGAGTCTTTTTGAGCTAATACTGTCAAATACACTCAAGGTTTACATAAAGAAAGTTGGTTATGTCTAAACTGAAAGCAAACCGAGAAAATTGAGAGAAATCTGCGTGTCATATTATGCATACATATTAGACGCGTTGCTTTCAGGTCTTAAAGAGACAGTAGCCCTAATAGTAACACGCTGCCGCTTGTCCTTAAAGGGATTGTTCACCCAAAAATAAACATTTTGTCATTCTTTACTCACTCTAATGTTGTTCCAAACCTGTATTTATTTATTTATTGTGCTGAACACAAAAGAAGATATTTGGAAGAATGTGGGTAACCCATAGACTGTAAAAAAATATGGACGTATTGTCCGTGACGTCACCCGTAGGTTTCTGAAGAGCATTTTTGAAGCCTAAAGTGGGCGGAGCCGGCCGTCGCCATCTTGGCCTCGCGTCACCGCTCGTCACTCCCGGATAACAGAATATGGGCAAAGAGGCGGAGCTGAGGAGCCTGGCTATCTGAAACCACGCCCACCTAGCGCGACGTTATGGAGTTAGCAGGCTTGGGAGCTAATGCTATATACTACTCACAGTACCAAGTCTGCGACTGCACAGGGGCTCGCGCTAAAGTGACACTGACAGTTGATGATTAAAATCAGAATGGCAATTAAAAGGTCCTGTTTTCGCATCTCAATTCTCAAATGGGTCAAAACATAGATATAATAACCTATGAAGTTCAAGTAAATGCGCTAGAAATACGTGCTCATTCAAGGATGTGCATTTATTGCATGGACGGAGAAACACAGACACCTGCAGGATTTCATCTGACGGCACATAAGCATGTTATAATCTGTCCCAGAGCAACGGCACCGCAGAACGAGTGTAGCCTTTATATCTATAGACGTTTTTAAATCTGAAAACTCCAAAAAGCAACGAAATTGTCAGACATCACATCCATTAGTGCATGTTCACAGAGGAGAACAACTGGAATACAGCGCTGGCTGTTCTCTCGAACGACACTCGACGAAAAACGGCGGAATCCAAAGCCGTGGGCGAAGTAATGGGTGTATTAAATGATATGAAATAATCCCGAATAAAAGCACAAACACGGCAGAGATGGCAAATTCAGCAGCTGGAATTTGCTGAAGTGAAGTGACTGCTAACCGGCTAGCATTTACATCATCGGGAATCCACCTGTCACTCAAAAGTGGACACACCCTTAATTTTGCAGAACTTTAAATATTAATCAACTACACGGGCGAGTTATAAACAAATGCACCCCCCTCACAGTTGTTATGAAGGGCAAAGTTAGCTGTATAGACCAAAGCCACAGAGAGAACCAAGCTGTAAACATGTTTCTTTCTGTTGTAAAGTTGGGCATTTTAACATGGGGGAGATACAGATTTGACTCCCTTCTGCAGCCAGCCTCAAGCGGCCAGTCGATGAATTGCCGTTTAATTCACTTCCGTGTTGGTTTCAAGAGAGAGACAGGGAGGTTGCCGCTTGGGGTAACCAGACAGTTGCTGGTCCCCATTGACTACCATAGGAAATACATATAGAAGTCACTGGGGAACATCAACTGTTTGGTTGCCCACATTCTTCCAAATAACTTCAACAGAACAGAAGAAAGAAACTTATTCAGGTTTAAAACAACTTGAGAGAGTAAATGATGACAATAAAACATTTGGGGAGAACTATCCATTTAATGTTAATAAAACAACATCACACACTGCTCTTGACTGAGAACTTTAATAGTAACTTTAATAAGAATCAATGTATAATTTATACAGTGAAGTCCATATTTGGCTTTGACTTTCACTGAACATTTGCTCTCACTTTGAGTAAAAAATATCGGTATATATATCATATATCGATTATTCAGCCTAAATATATCGGGATAAGACTTTTGGTCCATATCGCCCAGCCCTACAGCGTGGTTACTTATTATGCAGCGCTCTAGCGGCTCTATCTGATATCAAAAGAGTTGCCTATACAGTTTTATCAGTAGATGCTAAGAGACATTTATTTATATATTACCTGTTTGCAAACTTTTTTTTTTCTTTGATGGCACATTTTCCTGACCTTTTTGCTCCCCCATGTGCTTTACAGGGGGTATGGCTTATCTAAATGAGATGTAAATGAGCCCTATTGTCACTCCCAGCAGCAGAGAGAGGTGAGAACTGCTCAATCTTTAGAGGCAGATTTCTCCACTTTTAATTTTTTTGAGTGCCTACCTTCAAATGGCCACAACTTCTCCAAATATTATCAGATTACCATGTGTTACACATCGTTGGAAAGCTTGGAGACTACACTTTCAGAATCTGTGAATAACTCAAAATGCCCCAGAACCGACTTTCCATGACCGGTCACATTTTCTCATATAATTTATTACGTAATAAAATATTTACTTATACATAAGTTTATATAGAATATTAGTTTTTAAAATAACCGGATAAATTAATGATTCAATGACTCATTCATAAATACACTTGTCATTGTTTTACAGTTTTTCTCATTTGCTAAGACACACTAAATGAAACTGGGATCCGCTTGATCTTCATCATCACATTATTAGCACAGCAGAAGTCTTCTCTTGCAAATGTTTTAACACTTTTTCATTTGTTTCACACATTTTTCACACGCTTTGTCAAAACAGTTACCACAGATCTCATTGAAAGACCCCAAACTCTTTTGGATTCATTGTGTTGAACAAAAGGAAAACATCTATTCACAGCTGATAGAAAGTACTTGCATAATTATAAATCTCTATGCACCTGTGTGAAACTCGTTTGCACAACTCTTCAATCAGCAATCAGTCCTCATCCATCTATAAAAGATACCACCTCTGTGTTGCTATTTGCAAGCATGTATCAAAGAGGCCATAGGCACGGAAGGGGAGCAAGAGGCCATGGAAGAGGAAGAGGAAGAGGAAGAGGAAGAGGAAGAGGAAGAGGAAGAGGAAGAGGAAGAGGAAGAGGAAGAGGAAGAGGAAGAGGAAGAGGAAGAGGAAGAGGAGTTTGCGTGGTGGAGGAGCTGCAGCAGCAAGAGGGCGAAATCGAGCTCAAGTTTCAAATGAAATTCGGGCAACAATTATTGACCATGTCATCAATCATGGCTTGTCCTTTAGAGAGGGTGGACAAAGGGTCCAGCCCATTCTGAGTCGGAGCACTGTGGCATCTATTGTCGGGCTTTTTCGGAATGAGAACAGGTAATTCACAGTGTTACTGTAATGTATACCACTGTGTATTTCAGCTTTACTGTATTGCCCTGTTAGCAGAACAAACTGTGTCTACAGTAATGCAGATGTTTTATCAATCCCATTTATGTGACTGTCATACAGTAATGTCAATTTTGACATGCTTTTTGCTTTTACTTTTGTGACGGCCCCAGGGCCTCTGCCGGGGGGTGTTTTGTGTGTGTCTCTGTCTGTGTGTTACAGGGTGAACTTGGTGGAGTGGAGCTGAGCCCATCAGGCGGATTAGAGGCAGCTGGCCACTGGCTCCAGATTGCATAAAACCCGCCCCTTCCTGATTGTTCTTCTCTTGATTGCTTGGTTTCCCCTGACCCAGCACCATGGTGTTTTACCGTGTCTTGTTTGTTTAGCGAACCTGGCGTTATGATCTGCCAGCTCCATGTTGTTAAGTTTTTAAACCATTATTTGTTATATTTGTTTAGTTAACTTACTTTCTGTGAATAAATATCTTTTGCCGGTAATCCCCTGAGCGTGGTTTCCTCTATTTGTTGCGGCCTTTGAGCCGGGCCGTAACAAATTGGGGGCTCGTCAAACTCGGAAGTTATGCTGTAGATTGGGGGGTTTTCCAGTTGGTGACGTCTAGTCTGGGATCCCCTTGGTTCGTCTTGTTTTGTGGAAACCGACGCAAGGGAATTAACCGGGTTGTATTTGGTGCTGTGGGGTGATGGAATCATTGGTATCTGTCTAGTCACGGGACAAGGAAGGTAAGTGTTGACCTTTTTTTTGCGCAAATGTATGGATTGAGTAAATTCCCCTGTAGGTATAGCGCGTTTTCTCTTTAGAATTCGTGTGCACATAAATGTAGTGCGGGGTGAAAGTGGTTGGAGCGGTTGTCTCGGGAGCACGTCCATGGTTGTGGCGAAGTTGCCAGCTTGCTGGTCGCTTAACCAAACTATTGGGTTTTGGTGCATAAATACCCACCGCAAGTAACTCCTGAAGACTAGGGTTGAGTTATATAGATTGGGTTAGGCAGTTTAGAGGGGATGCTCAATTTATGAGGTAATTTGTGATCCGTGTTGCGCACTATTTAGGTCAATACTATACATTCTTTTGTTTACCGTAGACTGATTACTGTTGTGCATTGTTCAGGTGGTGTTAATCATGGCAGGAATAGATGATTTTATTGATATTCCTTCGGAGGAATTTTTGGATCAGTGTACTAGGGATCAGTTGTTAAAGATAGCTGATCATTATAAAATCAGCGTGGGCGACAGGAGGTTAAAGGAAAATGTTCGATCTATTGTAAGGGCACATTTGTATGATATGGGTGTTTTAACAGCTGTACAAAAATCGCATAGTCCTACTGATTTGGCTTTGGATGGTTTTTCTCAGGGTATGTCTCCTAGTGTAACTTTAAATTTTGAACAGCAAAAAGAAATGTTGATATTGCGGATGAAGTTAGAGAAGGAGAAGGAGGTAGAGTTGGAACAGATTCGGCAGAAATCAGAAGTTGATAAAGTGTTGGCACTAGAAAAAATGAAACAGCTAACAGAAATGGCAAAGTTAGATTTGGAGAGTGAAAGACTGAGATTAGTTGAAGGAGGTAAATTATATGACTTCTCAAGGAATGAAGAGTTGGCTCGGGGTAGCGATAATTCACGTGATATTTTGAATAGTTTGCGCTTGGTGCCTAAATTTAGCGAGAAGGACGTTGATGTATTCTTCACGTTGTTTGAGCATATTGCAGACGCGAGGGGCTGGGTTGATTCAGACCGAATAGTGTTGCTGCAATGTGTGTTAACTGGGCGTGCGCAGGAGGTTTTTTCCCTGTTGTCTCTGGAAGACAGCAGTGATTATGCCGCGGTTAAAAAGGCTGTACTGAAGACATATGAGTTAGTTCCTGAAGCATATCGTCAGCGTTTTAGGAGTTGGAAAAAGGGAGATAAATCATATCTTGAATTTGCCCGTGATTTGGGGATGCACTTTAATCGATGGTGCTCGGCTGTAGAAGTGAAAGATTTTGATGACTTGTGTAACCTGATGGTGCTTGAACAGTTTAAAAATTCAGTCCCAGAGCGAATTGCCATGTACATAAGTGAACAGAAGGTAAGGACAGCAGGGGAGGCTGCTGCCCTTGCGGATGATTATTTCTTGACCCACAAAGGTGGCGGTATGGATGACCGCACGCGTGCTTTGGCTGGGGGAAATATTGCGCCTGCGGGAGGGATGTTTTTCTCTAGGCGGTCAGGTGGAGGTTTTCCTCGGGAGCAAAGAGTTGATTATGGAGTCCGTGACTCTGAGTGTCATTTTTGTCATAAATATGGTCACTGGAAGAGAGAATGCATGGCGTTTAAGTCGCGAAATGGGCAAGATGTTACTCATGTAAAGCCAGTGGCTTTAGCGGCGCCGGTTTCCAATGTACTTTTAGGCCGCCCGAGTGTCGAGTTATCAGTTGGGGTGTCAAAGCCTGACTTAAGCTCATACTTGCCGTTTATTTCAAAAGGACATGTGTCTTTGGTTGGAAGTAACGAGAGGGTGCCAGTAACTATCTTACGGGACACGGGGGCATTTGATTCATTTGTTCTAGGGTGTGCTTTACCGTTTTCTGAGGAAACAAATACTGGATCTTTTGTACCTGTTTTGGGCATGGGTATGTCTATTTTTCATGTTCCTGTACATAAACTTGTTCTCTATTCAGAGTTGTTTGAGGGAGAAGTTAAAATGGGAGTGCGTCCTGCTTTGCCTATAGACGGTGTTACCGTGATTTTGGGAAATGATGTGGCAGGAGCACGTGTTTGGGGAAATAGTCCGGTACATCCAGTGGTGGTCCCAGTACCGATGGGTAGTAATGGCCCGGATGAGAATGAAAAGCAGTTTCCTGAAGTGTTCACGGCTTGCGCTGTGACGCGCGCCATGAAGCGGGCCACTAACGATGCAGATGCTGTAGAGGTGGAAAACGCAGGAAGTGAGGCATCTGAGTTGTTTGTAATGACTTTGTCTGACACTCCCTTGTCTGTCTCCCATAGTGAGTTGGCGCGTGAGCAAAGAGCCGATGTAACGCTGAAGGAGCTGTTTCAGTCTGTTCTGGGGGTGGATGAGGTGAAAGATCGAGCACAGGGCTACTTCGTACAAAATGAGGTATTGGTTCGGAAGTGGGTGCCACATTGTGAGGATTTTTTTGGGGATCCTGTGTATCAGATTGTCGTGCCCTCCAAATTTCGTGATTTGGTTTTGCGTGTTGCTCATGATGAGTCGGGGCACATGGGGGTTAGTAAAACGTATGATCGTGTCCTCAGGCATTTTTTTTGGCCACGGGTGGAGAAGAGTGTTGCAAGCTACATCAAGACGTGCCACACTTGTCAGTTAACTGGTAAGCCAAATCAAAAAATTAAAGTTGCTCCCCTGTATCCGATTCCTGTTGTAAGCCAGCCATTTGAGCACCTGATTATTGACTGTGTGGGCCCTCTCCCTCGTTCGAGGTCAGGTGCGATGTATTTGTTAACAGTTATGTGCAGTAGCACCAGATACCCAGCAGCATATCCATTACGCACGCTAACAGCAAAATCAGTGGTGCGTGCTCTGGGTCAGTTTATATCCATCTTCGGCATACCTAGAAATGTTCAGAGTGACCAAGGGTCTAATTTTTCTTCTCACTTGTTTGCGCAGGTATTGAAACTGTTGCATGTGCAGCACAACCAGTCTTCTGCGTACCATGCGCAAAGCCAAGGAGCCCTGGAACGTTTCCATCAGACCTTAAAATCAATGATGAGGGCATACTGTGTGCAGATGGATGCTGATTGGGAGGACGGGTTACCATGGTTGTTGCTAGCAGCAAGGGAAGTAGTGCAGGAGAGTACAGGTTTCAGTCCGAACGAGTTGGTGTTTGGTCATACTGTGCGGGGGCCCTTGGCTGCTTTGCAAAGTGAGTGGAAGGAGGCTCAGCCACCTCAAAATTTGATTGATTATGTCAATGGTTTTAGACAGCGACTTTACTCTGCCACAGAGTTAGCCAGGAAGAAGCTGAATTCGGGGCAGGAGAAGATGAAACGTCTTTATGACCGAAGAACGGAGCGGCGTAGTTTTTGTGAGGGCGATCAGGTTTTGGCTTTATTACCCATGGTTGGTTCACCGTTACAAGCAAAGTTTTTGGGCCCTTACACGGTAGTAAAGAAGTTGTCAGAGCTAAACTACCTGATTGCCACTCCAGAACGTCGAAAGAACCACCAACTTTGTCATATCAATCTGTTGAAAGCATATCATGCCCGGGTGTCTCAGGAATTGAGTGTACCGGCAGATAATGCTCATCCAGTGTGTGTTGGTAACACGGTTCTGTCTGGTAGTGAAGCTGTTTGTGAGGATGATTTACCGGATCATGACTCTGCATTGTTAACTGGTCGGCTTAAAAACTCTAAGGTACTTTTAGAGTTAAACAGTGTCTTGTCTCACTTGTCTGAGCTTCAGCGCACAGAATTAGTGGAGATTATACATGAGTATTCCAGTCTGTTTGGAGATGTGCCATCTCGTACAAATGTTTTGGAGCATGACATTGAAATAGTAGGAGATGTAAAGCCGATCAAGCAGCGTTTTTATCGAGTAAGTCCGGAGAAGCGGAAATTTTTGGATGCTGAAGTTGATTATATGCTGAAAAATGGTATTGCTGAACCGTCATCATCAAGTTGGGCGTCGCCTTGTTTATTGGTTCCGAAATCAGATAATACCCCTCGGTTTTGTTCTGATTTTAGCAACTTTTCAACGTTTGATGAATAAAGTGGTTGGAAATTTGCAGGGCTGTGCAGTATACTTGGATGATATGGTTATTTACTCGGATACTTGGTCTTCTCATGTGCAACGCGTGAAAGCACTGTTTAAACGTCTGGCTGAGGCACGCCTCACAGTAAATTTGGCAAAGTGTGAGTTTGCTCGGGCGACAGTGACATACCTTGGGCGGCAGGTTGGGCAGGGTACAGTGCGTCTCCTGCATGCAAAGGTACAGGCTGTTGAGTGTTATCCACCTCCAGCTACAAAAAAAGATCTTATGAGATTTCTGGGTTTGGTGGGTTACTACAGGGGTTTCTGTAGAAATTTTTCAACTGTGGTAGCACCATTGACAGATCTTTTGAAGGGTAAGGTCAAATATGTCTGGTCTCCTGTCTGCCAAGCGGCTTTTGAAAATGTGAAGGCAATTCTGTGCAATGCTCCTGTTTTGGCAGCTCCTTCTATGGACAAAGCATTTAAACTTCAGGTTGATGCCAGTCATGTAGGGGCAGGTGGGGTGCTGTTACAGCAAGATGAGTTTGGTATTGACCGACCGGTGGGTTTCTATTCGAAAAAATTTAATAAACATCAATTGAATTATTCTGTAATTGAAAAAGAAGCATTGGCTTTGATTTGGTCCCTGCAACACTTTGAGGTGTATGTAGGTTCAGGTCCGGTGGTTATTTTTACAGATCACAATCCATTGACATTTTTGAACTCGCTGCACTGTCCAAATCAAAGACTTGTTAGGTGGTCTTTGTTTCTCCAGTCATACAACTTGGATATACATCATGTGAAGGGAAGAGATAACGTTGTTGCAGATGCTTTGTCCAGAGCCCCATGTCAGTGATTGTGCTATAGGTTTTCATGGTGGTGTCTCTATCTCACTCTTAAATTGCTTCCAGGTCCCAGTTGCAGAGATGAGTTGTGAGGCTACAGGATGAATGAGCAAATACTGTTCAGATGACTTGGTATTGAGCGTAGTGACAGTCATGTGTAAGTATAACTTTGAGAAGGAATTTGGGATCTGTACAGTTAAAAAAAAAAAAAAAAAAGTTTATAGTGGTTGTTGGTCAGGGTTCCAGTGGGGACCCTGTCTTTATGGGGGGGGGTGTGACGGCCCCAGGGCCTCTGCCGGGGGGTGTTTTGTGTGTGTCTCTGTCTGTGTGTTACAGGGTGAACTTGGTGGAGTGGAGCTGAGCCCATCAGGCGGATTAGAGGCAGCTGGCCACTGGCTCCAGATTGCATAAAACCCGCCCCTTCCTGATTGTTCTTCTCTTGATTGCTTGGTTTCCCCTGACCCAGCACCATGGTGTTTTACCGTGTCTTGTTTGTTTAGCGAACCTGGCGTTATGATCTGCCAGCTCCATGTTGTTAAGTTTTTAAACCATTATTTGTTATATTTGTTTAGTTAACTTACTTTCTGTGAATAAATATCTTTTGCCGGTAATCCCCTGAGCGTGGTTTCCTCTATTTGTTGCGGCCTTTGAGCCGGGCCGTAACACTTTATAGAATCCACACATTACCACACACTGGTGGCAGAGGAAAGATATTTACTATTGAACAGGAGTCTGACATTGTAGATATGGTAGTGGCAAACAATGCAATCAGACTGCGTGAAATCCAGGCAGCAGTAATTGCAGATCAGGGAGCATTTAGAAATATAAACAGTGTGAGTTTGAAAACTATAGATCAAGTCCTTAAACGAAACCATGTCAGAATGAAGCAGCTGTACAGAGTTCAATTTCAAAGAAACTCTGACATCGTAAAGGAGGCACGATTCCAGTATGTGCAGGTACATATTTTTTTATTGTAATGCATTGTTTACCCTAGTTACATGCAACTGGAATAATTTGCTTTATGAATTTTCTCTTTTTCTTAGAGAATGATGGAGCTTGAAGCTGAAGGGGCACATCACAAATTCATTTTTGTGGATGAAGCCGGCTTCAACCTCTGTAAAGTGAGGAGACGTGGGAGGAACATCATTGGGCAGAGGGCCACTGTCACAGTGCCAGGTCAGAGAGGTGACAATATCACCATGTGTGCTGCCATCTCCAATGATGGGGTCCTGTGCCACATACCAACTATTGGCCCATACAATACAGAACGCCTCATCACATTTCTTGATGCATTGAAAGAAATACTGATTCCACCTGAAGAGAGAGGGCTGTTGAGGCCTGGCATGACTCTGTATGTCATAATTTGGGACAATGTGGCTTTCCACCACTCTCGCCTTGTGAATGAATGGTTTGCAGCACAGCCTCGTATTATGATGCAATTCCTCCCTGCATACTCGCCTTTTCTGAACCCAATCGAGGAGTTCTTCTCTGCTTGGAGGTGGAAGGTGTATGATCACCGGCCATATGAGCAGATGCCCCTCCTGGAGGCAATGAATGCTGGTTGCCTGGCAATAGGTGCAGAGGACTGCCAGGGATGGATACGCCATGCAAGGAGGTATTTTCCTCGGTGCATTGCAAGAGAAAACATTCAATGCGATGTTGATGAGAACCTGTGGCATAATCGTCAAGAACGAATGGACTAAATGTGAAAGATAAAATGTATATCTTTTTCTAAAAAAAAAGGTATTTCCACCCATAAGTTTCCTTTGGTAGCTTTTTGTTTTTCCAGTATCCATTTGAGTTTGTAAAGTATCATGTTTCATATTGATGGCTGTATTTTGTTGTCCATTGTGTAATGATTAATTGAAAGAATAAATTAATTTGACCACAAGTTGTGGTGTTTGATATTTGCTTATGTTGCATGTTTTTAATGTTTTGTGAGTGTTAGAGCATTTTGCTAACAGAATTAGTCATTTTGGCCATTGAGCTTCAGTTTTATCCTGTGTGTTAACTGTTTTGAAAATGTGATGTCAGAGTGGGCAAATGTGTTTAAGCAATCGAGAAAAACTGTAGTATATAACGATGTAACCTGCAGAAAGAATCACTGAAATATCCCAACCACTATGCACATACTGACCTACTGTCATTACCAAATACAGTTTTACCAACTTTTACATTATTACTTTATGATATATAGTTGTACTGTATGTTCTTTGCTCATCACAGTCACTTGAAGGAGATGCAAAGAAAGTTACAGCAGAGAATCCAGCAGAGAGAAAAATATCTTCAGAAGCTGAGAGATGCTGTGAAGTCTCATACGATGAGAAGAAGACTCCTCCAGTGACACACAGACGGTGTGAGGGAGCTGTAAGAGCTGATTGTGATGTGTGTTTTAACAGCACTCTGCACAGGCGGCAGTGAACAACAGTGAGAAGATCTTTACTGAGCTGATCCGCTCCATTGAGAGAAGTCGCTCTGAGGTCACAGCTGATCAGAGATCAGACAAAGGCTACAGTGAGTCCAGCTGAAGGACTCTTGGAGCGACTGCAGCAGGAGGTTGCTGATCTGCGGAGGAGAGACACTGAGCTGGAGCAGCTTTCACACACACAAGATCACATCCATTTCCTCCAGGTAATAGAGATCTAGAAAAACAGGATAGTTTACTTATGAACAAGATCCTGCTATGATGTGAGAGCAGAATGAGTAGCTGACTCAAATGAGAAACATTGACTCAAACATGAGAAACAAACCAAGGTGCTGTTTACACAACACTGTTTTCAACTAAAAACGTAAACCGGTGTATGTGGTTTGGCCGTTCGTTTACACGACAACAACGTTTTGGGTGTCTGAAAACGCAAACTTTTAAAAACGTGTTTCAAAGTGCACGTTTTTAAAAGCGGTCTCCGTGTAAACAACAAAAACGCGAATCTTTGAAGAAGATGACGTCATGCACATGTGTTTTACGTGTTCAGGCGTCACCAAACTCGGTCCTGGAGAGCCGCTGTCCTGCAGAGTTTAGCTCCAACCCCAATTAAACGCACCTGAACCAGATAATCAGGGTCTCACTAGGCATACTATAAACTTTCAGGCAGGTGTGTTGGATATGGTTGGAGCTAAACTCTGCAGGACAACGGCCCTCCAGGACCGAGTTTGGTGACCCCTGCTATACAGTGTTTCATTTTCGCAAATCCGTGTGAATGTAGCCTGGTCATAGCCCTCCTACGTACTTCCGCTCAATATTAATTTTCATTCAGTACTACGTCTGGGATTGTGGTGTATTCTTGGGTTTTCTCAGGGGGGTAATCCATCCGCCGGAAACCGAAGCTTCCCTGGGGGCCGCCATTGGCTAACAAGCCATCACCTGCTGTTAGCATACCATTGACTCCCATTCATTTTGACATCACTTTTACAGCGAATAACTTTACATCTGAGGCGTTTAAAGACTCCATTTGTCCATTATTTATTTCTAAACACGACAATGTATAAAAGGCTCCATTACCTTGTATCTTACGTTATGGCCCCGTAGAAGCCGTTTTTGTAAAAATAGGCTAACGATTGCGTCATAACCACTCGACTCTCTGTCGCACAGTCAAGAAATTACCGTATAGACAGGCAGAGAAGCTTGCAGGCAATTGGGGGGACGTGGAGGCATAAAGTCTGATAAAGTCAAGGGAGAAGCCCATAGAGAGTAATAAAGTTGCTCCTGCTGCTAGCTCATGGACAGCTAATACTCACGTTCTCCGTCTCTGCGAGATTCGGAAGGGAATGATTCAGATTTCTCTCGGCACAGCTACTAGAAGACTGACAACTGTCAGACAGGTTGCTCACGTCACATCTTTGTCGTCAAGCTCAGTTTGAGCCTGCGCAGTACGCCTGGCCATCAGGAAGTGAGTGCTTCTAATTGACTCAAGCCATCCTAGGTGTATATGACTTTCTTCTTTCAGCCGAACACAACAGTTATATTAAAAACATCCTGGCTCCTCTAAGCTTTATAATGGGAGTGAATGGTATTCTAGATTTGAAGCCCAAAAAAGCACATCCATCCATCCATCATAAAAGTAATCCAGGCTCCAGGGGGTTAATAAAGGCCTTCTGAAGCGAAGTGATGCATTTTTGTAAGAAAAATACCCATATTTATAACTTTATAAACTATAATCACTGGCTTCCGGTAATGGCTGTACACAAGTCGACTATATATGACAGGATGTTGGAGTGGCCTAAGCTTAGCTGAGAGTAGACGCCTCTCGCGGTTCAGCAAATAGGGCTGGGCAACAAACTCAAACTCCTCTTCTCTTATATTGAAATCCTAAATTATTAGGATTTTTTTAGAATTTTATTAGAATAAAAAAATCTTGTTTTAGACTTCTAATTTGTGACCGGTGTTTTGTTTTGCTCTACTGGACTCGCATACGCCCGTTACCGGAAGCAAGTGATTATAGTTTATAAAGTTATAAATATGGATATTTTTCATACAAAAACGCATCGCTTCGCTTCAGAAGGCCTTTTTTGGCGCTTCAAAAACTCGGATTTCACTCCCCATTATAAAGCTTGGAAGAGCAATGCTATTTTTTAATATCATATACTGAAAGTCATATACTGTACACCTAGGATGGCTTGAGTGTGATTTTTGAGTGAAATAACCCTTTAATGCAAATGATGATTTGCACAGGATATCTGGTAAGCTGTGCTGAGCTCACTGCTGATACATTGAATAAAGGCCCTGAAGAATTCTGATTCTGATGCGTTTTATCTCCACCAGATTCCCATCAACTCTCTCTAGATCTAAACACAATGAACACATTCCTCCGTCTGTCTGAGGAACACAGACAAAGTTAATCCGTTCCGTTAATCGAAACTACATATCGCGCAATCACACGTGAATTAGCGAGATCTTGTGGGTCCTCGGCCGCAGCCGTTCCGCAACAAATCCGGACCTGGTGGGTATTAAAGGACATCGGAGTACGGAGCCGACACGCAGCGGAGCCGATCCGCAGCCGGTGGAAATCCGGGGTAATTTACCGACGTGCGTCTGTGGAGGGAAAAGTCCGCTGTGCGCAGGTGCAAAATAGGAATGATACATGCGTCGGTGTACAAAGTAAATTGCGCTGGGTGCAAGATAGGGCCCAAAGAGTGATTACTTACACTGACACAGAGCAGCCATATCCTGATCATCCAGACAGATTTGATGAAGATAATTATCAGGTGATGTGTAGAGATAGTGTGTGTGGACGCTGTTACAGGGAGGTTGAGTGGAGTGGTTGTTATGGTGTGTATGTATCAGTGTCACATAAGAGCATCAGCAGGAAAGGAGGGGATAAAAAGTGTTTGTTTGGACATAATGATCATTCCTGGAGTTTGTACTGCATTGACTGCAGTTGCTCATTCATACACAATAACAAACAGACTCATCTCCCTGTGGTGTGCCGCTCCTCCAGAATAGGTGTGTATGTGGATCACAGTGCAGGAACTCTGTCCTTCTACAATGTCTCTGACAAAATGAGAAACATCCACACAGTTCAGACCACTTTCACTCAGCCTCTCTATCCTGGTTTTTATGTTTGTTATGGCTCATCATTGAATCTGTGAAAAGGTACTGCCAGGACATTTTCTGTTAAGTTAACCCTAAAGGCCAACTCACACTGCACAGACAAAGGTTAACAAACACGTTTGTTGGGTTTTGTTGGATCAGTGTTTTACGGTTGGCGTTGGTCGGGTTTTATTTTCACCAAACTGAACATGTTCAATCAGCGTTTGTTGGTGTCTGTTGGGACAGTGTGAACATGACAGTTATTTTTCATAAAACTCAAAATCCAATGGCCAACTTGTCGGCCCAGATCCGGGCCACATCTGGTACATGTGGATTCCACGCTTACCAGATGTGGGCCGGATCACTGTTGCTGTCTGGGTGGTGTTTGTTGGTGTTTGTCTTTGCGGTGGGAATTGGCCTATAACATAACACAATCCAATATGTAATTCAATATGAAAGTAAAACACCTGTGAAAATAACTAAGGATAATTCCTTCATATTAATATTGCACAGTGGGCCATGTTTTTAAGAGAGTAGGATAGATTCTAGAGTAGGGGTCTCAAGCCCTGTTCCTGGAGAGCTACCGACCTCCAGAGTTCAGCTTCAACCCCAATCAAACACACCTGAATCCGTTAATAATTGGCTGCATCTGAAATCGCATACTTTCCTACTATATAGTAGGCAGAAAAAAGAAAGTGACAAAAGAGGTATGTCTGAATTCACAGCACTCATAAATTAGTAGGGGCGTCTCAATCAGCTCCCTGGTTTAGTAGTCTGAGCACTGATCAGAGACTCGACCAATTTAAGGGCTGTCTCTGTGGCAGAATCCTTGAACTGAAAGGTTCGCTCCCTAAAAAGTCCAACAGTGCACCGTGAAAACCAGGGAGCATTGATGTTCACTATGTTCCCTTAATAGAAGTTCTGAAGCATAAATCACATGAGCCAACTCACTATAATGACACGTGATAGACGTTTTTAAAAATACAAACCAGTTTATTATATTTCAGCATAAACATACATTGCTCGACAGGTAATGAACATAATCTAGCTAACATTTATCATTTATTTATGGCTGAAATGTTGCACTTATATGTAAAAAGCAAAGTATTTATCGTAATGTAGCTGATTGGGATGCACCCTAGGCAAAAAGTACCCGAATGGCCTACTACTTCCGGCGAATTATACTTCCCACTACTTCATTGAATTAATACAACTTCTGTCACTGAAACAACTTGTCAGAATAAAGGCCTGTTCATATCACCATGAATAATAGCCATGAATCAGTCCAAATTGTGCTTGCGACACGTCCATTGTTCAGACCGATATGAAAATATAGAGTAGCCTATACGACTGAATGAGAATGCACATTTGCATTCAACCTTTTCCTGTGTTTTCTTCCTGAAAATAAATTCCCTTGGTTACTTATGATTATCTTCACCTGTGTCTTGTTTAGTTTCTCATTTTCCTTTTGTGCGCATATATAATCTTCCTCAGTGCAGTGTCTGATTTTGCGTTTTGCTTTCGCTTTGGGTTGTATTTTTCATTTTCCTCCTGGAATATCTTCTTATAAACACTGCAATTAGATCCATTTATCTTCTCCTTGTCTGCAAACCGACACAGATCAGCTGTGATGTACAGTCTATATACTGTATAATATATGTCTATGTAATTGTGTGTGTAAAAACTGTATAAATATATATAAAATCAACCTTGCTGTGATGGTTTGTTCAAATCATTATGTAGCGTAGATTACAATTGTATTATATTTGTTAAATGATTCAAATAAAATAGCCTACTCATAAAATTGTCTTCTGTTCTCAGGCAGGATGTATTATCATTTTAAAAAGCTAGTACTTACAACTCTGACTGAGAAAGACATAGTTATGACCTGCAATGTGCATTTACTATAAATGTTCATTTATTGTATGAGTGTTTGATTGAATGACAGAAGAGTCAATTGAATCAGTTTGATTGCTAACAGGAAGAATAGTTTCATGAAGTGTGTATTTGAAAAAGAACTGAATCATTAAAACTATAGTATAGGCTACTCTATATTTTCAAAAAAAGCATCTTTAAAAAGTATTTGTTAAAGATCCCTACAGGAAAAATACTTCTGGAACCAGCGCCGCTGAAAAAAGCCACTCTATAGCATTTATGATACCAAATATTTCATTAATTTTAAAGAATACAAATTTAAGTGAAGAGCATTTTCACTAGTAGTTTCAGACTTTTAGCTCACATTAATTTCTTAGCCATTTTAGTTATAACTGCGATTAAGCACATTTATCCTTCTCAAGGCATCTTTGTTGTCTATGGTCTTGTGGACGGTAATGATGAAGGGGAAGGCAGAGGGCAGCTCGACTCTGCGGCTGAGCTTTTGGTGACCCCAGTGCAGGCAGCGCAGTCTCTCAGCCAGGTCACGGCGGCCCGCACGCTCAAGACCGTCCTGCAGAAGCTTGGTTTTGTTCGGTTTGTCCCAGGAACGCTCATACCTGTCAATCATTAGAGGAATAACACAATGACTCTCAACTTTAACAATAAGGGCTCATTTACAAACATTAATTAACAGTTACATTTAACAGTGTGTTACTGTAGATTAATACACACCATGATTCCAGCATTCTCTGAGCCTGGACCCTCTTTTCTTTGGATGTTGCATGAAACTGTCTGACTTCATTTCTGGTGAATCCAAGTTCAAATGCTAGAACGTTCCATTCAAACCCCAACTGCTTAGCAATCTCCTGCACGGATTTCATATTGATCACAGCATCCTAAAGGACAAAGAACAATGCATGGACATGGTGACATAAGGGGGGTACTAATTTATAACAATATTGTGTTACACGTAGTTTCATTATACATTTAAGTGCTGAGTAATATTAATTAACTTCATGTACTTACTGTAGGGTTATAATTCGGATTAGGGTTTGGTTTAGTTGCATGCAATTTATGGTAATTACAATAACTACATGTAACGTGTAACAAGGACACTGTAAAATAGTGTCACCCAATATTGTAGAGATGACTCACCTCTTGTGCTTTGTTTGGCATTTTATCCACTTATGCAAGGATTCTAGTTGGTTCCAGGCAAGAAACAAGTGATACAATGCAAAGTGTGTCAGAACAGTACCATCTAATTTAAAATGCAAATACTAATTCAATTCACAACACAAATACTTCATTTAAAACACTTACAAATGTGTGCTGTTGTTGCATATAGATGTCAATGCGTTTGCAGTGGTCAGTGGTTGTCATAGGGAGTGTCCAACACAAATCTGCCTGGTTAAAAATTAAAACATCACATAGTCCACTCAAGGTTTTACATTAAGAATTAATTTAGTAGAGTGAATGTAAAGTGAGTACACTTTACAATTATTTAAGAATTTCTTCTCAGTTTAGCATTTAAGCTCATGTAGACGATTAGGTGATACAAGTGAAAATTATATTTTCAGATATACAGTAGCCTAATAGAGATTTACAGAAAAGTTCATCATGAATTTTTTGGTTTGATGAAACACGTTACAGAAATACACGCTGGTGTCAAAAAGGACAACTGACTTCCAAAGGAAATCACTCCTTCTTACTGTTCTGAAAGAGAAAAAAACTAAGTGATCATAAGATGTACAGTATGTGCAAACTCATGTATAACAAATTAATTTCATGTCAAATGATGTCATAATCAGTCCACTCGTATGCTCGTATGGTTCGAGCCAAATTCCAGGGTCTGAGCTCTGTCAGGACAAATACACATATTTTATAATATTTCACATAACAAATTCTCGTAGCCTATTATTGAAGACAACATAAAGTAAGTGATTAAATTCATGTTTGCAGTTTAGCACATAAGGATTTGTTTTATTCATACCACAAATAAGCATGTTTTTTTTTAATAGAAATGTTATACTGTATGTTATCTTAAATGAGATATTGTAAAATAAAATTGTCTTTTGATTTCAAATAGATAATAAGTACTGTGCAAAAGTTTTAGGCACGTTAGTATTTTCCCACCCAAAAAAATGGTTTTAAGCCAGTTATTTATTTTTTCAGTTATATTTTGCTGTAATGTGTCAGTAGGAAATATCAGTTTGAGTGAGATTTTTGTATGCACAAGGATTCTGACAAAAGCCGGTCTCCACACGGAGATCTCGAGTCTGTGATTACATGAAGAAACAGAAAGAACTGAGACAGACTTCAGTAAGTGATGCTCTGCTGCTCTCTTGTGTTCGGATCCAAACATTAAACCTGAATTATGCCTTTAGTTTGAAAAGCTAACTGAAAAAATATCACATGATCTGACCTCCATTTTTAAATACGATTTATAACAATAACAGTTCAACGAATACAATAACAATTTTATAAAATAAAATAGTTGCTCTTATCCCCTTCAAGAAATTTCTCAGATTGTCCTGTATTTCATGTGCAGCATGTAAATATGTGAGGTTTGAACATTGTGTTCACAAGAAATACTGTAGGTTAATTTGTCATTATGGGCCGAACCCCAAAACACACCAGCCCATATCTCCTAAATTATTAAATTAATTTATCCTCTTTTGCTAACTTTTTTGTCAGATGTATAACATTTTTAATAAAAAAAAACTCTTTCATACACTCTTTCAATAAAAAAAAAAGATTCTCTTGAATATCATATTTCAGTTTCCTATTAGGCAAGGCAAGGCAAGTTTATATAGCATATTTCATACACAATGGTAAAAAGTGCTTTACATAGAAGAAATTAAAATAATCAAAAGAAATAAGAATAATTAAAACAGTTTAGAATAAAAAAATAAAGTAAAATACAGTACAAACAGTCGGACGAACAGTGGCACAGTGCTCATTCAGTAAATGCAAAGCTAAACAGATGTGTTTTGAGTCTGGATTTGAATGTGGCTACTGTAGGAGCACACCTGATCTCTTCTGGAAGCTGGTTCCAGCTGCGGCTGGCATAATAGCTAAAAGCGGACTCTTTGACATGACTACTGAAGCTAAGGTCTGACTCTGGAGACACACCGAGATTCCTGACTTGATTTTTAGTTGTTTGACCTTTAGAGTGAAGGTATGCGTTCACCTTGAGAACTTCATCTTTGTTTCCAAACGCAATAACTTCAGTTTTGTCTTTGTTTAATTGAAGAAAGTTTTGGCACATCCAACTGTTTACTTCATCAATGCATTGGAACAGGGAGTCAATGGGGCTGTAGGCGTTAGGCGATAGGGCTAAGTAGATATGTGTGTCGTCTGCATAGCTGTGGTAAGAGATTTGGTTCTTTCTCATTATTTGGCTCATTGGGAGCATGTACAGGTTGAATAGGAGTGGCGCAAGAATTGAGCCTTGAGGGACTCCGCATGTCATGGATGTCCACTCAGACTTATAGTCTCCTATACTCACATAATAACCTCTCGCTTCTAAGTATGACCTGAACCATTTTAGGACTATCCCAGAAAGCCCCACCCAGTTTTCCAGCCAGTCAAGAAGTATGTTGTGATCGACAGTGTCAAAAGCAACACTGAGGTCGAGTAGAACCAGTACTGATAATTTGCCAGTATCAGTATTTAAGTGAAAAATGTTTATTATCTTTATGAGCGCTGTCTCTTTGCTGTGATGCGATCGGAAACCAGATTGAAAATTGTCAAAGTATCCATTTGAGCTTAAGAATGTGTTCAGCTGATTGTAAACAACTTTTTCAATGATCTTGCCAATAATAATAATAATAATAATGTGTTACATTTATATAGCGCTTTATCTGAGACCTCAAAGCGCTTTACATAGAAGGGGGGAATCTCCTCAACCACCACCAATGTGCAGCATCCACCTGGATGATGCGACGGCAGCCATATTGCGCCAGAACGCCCACCACACACCAGCTTACTGGTGGAGAGGAGACAGTGATGAAGCCAATCATTATATGGGGATGATTAAGAGGCCATGATGGACAGAGGCCAAGGGGCAAATTTGGCCAGGATGCCGGGGTTACACCCCTCCAATGAAAGGAACATTTGAGATCGGTCTATAGCATATGGTCTTATCCAGATTGCTCTTTTTCAGGAGGGGTTTGACAACTGCAGTTTTTCAGGGAGTTTGGAAAACTTCCAGAGAGAAGTGAGGCATTTACCACTTCTAGGAGATCTGCTTCTAAACAGTAAAACATATTTTTGAAAAAAGATCTGGGAAGAGTGTCAAGGGCGCAGGTTGATGTTTTAAGGTGCTGTACGGTTTCTTCCAAAATTTTGCCATCAATTTCTTCGAAATCAGACATAGTAATTACTTTCTCAGGTTGTGGTCTGATCTGTCTGACCCCAGTGCAACTCAAGGATGTGCTGATCACATTTCTGATGATATTATTGATTTTCTCAGAGAAGAAAGAAGCCAACTCACTGCACTTGCTGTCTGAGAGCGTTTCACTGGGAATCTGGCTCGGGGGGGTTGTCAGTCTCTCTACAGTAGCAAAATGAGTGCGTGTGTTGTTTAAGTTGCTTACTGTTTGTTTAAGTATTACTGACATCCTCTGTTCAATGTACAGTACGAAACATTACATTTCAGTTCAAAAGCCTTTTATTCAATTCAACATTGGAAAACATAACATCCATTCCCTTCTATCATAAACCTGTTCTTAAAAAAGAGAAACAAATGTTACTATTTGATGTGCAAATGTCTTCTCCACAGTGCTCTGTATCATGAGCATCATGTAAACATACAATCTGGAATGGCTGCCCTTTACGCTAGGCTGCATTTGTACTTCTAAATACAGTGTTTTACTGTCAATTTAGTCTGCTTTTACAAATGCATCAGATCACTTGAATATTTCTCTAGCCATATGTTGGAAAATAATTGACAACATTATAAAAAGTAATGCAACTTGCACAACAGAAAGCAATCTGGTACGACTCTGGCACTACTGGTTATCTAATGTCACAATGCAAGTTAACAGTAAAAGTGCTATTTGAGAGACAGCAAATGACTTATGCTTATTAAATCAATATTGTTCATATCTAATTAATAATATCATTTGAAAATTGGTTTCAGTGGCTAAAAAATTGTGCTGCAGTTAGGCAAATTATTTGCACGTAAACACTTGTATGCATAATGCTCTGGGTTTCAGCCATCAGGCATATTGCAGTGGTGCTGTATTGCATTTATTAACCGTATTTTTCAACTTGACATTATTTTACATCCACTTAAGATCTAAAAGCAACAGGTGTGCCCAGCCAGCTGGGCCTGAAACATTTAAGGTCAGTGTGCAGAGCAGTTTAATAGCAGCCGTCCCTCCAACTCCCGTCACGCAGGGCGCTCAGAGCAGATACACTCTTCGGCGGGGTCAGGAAACTGCAACGACAGTGGCTCGGGTTAATGACAGCGATACTTCCGAGTATACATTATAGTGCATTTAAAATAACAAGTCTAATATTTTCCAATAAAGATCAGTTTGTTACCATCACAAACTAACAATGAAAAACGATTTTTACAGCATGTACTATTTTTTTTTTTTTAATGACCCGAATATAAAAGTTTGAAAGTTTGGGATCGGTACAAATGTATTTTTTTATTGTTTTTAAAAGTCTCTTATGCTCAGCAAGTCTGAATCAATATTGATCAAACATACAGTAAAAACGGTAATATTATTATAATTTAAAATAACTTTTTTTCTATTTAAATACATTATCAAATGTAATTTATTCCTGTCAAGTCACCTTTATTTATATAGCGCGTTTTACTACACAGATTGTATCAAAGCAGCTTCACAGTGATAACATGAAAATAATACAATAAAGTTTGTTTCTAGAAAAAAATTGCATCATCATCCACCTTAAGTTTGGCAGATCAATAATATTGTTGAATAATTAATGTCCCCAACTAAGCAAGCCAAAATCCTGTGATGCAAAGCTGAATTTTTAGCATCATGACTCCAGTCTTCAGTGTCTCATGATCCTTCAGAAATCATTCTGAAATGCTGATTTGATGCTCAAGAAACATTTCTTATCATCATGTTGAAAACAGTTGTGCTTCTTAATATTTTTGTGGAAACTGGGATGCACAGGATTCTTTGATGAATAGAAAGTTCAAAAGAACAGTATTTTTTTGCAATAAAATCTTTTGTAACTTTAAAAATGTCTTTACTA
Organism: Phoxinus phoxinus; assembly: GCF_949152265.1. NCBI lineage: Eukaryota > Metazoa > Chordata > Actinopteri > Cypriniformes > Leuciscidae > Phoxinus > Phoxinus phoxinus. Next base: position 11,740,572 of record NC_136882.1, on the reverse strand, counting down.
TCACTTTTGATCGATTTAATACATCCTTGCTAAGAAAAAAAAAAACTTAATGACCCACTTTAGGGTAATGCAGATATAATTGAAGATTGAACTTTATTGAAATGTATTGTTAAGTGTTATTCATATATTGAGGAGATTCCCCCCTTCCATATGTGAAGCGCTTTGAGGTCCCAGAAAAAGCGCTATATGAATGTAACAAATTATTATTTATTTATTGAATACTTTACATTTACAACTGCATCTTAGTAAATTGAATATTTCCACATAGAGTTATAAGAATTAATCATTCCTGTACTGACAGGATCTGTCAAGTGATACATATTTAATGCCGATATGCTGATTAAAATTGGAATTTAATGCAATATCAATATTTGCTCAATATAAAAGACTTCAAATTAAGATCATTCAAAGCCTTTATGTTATTGTGGCAGACAAATAAATAATTTAATTACAAAAAGTTTCTTCAAAAGTCAATATGTTGTTTGTTTTATGTTCTATGTTCAGATTATTAAACATAAGCCAATCACTAATCTGCAGTAAACAGAAATTCATTTTGCAATAGCCTACAGTTTGTCAAACTGTCTGAAGTTTAACGATTGCTACATTTGCTTAAAAGATTAGTTCACTTCAGAATAAAAATGTCCTGATGATTTACTCACCCCCACGTCATCCAAGATGTTAACGTCTTTCTTTCTTCATCCGAAAAGAAATTAAGGTTTTTGAAGAAAACATTTCAGGAGTTTTTTCCATATAGCGGACTTCAATGGGAACCAATGGGTTGAAGGTCCAAATTGCAGTTTCAATGCAGCTTCAAAGGCTCTACACGACCCCAGCCGAGGATTAAGGGTCTTATCTAGCCAAGCCATCAGTTATTTTCTAAAAAAAGTTAAAATATATACTTTTTAACCACAAATGCTTGTCTTCCACTAGCTCTGCGATGCGCCACACATTAACACGTTGAAAAGTCACGCTGACTCATGGGTATTCTGGTTCAAAAAGGTAGGGTAGGGCGAAAAACTCTCATTTTCCCCTCCAACTTCAAAATCGTCCAACATCGTTGTTCTACCTTTTCTTTCTTTCTTTTTTTGTAAATAGCGCTTGACTTGGCTAGTCTTTGCACGTTCGCTTTGTAAACACTAGGTCGGTACTTCCGCCTATGCGTGGCGCATCGCAGAGCTAGTGCAAGATGATCATTTGTGGTTATAAAGTACTGTATATATGTTATCCCTCGGCTGGGATCGTGTAGTAGAGCCCTTTAAAGCTGCATTGAAACTGCAATTTGGACCTTCAAACCATTGTACCCATTGAAGTCCACTATATGGAGAAAAATCCTAGAATGTTTTCCTCAAAAGCCTTAATTTCTTTTTGACTGAAGAAAGAAAGACATGAACATCTTGGATGACGTGGGGGTGAGTAAACTATCAGTAAATTTTGATTATGAAGTGAACTAATCCTTTAAGTAAACATGAAAAGTGACCCACAAGAAAATTGTGAATGATTACCTGCGTACGGGCTGGCCAATTTTACTGCGTGTGGCCCCACTTGTTCCAACAAAGGAAGCAGGTCGAGGTAGAGCGCTGCGACTGGAGGATGGGGTGCTGGGTTTGCTGGGGTGGGGGATATTACTGCTGGAGAGACAGTTGAGACTAACAGAGGAAGGCATCGTGGTAGAACTCTGTATCGTAGGGCTCACGTACGCTGTGGCTTTCAGAGGTGGCCGTGATGTCAATGAGAAGTTGCCCACGCTCTGAACTCTCTGCTGTAACTGGCCTGGAGGGGGAACTGAAATTCAACAGAGAGCAAAATGTGATGATCAGTGTGATTTAATCCACTACGAGATTATTATCATCATATTTAATAGGATGTTTTGACAGTGCTGGTCTTACTTGCAGACTGTATCTTGGTCAGAACACTGTGGGAATCAAAACTCTGACTGTTTCGGAGTAACGAAAAAGATGAGGATGATGTGGCGATGTGACCAGTCGGAGCAGAAACATTAGGCACGCCGATGACACTGGGAGTGCTGGGGGCTCGAATGAGGTTTGGCATGCTTCTCCGTAGCTTGTCTGAAAAAAGAAATACATCACATGATGAAACATGCAATCTAGTACGAACAGTCTACATAAGTATAATCTATAGCTGTTGTTCTCAACCAGTGGGCAGTTCTCAACCAAAGGAGTATTTGAAATAAACAGTCTTTAATAAATCCAACAAAAAAACACGCAGGAGATTCAGGAGTAAGAGTAACAAAACCACATAAAGATAATACCGGACAATGAAACTGATTGAACAGAGGGTTTAAATACACAGGGATAATTAACATGACCAAAAACATGTGCATAACTCAATCAAAAAACATGGAGACAAACTAGCAAAGGAGACACAGGCAAACAAAACAGAACACAGTAAAAACAAAGCCACAACTGAACATACACGTTACAGTTGGACAGTGGGGGATCTTTGAGTTAAAAAACTTGAGAACCACTAGCTTAAAAGGATTTAAAATGCATCCAATTCTACTGCTTTCTTTTCCAGTGATATATTATTGCACATCTACTTACTAAACAAATAAATTAACAGACATTAAATATTGATCAATATTGATATTTATTTAATTTATTTTATTATCTCAGTTGTTGATTATTAAAGCTTCTGCTAAGAAAAACAATCAGTGTTCCAACAAGATGAACACTGATATATGAAAATATTAATATATTATTATCAGTCTGCAATTTCAAATGACTTTCTCTGTGCATTTTTATGAAAATGAATGCTGAAGCACTCCATGGCAATTTTTTTTCAGTCTGGTTTCCAGAGACAAGATGACTAATCAATGATCTATACTAACTCGCATTCATTGCAAAAGAGAAAAACTGTGGGTCGATGAAAGTAGCATTGGTATGTTAAAGAAACAGTTTAGCATGTTCTTGCCAAGGCTGACAATTCTAAGAGTTACTTTAGTACAGTATATTGTGTATTTGGTTTGCTTGATCCTGGACTGTTTATGATTGTTTTGCTACCTGCCCTGACTATTATGCCTTGGGATTACAGATTCCTGAATTATCCCTGTGTTAATGTTTTGCCACATCACCACAGACCACTGCCTGTTTGACTACACTGTAAAAAAAATTGCTGCGATTATTTAGCACAACTTAAAATCCAACATTGTTTCAACTTTAAAAAGTATGTGTTCAAGCTTGACTTAAAATATTAAGTTTAGTTAACCAAAGTTTAGTTTGGTTAAGTTGGATATTTAAGTTATCTCAACAAATTTTAACTAATCGCAGCCACATTTTTTACAGTGTACTCTGTTTACTCTAAACAAGCTGCAAACGGGTCCTCTCTCGGACGGTTCTGAGCCAACAACAGGCTTTCCCGCAGCTTTCCACCGATTTGTTTACTCAAGTCATCATTTTGTCCACCTATCAACAAAAACTCAACCATTTGACAACACTTACGGAAGAGCTGGTGAGAACGCCTCAGCCCACCACCTCCCTGATCTGCCTCAGATCCCACTACCCCGATACCCACGGGACCATTCAACCAGGAGAAGTATGATGGTAATCCAACTAAATTCAGGGTTTTTTTAATGCAGTGCTCAATGTTCCTGGGACAACATCCTTTATTGTATCCCAACAACGACAGTCAGGTCTCATTCGTTTGTTCCTCGGGAGGGCACTGGATTGGGCCACGGCAGTTTGGACCAGAGAGCAATCGGATTTCCCTACCTTCAAAAACTTTCTTTCACATAGACCTAGTGTAGGAATGACTAAATCCCAGACAAGCTAGATGGGCACTATTCTTTACTTGATTTCAATTCAAAATTATGTAATAATTAATCATTCATTACATTTATATAGCTCTTTTCTCGGCACTCAAAGCACTTTACATAGAAGGTGGAATCTCCTCAACCACCACCAATGTGCAGCATCTACCTGGATAATGCACAGCAGCCATATTGCGCCAGAACGCCCACCACACACCAGCTTACTGGTGGAGAGGAGACAGAGTGATGAAGCCAATTAGTATATATATATATATATGGGGATGATTAGGAGGCCATGATGGACAGAGGCCACTGGGCAAATTTGGCCAAGATGCCGGAGTTACACCCCTACTCTTTCGAAAGACATCGTGGGATTTTTTGTGACCACAGAGAGTCAGGATCTTGTTTTAACGTCTCATGCGAAGGACGGTGCTCTTTGACAGTATAGTGTCCCTGTCACTACACTGGGGCGTTAGGACACACAGACCACAGGGTGAGCGCCCCCTGCTGGCCTCACTAACACTTCTTCCAGCAGCAACCTGGTTTTCTCAGAAGGTCTCCAATCCAAGTACTAACCAGGCTCAACCCTACTTAGCTTCCGTGGGCAACCAGTCTTGGGCAACAGGGTGATATGGCTGCTGGCTATGTTATGATATGGCTATGCTCCAGGCACCAAGAATACAAAGGCAGACGCTCTCTCCCGCCAAAACGATCACAGCACTCAAGAACACTCAACTGATCCCATTCTACCTCCTGCGATCATTCTCGCCCCAGATCAATGAGATACTATGGACATTCAAATGTTAGAACCTGCTCCTCCAGAGTGTCCTCCGGGAAAGACTTATGTATCATCTGTGTTCTGGCAGAGGGTCTTACACTGGGTTCATTCTTCACTCATCTCCAGACATCCAAGTATCACTGCCATGCTATGACTACTACAGAATCGATTCTGGTGGGATACAAGAAATGCTGACACAACCATGGTCATGAACAACTGTGTCAGTTTTGCCACCTCCAAACCTGCCAGACAACCACCTGTGGGGCTGCTATACCCTCTCTCTACACCATGGTCTCTACACCATCTAACGACCATGGTCACACATTTTCATCAATTTGGTCACAGACCTGCCCAGTTCTCAAGGTAACACAACCATATTGACTGTAAGCAATAGATTATATAAGGCCTGACGACTAATCCCTCTACTGAAGCTCCCCACAGCACTGGAAACAACTCTTCCACTCTTATTATCCAATTCTACGGACTACCAGACGACATTGTCTTGGATTGAGGGATGCAATTCATCAGCCATGTGGACAGCCTTCATAGTTTCTATGGTCAGGAGAATGCTATGGCCCAGAGGAACTGTCTTGGGTCAACACTGAGGATATCCTTGACCCAGCACTAAGCATGGATTTTCATCAGAACCATCCTGACTGACCTGTTTCGAGACCACAAGGTAGACCCAAACCTCCTGCACCTCCTAGCACCAGGATCCGCTTGCGGGGAAGGTGGCTCTGTTACAAATATGGTCTCTGAAGCTCTTCCTGATGACCAACAGAGGGCTCCCTCTACCGAATATTGACTTCCCTTTCTCACTACATTTCCCACAATTCTCCTCCCAACCTGGCCTGAATACTGTAGCCTACCTAGTAGAGTATTTATACCCTGAACAAACAATGCTCCATGTGAAGTCTTGTTCTTGCCATGGCTGACAATTCTGAGCATTTCTTTACTGTATTGCGTATCTGGTTTGCTTGATCTTGGACTGTTTGTCCTGTTTATGATTGTTTTGCTGCCTGCCCATTTACCTTACTTCGTCTGCCTGGATTATTGTTGTTTGCTGCCTGTCCCGTTCTTACATATTGAATTCCTAGTGTTACCTGTATATTTTCACTCCACACTACATAAGACCTTGTGTTGTCTGACCTGTGTTTGCTCTATAACTCTGGGGCTCTGCGGTACTGGAGCTGTGGTTGGGCATGTGGAGCTGCTGGTAGGACAGGCTGTTGAGGTACTGAGGAGTGGTGGGGCTGCGCCGGCAGTCTTTCATGCTGGAGAGGTTCTGTGAGTGGGACACGCTGCGCTGCATGGAGGCCGTACGGAAGAGTCTAGGCTGTGGAGCAGACAGCTGATCGTACTCTTCCTCTTCCTCCAGCTCAGCCTCACTCCTCATGCTTCTACGTGCACCTGCGTGCACAGAAAAACTGGCACTACGCCGTGTGGCCGTGGCAGCAGTGGTCGCATACTCCTGACGTAGACCTAAACACAAACATGTGTCAATGTGTTTCCATGAAGCACCTTCACTATGAAATACCTTTTCCCTGTTCCAAACCACACTTTTAGACTACCGATGTACCAAAATTTAATCTAAATCGATGCATGCTAATTCCATGGAAAAATATGGGTTTGGAATAACATGAGGAAATATTGACAATGGTATTTTTTTAATGTTGTGAAATAAGAGTCTACTTTTAAATAACATCCTCCCACAACATGATGTATTAAAGTAGACATACTCTCCTCCTGCAGTCGTGCCATGACCTCCACATCAGTCATGTCCTGAATCTTATAGCTCATAGAGATGGAGTCCTCCTCCAGCTCAGAGGCACTGAGCTCACTGTCTATGGAAGACTGAGGACTGAGAGGCCGTTGCTGATGACTATTACCTTAAAAGGAGAAATGGAGAATTCAATCTCGCGTACATATACACTACTGTTCAAAAGTTTGCGGTCGGTAAGATTTTATTTTGATAGAAAGTAATACTTTTATTCAGAAAGAATGCATTAAATTGATCAAAAGTGACAGTAAAGACTTAAATAATTATACAAAAATAAACAGTTTCAAATAAATCCTTTTCTTTTGAACTTTCTATTCATCAAAGAATTTTGAAAAAAGTATAATAATATTAAGCAGCACAACTGTTCTCTACATTGATAATAATGAGAAATGTTTCTTGAGCACCAAATCAGCATATTAGTATGCTTTATAAAGGATCATATGACACTGAAGACACAGGAATAAAAAAATACATTTTAAAATATATTAAAATAGAAAACGTCTCGGATTACTTGACGAATTACCCTGTTCTCTGAAAAAGCAGAAAATAGATGCTGTGCTTGATTTTAAGCGCTATGGGAAAACGTTTTCGTTTGACCGGTTGTGAACACGTGTGGCAAACATGCCAAATAATTTGGCTTAAATAACTGCTGATTATGACATCATTGGAATGCTCACATCAGAGGCTATAAATAGACGTGTGACAGGTGCGCTAATCAGGTAATTTTGTCTGAAGAATGTCCTGAACACTCCCTCAGTGCGGCAATGAAGTGTAGCATCTCGTTCCCGCTTTTTCATGGAACAGGGATACAGTCAAGATACCCGAGACGTTCCCTTTCAAAAGCTACTCTCAATGCTGTGATGCAGCGTTATGGGAATGAGAATACCAACACTGCCGCACTGGAAGTGTCTGGACCCCTCAAGGTTGTGTAGTGTGTGTGCACAAACATGGGAAAGGCCTCAGACAGGAGCTTGGGATGTCAACTCAAGGACATGAGTCCTTAAGTAACATGAACATCCAAACTATAGAATCTAATAAATGTGTGCGGAGGACCAGCCTACTGCATCACATACTTGCTGCAAGGGGGCGCCTCTTGCCCCTAGTAGAGTGAGCCCTAACACCTAGAGGCGAAGCTTGACTGCGCGCCTCGGCTAGGGCGATGGCATCCCTCACCCAATGCGACATAGTCTGCTTTGTGGCGGCCGTCCCCGGTTACTTCCCCCATAACAAATGAACAGCTGCACTGACTTACCCCACTGGCTATTGCGGTGGACGTATATCTGAAGAACAGGAACTGGGCAAAGTATAAGCAGGACGGTGAAACCGAGCATGCAAATCTCCCAAATCTCGTCAGTGACAAGATAGCCATAAGAAAAACCTTAAAACCTTAATCTTTAGAGTCAGAAGCTTAACTCTAATGGTTCAAAAGTGTTGTCGACTAGCCCCTCAAGGACCATGGCTAAGTTCTATGAGGGAACTTAAAATCTGACGGGAGGCCTCAGTCGCCTAGCTCCACAAATACAGTGGGTGATCAGAGAGTGTTTCCCCACTGAAACCCCGTCAATCAGAGCGTGGCAAGCTGAAATGGTGGCCACAAATACTCTGAGAGTAGAAGGACATGTGCCTGCTGACAGCTTTTCCTGCAGAAACTCCATCAGTGAAACAATCTGGCAGTGGACTGTGTCTGCATGATGTATAGCACACCACCTTTCAAAGACACGCCACTTCAGGGAATACATTCTTCTGGTGGAGGGAGCCCTAGCACTCTGAATGGTCTCTATTATATCCGCTGGAAGTCCAGCATCTCCTAGCAGGGGCCAAACATTACGGTTCCATAGCTCCATATTACCCTGTGCCTGAGACAGGAGATCTCTCCTGTTCGGTATCGCCCAAAGCGAGCCTTCGAGGAGAGATATTATTTCTGAGAACCAGACTCTGGTTGGCCAATGAGGCACTCTCAGCAAGAGGCAAGAAGTAAAGGGGACATTGCGCTGTTTCTTGTGAAGAGAAGAGGTCCACCTCTGCTTTGTAATATCTTTCCCAGATCTGACTGAGTACATCGGGATGAGCTTCCAATCCCTGTGTGAGACCTCCCGTCTGGACAACAGATCTGCTCCCACATTTGTGATTCTGGGAATGTAAATCGCCTTGAGAGACAGGAACTTATCCTGAACCAAAAGCAGAACCTGTTGCGCTATTTGTTCAAACAGCTTGAACGCAGTCTGTCCTGGCGATTTATATAAGTGACTACTGCAGAGTTGTCCACCCTCACCAGGACATTGAAGCCTCTTAACTGCTGGAGGAAGTATTTCAGGGCTGGAAATACAGGCATCAATTTGAGGCAATTGATGTGCCAATCAAGACCCCTTGGGCAGGAAGGACATCTAAGACCGCTCCCAAGCACTTCAGGGAGGCGTCTGTCATTAGCATCTTGCAACGACAGCACGGACCTAGAGTGGGACCCAAGGTGAGGAACCGGGGTCCGAGCCACATAGAAAGGGTACGAAGCGCGCAGCGTGTAACCCTTATTCGCCTTTGTGGATTGGCCCTTGGATGAAATCCCCAGGCTTTGAGCCACAACTAGTCGCATGTGCAGAAGGCCCAAAGGGCACTAGCCTGACCCGCCACCTGAAATTCTTTCCCTACCAGCGTGGATGTGATTCTGCGCGGTCTGGAGGGAACCGCAGGCTTTTTAAGTGATGATGAGCTGCCATGGGAGAGATAGCCCACGAGCATCATCGTATAACCCTGTGCCTTTGCACCAACGATAGTCGAATAAACCAACATCGCAGGCACAAAGACACAGGACGAATAGGGCTTATTCCAAGATTTAGTTAATTCGTCATGTTAATATGGAAAGACGGGGAGGGATTGCCTCTCTGATGCCTCCCCCTGGCCACCCGATAGAAATCTGTTGTCTAGCTTAGATCATCTGGGGTTCTCTTGTTCCTGTGGCCAATCTAACTGAAGACTGTCCACAGCACGAGTGACTATCATCATATGATCTGTCATCACGAGAGGAGTGCTCGGAAGCAGTGCACTCAATATCCATCTACACAAGAGAACTAGCGTCCTCAGCCCGGTCTGAAGAAACACCGTAGTGCGCTCCAGAAGCGGACTGAAGGACCTCCCAATCTGGTGAAAGGGCAAGAGAAAGGGACGGCCCGTCTCCTACTCTTCAGCCAAATCAACACGCAAGCCCCATGATTTTGTCATCGAGGAAGCGCAGGCTCGCTCTGTCAGGCTCAAAGGCTGACACAGCATGATGTTCCCCCAGACACAATATGCAGTAGTCATGCGGGTCATCCTATGAGATTGGCTGCGAGCAGGGCGGCAACCATCTCTTATTGGATTCACTCGACATGATTTCTTTTCTCTTTTTTTTCAACTCTTTTCTTTTCGTGTAGAGAAAAAGAGAGTTTGAAAAGGCTTTATTCCTGCCTAGCAAAACTAACTCCTAACAAAAGAGGATAGTTTGAGAGGAAAAGTTTGTTTCCACGGTACACAATGCTGTTCTGAAGACAAAAGAACCTGATGAGCGCACCTGTCACACGTCTGTTTATAGCCTCTGACGTGTGCCTTCCGATGACGTCATCATCAGAGGTTATTTAAGCCAAATTATTTTGTGTGTTTGCCACTTGTTCACAACTGGTCAAATGAACACGTTTTCCCAGAGCGCTTAAAATCAAGCGCATTCAGCATTGGTCAGTATAAGAGACAAAACCTTAAAACCTTAAAAAAATCTTACCAACCCCAAACTTATGGTAGTGTAAATACTGTACAAACACAAGAGTCCAAATACAGCATTGGAGAAGTGGTGTGTATAATTAGTGGAGCATGATAGGTGATCTTGGTCATGCTTACTGTGTGTAGCCGTGTGATAGAGGAATGTGGGAGATCTTTCAGTTAGGCTTAAGCAGTTCCTCCCCATGAGAGACTTCTGATGGTTTGGTGAAGGTGGATCTGCGTCAGAAGAGAGATGATAGATCACTCAGAATATGGATAGTAAAAACTGCCTATGAAACCGATTAAATTTATGATCCAGACTAAATTTAATTTTCCATGCTTAAAAATGTCGGTACTATGTTGGGTCGCCACTTGCTGTCAAAGTCAAATCTGTGTAAAATTTGAGAACTGCTGATCTAAATCTATACATCTAGTCCAACCAGGATCATATGTAGACATTCTGCAACAAAGCATTGCAACCAGATCTTTGTTTCGTGGAACATATGCTGCAATCGTCGTTTCCAGACACCATGAGGTCATCACTACTGATCACTGATGTCTCACATTTCACATGGCTTGAAAAAATGCTGAGCTGGCTGAAGTAAGTTAAACCTGATGCCTGAAAAAATCATTATGTTCTTTCTCAGCTATTCTTCTACTTTTCTTAACTACCTAGTTTACAACAAAAATTTCAACAAAAATGAATAACAGTTATATTTTATATACTTTAGTTAGTGTGTAATGTTGCAGTTTGAGCATAAACAACATCTGCAAAGTTACAACGCTCAAAGTTCAAAGCAAAGGGAGATATTTGCTTTTAAAAAATTTGCTTTTTAAGGACTACAACAAACGGCTGGTAGAGACTACACGACATTCCTCCTGGGTTAGTGACATCACCAACCCTAGAATTAACATAAGCCCCGCCCCCTGAACATGATTTAGAGATTATCAAGACAGAATATGCTAATCAATGACTAGAAGATAACTACACATAAGCTACATAAATTCACCAACTAACCATTCAGAAATGTTGTCTACATGTTGTCACTTCTTGAGTCTCTCCATCTTTCTGACTTCAGTTTGAACATAAAAGGCTAAAAAGTTTTTGAAATTTTCAGTGCATTTGTGTGTGAGGTAAAAGAACACTAGCTGTTGAAGCTCCGCCCTCTGTGCCTCGAGCAGCAGCTCATTTGCATTTAAAAGGACAGACACAAAAACGGTGCGTTTTTGCTCACCCTCAAAAAGTGACAATTTTAATATCTGTGGGGTATTTTGAGCTAAACCTTCACATACACACTCTGGGGACATCAAAGACTTATTTTACACCTTGTGAAAATGGCATTATACCACCCCTTTAATAATCTTCTGTCATGCTTTAAAAAAGTACAAAAGTAATTTTAATGTTTTGACTAACACTAATTACAGTTATAAATTTAACTGTAGTGTGTTTTTTGATATTACATTTAAAGGTAATATATTGTAAATGTTCTAAATAGCAACTTTTTATCATTACATTGTGTAATTACAAATATATTTAAATCCATGACCTATGTATATGTACATTATAAGTATATTTTATTTTACATTCAGCAGTAGCATGCAATTAAGTATGCTAAAGTGTAATTCTTTTTCACAAGGACTGTATAATACTGTACACAGTACAATCTTTGTGGTTTATGGGGCATAGAGTACCTCTGTTAGCAGTTAGAGAGAATGAGAGAAAGCATCAACAAACATGAATGAAAAGCTGTTTCCCTCTGGAGTTAGAATGAGTAAGTCACACGAGTTACCTGTTTGCTCAGTTAGTGCAGGTTTAGTAAAGTGTTTAGAACAGCTGCTTAAAGAAGAGACTCCATCTATAGGACTGTACAGAACGCTTGAGGACCCACAGCCCGAGAGGACCCCTCTCCATCTTTTGGCTAATTGAAAAAGGGAAAAAAGCATCACACACAACATTTATATATATATATACGTACCAGTAAACCAGTAAGACTTTCGTTCATCTTCGGAAAACAAATGAAGATCTTTTTGATGAATCTGAGAGATTTCTGTCCTTCCATTGACAGCTACACAACTACCACTTTGACCCTTCAAAAAGCCCCATCGGAAAACTAATTCATATGAATTGAACGGTTTAGTTCAAGAGACACGATCGCTTTATATGATGACCAGATTGAATTTAGGCATTTATTCACATAAAAACATTCATCAACTCACACATCAGTTGTGGTAAACAGAAGCTCAAGCATGTTCGATTGACGTGCGAGAACCAATGAGCTCCAGTCTCGTGTTACGTTCTTTAAAGCGTCAAAGTTGTAGTTGCGTAGCTGACAATGGAGAGACAGAAAGATTTTATTAAAAATATCTTCATTTGTGTTCTGAAGATGAAAAAAAGTCTTATAGGTTTGGAACGACATGAGGGTGAGTAATTAATGACAGAATTTTCATTTTTGGGTGAACTATCCCTTTAATGCTTTCCATTGAGGCCATATTAAATATTAAGTTTTTCTTAAAAAAAAAAAAAGAACTATAAACCAAATGGGGTCCACATTGAGCATAGGCCTATATATAGATTTGGAGAGATTTGGAAGGATGTCTTAGTTTTCTTTTTTTAATAGTCAGAAATTACTTTAATTTTTATAACTGTTTATTTTTGGCTTTAATGAAAAAAAAAAAAATATATATATATATATATATATATATATATATATATATATATATATATATATATATATATATATATATATATATATATATATATATATATATAATTTTTTTTTATTTTTTTTATTTTCATTTAAGCCAAAAATAAACAGTTATAAAAATTAAAGAAATTTCTGACTATTAAAAAATGAAAACTAAGACATCCTTCCAAATCTCTCCTTTTGTGTTCCATGGAAGAAAGAAAGGTTTAGAACTTTAATTTTGGGACAAACTCTTCAGTAACACTTTACAATAAGGTTTCAATAGTTGAAATTAGTTAATTACATCATAAATTATTAACATTAACTAACAATAAACACTATTAAGAATTGAATAATATAGCGTTAATTTTAACCTTTAATAATATTTTTTTTTCAAATAAAAGGTTGCATCTGTTAACATTACTTAAAGCACTGTAAACTAACATGAACAAACAACAATTGTATTTGACTAATTAACATGTTAGCTAATCCATTAACTAATGTTAACAAATGAGACCTGTTAACAATGTTAATGCTAACAATGTTAAGTAATGAGATTGTAAAGTGTTATCAACTCTTCCCTTAAAAGATTGAAAATGAGTAGAATGAATTATTGTTAGTCAAGCGAACCACAGTACTTTTGCATACCTTAACAATTAGACTTTCCCAGATCGCATAAAAACAAGCATTCATGGCTACCCACAAAAAACAAAGGTTTTCAGAGGCCGCCGGAACAAAGATGTATTCATGACCCCGTTTGCAGAGAGCCAAGCTTACTGAATCTGGCCTTTCAAAAGCCTTTCAGAGCGCCGCAACTCCACAACACACATCTCTGTATATGCACCTCATACATCATTTATGTATGGCCTGATCCAAAGGAATAATTGATACAAAAACATTTCACAACATCTCCAGGACAGTCTCAAATCTGTGTTAGCTAGTGCTGCTGATTCTACAGGCAGGTTTTGTTTTGTTTCTATGGATACCCTCTCCTCAAGCTTAACTGAACTACAGATGTACTGAAAACATAAGGTTATCTATTCACACTTTAGCCAAACACGGCATGGCTAATTTTATGTCAAGTCTTATTCATTTTTTTTAGGGTACTATTAATGTTCTTCACTAAAAATGTTCTTCACTAAAGCTTTTTCAAGTAGGCTGATTAACAGTTAACACGCCCCCATCTTCCACTGTTCTTTGTGTACATCATACAATTTTCTACCATTAAATTGCATAAGTATCTATAATACTATAATCTTCAATCACTGTAAGTAACTAAAAACTTCAAGCTCATAAGCAATTTATCACTGACATTTCAGAAATGACTTCATATTCATGCAAGGTGGAAGACCAAAACTGGGAATGTAACTACTATGTCATTCCCTATGTCGCTTGTTGTTGGTACCTTGGTCCAGTTTGTAGCACAAGGAGCGTTTGGCTAACTCCACCTCTGGTCTGGGGTTGTCCAGCACATGTCTGCACCACTGAAGAGGACTGAGGAGAACATGAGGAAACAGCTTTGCTTTTGAAGACACGTACAACCTGGTGACATAAAAACTGGGTCAAAACATTCCAATCTGGACTTTTGCAAGCTTTCATTATTGTATTGTTTTCTAGATTGTCCATTTGATCATTAACCTAATAATATTTGTATTCGTTCAGCCGATTAAAAGGTGGGATACATAGGGATATATGACCACTATCTTAGTCACTTGAGAGGGACAAAAAGGATCACCTGAAAACTCTCTATCTAAAAAAAGTGTTCTACTAACTATTTTGCAAGAATAAATTAATACAGGAATGGATTTTGATTGAGGATGTGAATTATGTTTAATTGACTTGATAATTATTAAACAATTCTGTGAATGTCCTATTGGTTTTCATGAAAATGTAACACTGAATAAGAGTTCCAGCACATAAAATGTGAAAGGATGCTTTTAGTAAATATTTCAATCTTTATCAACCCTGCGCCATGAACACATGAAGTGTACTTTGAGTCTTTTTTTACATTTAATATTTTTGTCAGTAGCTACAAATGATAAAATCAGCATAACTTGTATGACCATACGAACACAGAAGTGTGCTTCAAGTCTGAGAAGTTTTCTTTCTTTCTTCTTTTTTGCATATTTTAAAGTAATACTGTATTTGTCATTACAAAATATATTATCAGCATAACTTGACATTTATCAAATTAATACAACATTATTAATAATTGTGTGTCTTACTATTTGGTTTGTCTAGAAATTGTGTTGGCTTCATTATTTCAAGGTTTAAGTTACAGTTTATGTTGATGTGATCTCAGACATCTGAGTCCCAAGGTAATAGTGTTGCAATTATGATTAATGTCCTATCCTATCACAAACAGATATCAGATTTCGTCTGTTTTTATTTCTCTGTAATCCACTTATTTAAATTAGACTACTCGTCTTCTTTTTTTTACCATTTTCAATTAAATAATTTAAAAAAAACAGTCAAATATTCATGCACCTGTGCACATCACATTTAGAAGACAAATTGTCTCAAGTAAAACATGGAAAATGTTCATATCACCAGATGCAAGTAAAAGCAAGCCAATCTGCTACTGAAGATATCCCCACGACACTCACCAATTTAACAATGGACCTGGGCACATATTCTATGGTGACTTTTCATGTGAACTGAATTTAAGGGATAACAAAGAGCATGCGACGCAGAAAATCAAATCGAACCCTTCAAGAATTACACTATTGTTTACTTAGCAAATAATACAGCATCAGTACCAGCTATAGTCAGACTCTCCATCGATGGGAAGAACAACATGAAGGTCTAATATTTCCACCTCATCCAGTACAGTAGCATCATCCTCATCAGCACCAGTCACTGACTGCGGATGAAAATACGGGTAGTGCTCAAAAGACGGACAATATGAGGGTGAAGCGCAGTGATTCCCGGTGTCTGGGCCAGCCGGAGCTGCGGGACAGGCCGATGCCGGAGCTGGTAACCCACGGGCGCTGGAGGTGCAGTTGTTCGCAGCGTTTGCTCTCGTCCTGAGCTGCTCGTTCTGCCTCTCCAGTTTTCTCACGAGCTCTTGAAGCTTTTTCACTTCCAGTTCAGCGTTCATCATCTTACTGTTGCCATTGACGTCCGCCATCATCTGCGGGTTGAAAAATAGTCCGTCCATTGAAGAGAAAAACATATGAACAGTAGTAAGATGGTGGCGGTGTTGTTTACCCTGTGTGCCCAGTCTCGCACTGCTTTCAGACGGGTTACATGCTTCATTCAGATGCTGATGTGCTGCTCATGCTTCTGTCTCCTCCCCCTCAGTTCAAAACACAACACACACGACCACCACATTACCAGGCAAAACACCAGTCACACTGCCCAGGCTCTTTGCCATCCTTTCTTTCATTCAGATGACGACACACAGTAAAATGGTTGCATTTGGAGTGCCATGTTCTATTCTATTCTATTCTATTCTGTTCTGTTCTGTTCTGTTGTATTCTATTCCTTACCTGAACTGAGGTATTAATCCCATAATATGTCTATAGTGTTCAAAGTCATTACTTTTGTTAAGTAGCCTAATTTAAACTTTAATTGAGTAAGGATGCATTAAAATTGATTCTTCAAATTTATTTTGAACTTTCTATTTATCAAAGAATCCTGAAAAAAGTATAAAAGTTTCCACTAAAACATTAAGCAGCACAACTGTTTTCAACATTGATAATAAAAATTAATGTTTCTTGAGCAGCAAATCATCATATTAGAATGATTTCTGAAGGATCATGTGACCCTGAAGACTGGAGTAATGATGCTGAAAATACAGCTTTGCATCGCAGGACTAAATTACATTTTAAAATATATTTAAATAGAAAACACATGCGTTACATTTCAATAACATTTCACCATATTACTGTGTTTTTACTGTATTTTAGATCATATAAATGCAGCCTTGTTGAGCATAAGATACTTCTTTCAAAAACATTATAAAACATCTTTAAAACACTCAATATCAATTTCAATCCTGTTAATCTTTGTAAAATCCCTAAACTTACAAAAGTCACGTTAATGGCGACATGCACTTTTTAATTGACACCATTTTTGGTGGGAAACCAACACCACAAGTAATTGATTTAATTATGTGGTGTTTTGATGTTTAGTTGGTTCGTCTTCCTCTAAAACATTCCACCCTGTTTGGCAAAATTACAGGTATCTGGATATTAACATTTTAAAATATTAAATAACATCAAATGAACTTCAAGTTGACCCTCTCATGTAAGCAGACTCTCTCAGTATTTCACTGAGCAATGGCTAAGTTTAGCTCTTTATTTGTATCCTCTTAGGAATCATGTCATGAATTATAAGTTGAAGTGTCTGATCTTGATCAGAACATATTTCTAAATGTCTGCAAGTCTCTTTAATATAAATTGTCACGGAACACACACAGGAGAGAGAGGATCCAAGTGCAGTATTTTATTATTAAGGGGTAATCCGTACTCACAATCCAGTCCAGGCAGAGGTCAAAACCATGTAAGCAATCCACAGACACAAGACAGGGACAAGAAACGGGTAGTAACAGGAACGGAAGTGTGGGGACATTAAACAAGGACTCCGTGACAAACACTGAAACTGACAGGGTATATATACACAAGGGCTAATTAAGGTGACAAGAAACAGCTGAACATAATGAACACTAAGTGACAGACAGGATCATGGGAAATGTAGTGAGAATGTGGATGACACCGTGGGGAAGAGGACATCTAGTGGACACCAGGAATACACAAACCAGACACTGTGACATAATCCCCCCTCTACGGAGCGGCTACCAGACGCTCCAAGACCCACAAAAAAACAAAAACAAAACAAGAGTCCAGGCGGGAGGTAGAATGGTGGAGGATCAGGGGGAGGGATGGAGGGCCAGGACCATGAAGGGGAACAGGAACAGGGGATGACAATCTAACCGGCGGCCGTGGCGAAGCAGACAGTCCATCGGGCGGCCAGGGCGGAGACGACAGTCCATCTGGCGGCCAGGGCGGAGACGACAGTCCATCTGGCGGCCAGGGCGGAGAAGACCCCTCGGGCGGCCAGGGCGGTGAAGACCCCTCGGGCGGCCACAGCGGTGAAGACCCCTCGGGCGGCCAGGGCGGTGAAGACCCCTCGGGCGGCCAGGGCGGTGAAGACCCCTCGGGCGGCCACGGCGGAGACGACCACTCGGGCGGCCATGGCGGTGAAGACCAAGGCGGAACAGAGACAGACCCTGGCTCAGGAACTGGAACAGACACCACCGGCTCAGGAACTGCAACAGACACCACCGGCTCAGGAACTGCAACAGACACCACCGGCTCAGGAACTGCAACAGACACCACCGGCTCAGGAACTGCAACAGACACCACCGGCTCAGGAACTGCAACAGACACCACCGGCTCAGGAACTGCAACAGACACCACCGGCTCAGGAACTGCAACAGACACCACCGGCTCAGGAACTGCAACAGACACCACCGGCTCAGGAACTGCAACAGACACCACCGGCTCAGGAACTGCAACAGACACCACCGGCTCAGTAACAACAACAGCAACCGGCTCAGGAACAGCAAAAGACACCAGCTCCACCGGCTCAGGAACCAGGGCGAGCAGCTCGGGCGGGGCCGGCAGGGCGAGCAGCTCGGGCGGGGCCGGCAGGGCGAGCAGCTCGGGCGGGGCCGGCAGGGCGAGCAGCTCGGGCGGGGCCGGCAGGGCGAGCAGCTCGGGCGGGGCGGCAGGGATGGCAGTTACCTCCGGGCTGGTCTCTGGGTTAGCACCCACCAGACGACCCGATGAAGAGGCTCCTCTCCTTCTCCTCCTCCGTCTCCGGACCACCGAAATCGGAACAGCAGACACTGGCTCCGACTCAGGAACAGCAGACACTGGCTCCGACTCAGGAACAGCAGACACTGGCTCCGACTCAGGAACAGCAGACACTGGCTCCGACTCAGGAACAGCAGACACTGGCTCCGACTCAGGAACAGCAGACACTGGCTCCGGCTCTGGAACAGCAGACACTGGCTCCGGCTCTGGAACAGCAGACACTGGCTCCGACTCAGGAACAGCAGACACTGGCTCCGACTCAGGAACAGCAGACACTGGCATGTCCAGGATCCGAGCCAGACGCTCCAAATAGTCCAACATACCCTTGGCGGCCCCACAAATGGGCATCTCTAGACCAGTCTCAAACTGGGCAGACGGGACGTGAACAGTCTCCGACTGGGCAGACGTGACGTGAACAAACTCTGGCTGGGCAGACGGGACGTGAACAAACTCTGGCTGGGCAGACGGGACGTGAACAAACTCTGGCTGGGCAGACGGGACGTGAACAAACTCTGGCTGGGCAGACGGGCGTTTTCCCCTTCTCCGCCCGCGATGGCGAGATGGTGGCTCTAATCCGTCCCTCACCAGTCCAGGGACGAAGGGGGGCCAAGGTGGAGGGTGGTGTTGGCCTTGATCTCGACCACCTCCTCCTCTGTGACCTCCCCGGGTCCCACGAAAAATGGCTAGGCGGGTCCCCTCAAAACAATCCCTCCTCTCCCGCTCGATGGCTGGGGAAGAGAAGTTGGAACACATACCGCTGGATCCTTGCATTGTGACGGAGTCCTTCTGTCACGGAACACACACAGGAGAGAGAGGATCCAAGTGCAGTATTTTATTATTAAGGGGTAATCCGTACTCACAATCCAGTCCAGGCAGAGGTCAAAACCATGTAAGCAATCCACAGACACAAGACAGGGACAAGAAACGGGTAGTAACAGGAACGGAAGTGTGGGGACATTAAACAAGGACTCCGTGACAAACACTGAAACTGACAGGGTATATATACACAAGGGCTAATTAAGGTGACAAGAAACAGCTGAACATAATGAACACTAAGTGACAGACAGGATCATGGGAAATGTAGTGAGAATGTGGATGACACCGTGGGGAAGAGGACATCTAGTGGACACCAGGAATACACAAACCAGACACTGTGACATAAATACCTTAGATACTTCCAACAGAATTCATTATAGCAGTGAAAGGTACAGCATGACTATTCTCTGGAATGACGCTCAACCAGATCTGAACAATAAAAACAATCAGATGAAAACTCAAATAGAAATAACAATGGCTTCTTATCATCATAGCATATAATTCTTTAATATAACAATAGTGACAAAAAAGTACAATAAAGCAACTCAAAACACAAAATAAAACATTTATTATCACATACAAGCATATGATTATTCTTATTTTAAAATATTCTTCTTATTTTAGTAATTAGATTAGATGCATGTCACATCATCAGGGAAGTATAGCAATCAATGCAATTAATAATTGCCCCAAAGTCTATAATCAGACAGAAGTCCACCACCAAAAATGCACTTCAAATACCCGAGTCCAAATCAGAGCTATGGGAAAGTTTTGGTAAAGGCTATAGTTCATTTGCCGATTCTTGTTTAACATCACTTAATGAATGGTAAATGTAGTCTCAGCTGATCCATTTGCCTGTAAAACAAATGTTTTATTTATTTAGCAAGTATATTGATAGTATGTTTCAGAATACTGATAAAATATACAGTAGAGAGTATAGTCTTCTTACCCCTAGTGACACCAAAGCAACTCTCACAGTAAACTGCCCGACGGTAGACCCATAAGCTGTCCCCGGCCTTCAGGTGTCCCAGAGACCCATTACACACCCCACACTAATCACAGAAACAATAATAATACTCTTTTAAAATGATTTTTCTTGAATAAAGAATCTTTATAAATTCTTGAATTAATATAATTATAAAAAAATAATTAAGAAAACCATTTTAGTTGATAAACAATATAAAAAGATTTTTTGTTTTCATTAATAACATTAAAACTTTCATATTCCATATTACATTCATATCATTTTCATAAATATTTATATTTTTAATATGCTTAATGTGAGTTAAAAAAAACGAACCTTGAAACAACGTGCATGACAGTTTATATTCATGTCATCCAGAATCATCTTTTCATCTGTGAACATGTTTTTTTGGCAGTATGTGCAAATGTCCCTTGCACTCACCGTCCTGCAATAAAGTGAAAAGCGTTTCACATGTGCACGACACGTGGCATCAAACTCCGGCATAGTTCAATTCAGTTTCCCATACCTTTCCGGTGATGTGTACACAGTTGTAGAGGTTTTTGATGTGAGGGAGTCAGATATGTAATCAACGGGCCTGTGGATAAAATGACATGACTTAAGTAAGTCTACAAACCCCATCAAATCTAATCAGTAATTCTTGTAACGTTTAACAAGACATCTGTCGAACCTGCTCTCGGTGAATGATGATCTGTTGTAAGAAGGACTTGTGACAGTACTCCACTCATTTCTATGCATTTAAAAAAATAGAGAAGTGTAATAAACAACAAATAACGTATCCGGCAAAGATGCTTGAATAAGAAATACCATCCTACCTGTCATTTGTTGAATACACAGTTCTGATGGTTTTGGAGACTGATACATCCTCGTGACTGTAGGAACGATAAAAGTCCATGATAGAATAAACACGACTGCACTGCGAGTGAAGCTCGAATGTAAAGTTGTGAGCTCTGACTAAGAGTCACGAAACACGAATGAGCACCTGCTTTTGTGTTTTTATCCTGGGAGTCATTAGACTGGTTAATCTACTTAAAGGCCAAAGTAAATGTCAAACTCGCCAAAAATGGGTTCACACCTTGTATGCAAGTGCCACATACCTGCTATCAGATTTTGTGTAGGATGACTTGATTGATGTTGGTATGAGAGTGTCAAACAGTTGATCCTCAGAGCTGTAGAAAAGCAGTCAGTGATGTTCTTTGTCTTACAGTGAAAAGCATTTACAGGCGTTTACTTGGAATTATCTTTCAGGATCTCACCTCTTTGTGGATCGGAGAGAATATGATGATGTTTTAGCTGGTGAAACATCCTCAGTGTAGGTTTTGATGCTAGAATTGAAATGAATAAGAGGTTAAGAGAGCAGCCTCAATATTTCAGGTTAGACAGCAATAAGCATGGCAGTGGTTACTGTACCTCGTGGTGGTCTTGAGAGGTGAGGTGGATCTAGACAAAAAGAATGATAGGATATAGTTTAATACACACAAATAACAGCAAAAAACAACAACAGCAACTTAATTAAGAGATTTCATTGTAATAGATAGATCTTAAATTATTAAAAATATCCTTAAAATCATATAATGAAAACAAAGTATATAAAAAAAAACTCTTTATAACCTTTTTCCACAAGAGATACATAGATATTTGTAGGAAAACTGAGAATTCCGACAAAAGATATAGGAAACCTATATATTTTGCTATTTTATCTATGCATGATTATATGGTTAGCTGCATTTTATTATTTGCATTTAGTATTGTTTTGTCTCTGCTGTCAGTGACCCATCAGGATAGACATGCAAGAGATTTGTGGGTCGTGACCCTTCGGTGTAGAAACCCTGATCTATGACACTCACACATCAATGATGTCCTTTGATGACTTCACAGTAACCACCTCAGTCTTGTAGTCACTTTACAGACACACAACATTGACAGTGAGCAACATTGCAGTCTCTAAATGAAAGTTCAGTTCGTTGCACTGCATTATTTTTGGCAATAAGTAAAACAATTCAAGTCCTCACCTCTTTGTGGAGTAGGGTGTAGTTTTAGCCGGTGAAACATCCTCCTTGGTGTAGGTTTTAATGCTGTGAATGAAATTGTTAAAAGGTTTAAGAGAGAAGACACATTTGTCAGGTTAGTCAGCAATCTAGATCCATGTTTTCTTCAGGTTAGTCAGCAATGCTGTAGTTACTGTACCTTGAGGTGGTCTTGAGAGGTGAAGTTGGTCTAGAAAAAAATTATTACAGGTTTGATTTTAATACATTCACAAAACAACAACAAAATGTGTACAAAATACCCTTAAAATCAAACGTCCAAGTTTATTACTTTTACCATAAACTGTATACTTTTAGCACAAACAATATGCAAAAATAGTAACATTACGCTTGTCACAAAAGTGTGTTTTATTGCATTGAATGTGCACTTGTAGTGTATTTCAAATCTTCAAGAATATTTTTTTAAAAACTGTATTTCAGATAATATAAAATCAATTAAATAAATAAACACCACTTAGATGTACTTTCATAACCGTTTCTTAACACACTCATGAGCACTTTAAAAAAATTGCACTTTGTAATAATGTCCAATTAAAAAGTTAAATCATTATGCTTTAATAATCTTGTTATAGTTTAAAGAACTACACTTATTTTGATGTTTATTATCATTTTAACTATAGTGTTATTTGACATTACTTAATTGTAACTTCATCATTACAAATGTGTAATTACAAATATATTTAAATACTGGTACATGACATACAAGTACATTCGGCAATACACTTTAACTATATTTGAAATGACATACAATGTACTCAAGAGATTTGTGGGTCGTGACCCTTCAGTGTAGAAACCCTGATCTATGACACTCACACATCAATGATGTCCTTTGATGACTTCACAGTAACCACCTCAGTCTTGTAGTCACTTTACAGACACACAACATTTACAGTGAGCAACATTTCAGTCTCTAAATGAAAGTTCAGTATCTTGCACTGCTTTATTTTTTGCAATAAATATAACAATTGTGTTGTGAACAATATTTCAAGTCCTCACCTCTTTGTGGAGTAGGGTGTAGTTTTAGCCGGTGAAACATCCTCCTTGGTGTAGGTTTTAATGCTGTGAATGAAATTGTTAAAAGGTTAAGAGAGAAGACACATTTGTCAGGTTAGTCAGCAATCTGCATCCATGTTTTCTTCAGGTTAGTCAGCAATGCTGTAGTTACTGTACCTTGAGGTGGTCTTGAGAGGTGAAGTTGGTCTAGACAAAATGAATTACAGGTTTGATTTTAATACACAAAACACAACAAAAATGTTTAGGACAAAATACCCTTAGAATCAAACATCCAAGTTTATTACTTTTACCATAAACTGTATAGGCCAAACAATATGCAGAAATAGACATGCAAGAGATTTGTGGGTCGTGACCCTTCAGTGTAGAAACCCTGATCTATGACACTCACACATCAATGATGTCCTTTGATGACTTCACAGTAACCACCTCAGTCTTGTAGTCACTTTACAGACACACAACATTGACAGTGAGCAACATTGCAGTCTCTAAATGAAAGTTCAGTTTGTTGCACTGCATTATTTTTGGCAATAAGTAAAACAATTCAAGTCCTCACCTCTTTGTGGAGTAGGGTGTAGTTTTAGCCGGTGAAACATCCTCCTTGGTGTAGGTTTTAATGCTGTGAATTAAATTATTAAAAGGTTAAGAGAGAAGACACATTTGTCAGGTTAGTCAACAATCTAGATCCATGTTTTCTTCAGGTTAGTCAGCAATGCTGCAGTTACTGTACCTTGAGGTGGTCTTGAGAGGTGAAGTTGGTCTAGACAAAATGAATTACAGGTTTGATTTTAATACATACACAAAACACAACAAAAAGTGTTTAGGACAAAATACCCTTAGAATCAAACAAGATCCAAGTTTATTACTTTTACCATAAACTGTATAGGCCAATCAATATGCAAAAAATAGACATGCAAGAGATTTGTGGGTCGTGACCCTTCAGTGTAGAAACCCTGATCTATGACACTCACACATCAATGATGTCCTTTGATGACTTCACAGTAACCACCTCAGTCTTGTAGTCACTTTACAGACACACAACATTGACAGTGAGCAACATTGCAGTCTCTAAATGAAAGTTCAGTTTCTTGCACTGCATTATTTTTTGCAATAAATATAACAATTGTGTTGTGAACAATATTTCAGGTTCTCACCTCTTTGTGGAGTAGGGTGTAGTTTTAGCCGGTGAAACATCCTCCTTGGTGTAGGTTTTAATGCTGTGAATGAAATTGTTAAAAGGTTTAAGAGAGAAGACACATTTGTCAGGTTAGTCAGCAATCTGCATCCATGTTTTCTTCAGGTTAGTCAGCAATGCTGTAGTTACTGTACCTTGAGGTGGTCTTGAGAGGTGAAGTTGGTCTAGACAAAATAAATTATAGTTTCAGTGTTGATATACACATACAAATAAAAACAATCACACACACAAAAAAGATAATAATGTAATTATGAGATTATATCAGATTACACAGATTTTACACACACGTAGTGACACGACACAGTATACCGGAATAGATTATTGTTTAACACAAAAATGTCCTTAAAATTAAACACTGAAATTCATCATTATTAATATGAACTGTATAGGCCCAACAATATGAAAAGTTATTAACATTACATAAGCTAAAACATTTGACCATTTTGGTTTCTAAATGTAGACAACAATATGGAATAAGTTTTTGCTATTTTATTTATTGTTGCCCTTGTGAACAAGAAGATTACTGATTACTGTCATGAACCAGGTTTTCTCTCTCTCGGTTTTCCTCTATCACACACACTCATGCACACACACACTCGCTTCATCTCTCAGCTGTTCCTCTTCGCAATCAGCGCTCTCGCTGACCTCTTTCTCACCTGATCTCTCTTTACTCTTATTTTCTCTGTTACTTCTAGCTACTGTGTCCCCTGCTTCATTGCCAGATTATGTAGAGCACACGCTCTGTTTCGTTGCTATCCATCTGCCCGTGGCCCACAACCTTATCTGCATCTGTGAGTCTGTACCACCTGGCCATGGGACCGAGTCTTGACTGCTGCTCTACTACCCTGCGCTGGAGTCTCTACTGCTGCTCCCCTTCAGCCAAGTTGTGTTCACCTCAGTCCCGCGTCCGTTTGACGGCAGACTCCTTTGTTACCATTTTCTAATAATAAACATTATTGCAGCACTCATCTCTGCTTTTGGGTCCTCAGTATACTCTGACAATTACAGAAATAATACTTTAAAGAATATAGTTGAGAGCGAACCGAACGTAATGTTTTCAGACGCTGAACATTTTTTTTTTTCTAATTTCAAAGTATATTCGATGCTATTAGCTGAACTTTAGAGTCGTTTTTTTTACCCATTTACGTAGGACTTCAGTACATCTTTATATGTAATTTACTTCTACAGTCTTTGAAATATGGTTAAAGTCTACCGCCAAATATACTGAAAAGTATTTGGTAAACTAAAACATACTTTAATGTAATTTCTATTGAAATTTGAATGCCATGTCTTTAAATTTGAAATTGCATCTTTGAAACAATGAAGTTGAAGTTTTAAAGAATGACAAAAGATGATTAAATCATGATTTAAAATGTACTTTAAAGTAAAACGTTTCATTTAATTTAAAGGTTTAATTAATAATAGTAATAAAAAAAGTATACTCTCTTCGAATAAGTGGCTTATTTCATTAATATTATATTATCTTCAAGTAAAACATTTTTAAATATACTTTTAAGATTCTAAGTACTTACTATACTTTAAAGTGTTTAAAGTGCACATTGAATACAATTGAGCACACTTATTCTTCACAAATCTGAAAGTTGAAGGTTGCATTTAGCACGTTTTCCCCACTGTCCATCATTTGTGGGTCGTGACCCTTCAGTGTAGAAACCCTGATCTATGACACTCACACATCAATGATGTCCTTTGATGACTTCACAGTAACCACCTCAGTCTTGTAGTCACTTTACAGACACATAACAAGTGCATTATTTTCTGCAATAAACACTAGATCCTTTAATATCAGTTGTTGGACTACAGAATCTTGTGGCGTGATGAGGTTGATATTCTGATTACGGTAAAATTAAATGAAGAGGATGTTGCTTAAGTTGTTTAGTTCATAAATATGCAAGTGCCACATACCTGCTATCAGATTTTGTGTAGGATGACTTGATTGCCGTTGGTATGAGAGTGTCAAACAGTTGATCCTCAGAGCTGTAGAAAAGCAGTCAGTGATGTTCTTTGTCTTACAGTGAAAAGCATTTACAGGCGTTTATCTTTCAGGATCTCACCTCTTTGTGGATCGGACAGAATATGATGATGTTTTAGCCGGTGAAACATCCTCCCTGGTGTAGGTTTTGATGCTAGAGTTGAAATGAATAAGAGGTTAAGAAATAGGCACATTTGTTCAGTTTAGTCAGCAATCTGTAAGCAAGGTTAGTTACTGTACCTTGAGGTGGTCTTGAGAGGTGAACTGGGTCTAGATAAAAAAAGTATTATAGATTTAATTTTAATACAAACAAAAAATAAAGATTAATTAATTAGATTATATTATTGTGTTTCCTATAATCTGTCACTTACCCATCAACAGCGTCCTTTGATGACTTCACAGTAATGACCTCAGTCTTGTAGTCACTTTAGAAACATATAACATGTGCAGTGAGACATACAGGGACCATGAAATGTATTAGGACACTTTTCCACACTTATGAATTTCATTAAATTATATAACATAGACCAAATCATCTTAATTTTAAACACTGTATCTATTATTTTGTAATTTACAACCAAAATAAATGTTTTTTTTGTGTGTGTTTTTTTATCTCAAAGTTGCTTTAATGTTTTGTTATATAATACAAAAAAAAATCTGATTTACCCAGAAGTCTTGGTCTTTAAAGCTGCCAGGTCTTTATCAGTGATTGTTTCAGACTTGGTAAAGGATTTCACCACATCCTGCCTGAGGACAATAAGACAACACAGTTTAGAATAGTTAAAGATGACCTTGTCATTCATAACATGCAAGTAAAGATGAATGTAGCGTGAAATAGTTATGATAGATCTGCCATTTTGATATCCTCTCAGTATCTTACTTGGTAGTGGTCACCGTTGTCTCTGTAATCTTTGAACCATTGATTGTTGTGGAAACGCTGAAAGAGCAATCATCGGTTTTGTAAGAAGCTAGTCTTCATTCATTCAATCATTCATTTAACCAGGCGTGTCTCAGAGGCTTTACCTTGTCCTGGGCTGCGTTCTCACGGTTGTTTTAGCTCCTGTGGTTCTGTAGGGTTGGGTTGGAAAGATGATTGAGCTCTTAAAATGTTTTACATTCCCACCATTCTTGGCCTTTCATCACTCTTACAGACAGGTTTTAAATACAGCAAACATTGCTAACTAATCATATTGTAAATGTAAGTCCATGTTCTTCAACAGATTAAGCATTATTGTACTGTATTATTGTGTTGTATTTTACACTTCATTATTTTTCTAAATTAAGTACAGAGACAGATTTAAACATTAACAGTTGAAAGTTGTGATTTATGTGTATACTTTACCTGGTTTCATTCAGCTTGTCCTGGCTGCCACCAAATCTGCACAATGACAACAATCACGTAAGACTCTTTAATCTGATTTTATCGCATACACTTTTTACAAAGCACCATATCATGGATTTACCATGGATTGGTAAATCATAATTATGACATAAAAGTTTAGTGAAAATTAAGACATTATCTACATTATGAGATATTAATTCATAAAGGTAGAAATCATGAGAGCCTAAGTCATAAACATTTATATTATTAGAGCCTAAAGGCATGTTCACACCAAGAGTGATAACTATAAAGATAACTATATTAGAGTCCACATCAACGGACAATATCACTGTTTATTCTAAGCGTGTGCTGCAGTTCCCTATCGAGATGTCTCTCGTATTGCGTATCATACGCTATGGCAAAAATCCTTTTCTCGAGAATATTGAAGCAACTTTTTAAAATGCATTGCAGCTGCACAGCCAGCACATTGAACGCGAGAGCGGTCATTGGTTGTGCTGCGGCAACTGCACAAACCTATGGCGAGGAGGCGTGAACCAATCAGGGCGCTTAACGCCCAGTCGCGTCATAGCCCGCCAGAATGGGCGTGGTCAGCGGCTATAAATGCCCCTGTCTCAGATAAAAATTTCTGAAGCGATCCACTGACCGTAACACAAGCACGGCATGATGCGCAATACTCGTTCCCTCATCTCAGGGAACTGAGGTTACAAGAGTAACCGAGTAGTTCCCTATCGAGATGTCTCTCGTGTTGCGTAGCATACGCTATGGGAACCCCTTGCAAAACACCGTTAACTTATCATTCTAGTTATCTTCCTTGGTGTGAATGGGCCTTAAGTCTTAATAATGAGTTAAAAAGATATAGATATTTTGTCATTATTATGACTTTTTGTTATAACTATGTCTTTTTTATCTCATAGTTTTGACTTTTTGTCATAAGTGGCGAGCAGGACGAGGTCGAGGGCCGTGGGAGGACGGCGCGAGGCCGGTGGCGTGATTGATAATGAGCGACACCTGCGTGACGCACCGCTCTCGTATCTCTCACGGAGGAGCGGAAGCATAAAAGGAGGAGCGACAGTGGTGATCGAGAGAGGAACAGGCCTGGACTTATGTTATGTTTTGTTTCTGTTTTGTGTGGCCAGAAGTCTTCAGCGAGGGGCTGCTGGCTTAAACTTTCATTTTTTTATTTGTTTATTTATTTATTCAAATCTGTGAATGTTTGCCGGTTCCCGCCTCCTTCTTCCCATAACAACATACCTCGTTACAGTGACGTTTTGTATTATAATGTCAACTTTTTATGTCATGATTTCAACTTAAGTCATATTAATTTTTTCATAATTTTTACTTAGTATCTCATCATTTACTTTTTAGCTCAAAATGATGATTTACCAAAGCATGATTGTTTTTTTCTTATGTGTCGCTAATGAGCTTCCATAAGAGTGAGTAATGCTATGTACTGTGTAATTCTAATGCACATTTGTAAACTTGGTAATGTGTTTAATGTACTGTATGAAAGTGATAAGTGCGTCTTCAGCAGTGCGTTACCTTTTAGAGAGAGCTTGGACAGAGGAACCTGGTGAAGTGGTGACGGTGGTGGTTTTGCTCTCGGTTTTGCTAGTTTTATCTTGAGGGCTTTGTGGAAAAAAAAAGAAGGATCTCATATTCATTTTTTTATGTCAACATGTGGGATATACACACAAAAGTGTTAAGACGAGATTAACTACCCGACAAGGTTTTCGTTGGACTTGTAACGGCTCAGAACAGTTTTGCCGAAGTTCGGGTCGCTTCTGTTGGGAAATGGGAAACACAAATTCATCTCGTCAGCTGTTCAGTCTGTCAGACACGCATAAATCCCATTGACAAAAAGCATCTGAAAGATTTACAACCATATTACAGAGGAGAGGTGTTAAACAAGTTGTATCGATCTAGTTTGCTGTCCAAAACTCACTCGACTTGCTTGTCCTCGTTCACATTTGCCCTGATCCAGCTATTGTCCTTCAGCAGGGATGCTTTCTTTTTGCTGTCCTCTACTGCTTTAGAAGTACTTGAAGTCGTACCTGTTTTCAACAAAAAGTATTAGGCAAATAAAATGACTTGATTATGGCTGTACATATGATATATAAAGAACAATGGGTTACACTTTACGTCGATGGTCCACTTTTGACATTCTACTAACTATAACTTTGCAACTACATGTCAACTAACTCTCATTTGAGTATTAGTAGTGTAGTATACTGGTGGTTTTAGGGTTCGATTAGTAGAATAAGCTGATGTGTAGTTGCAAAGGTACATATAGTCAGTTGAATGTCTGTTAGGGAGCATCAAAATAAAGTGTTATCAGATATTAAGCAGACAGTCTACTCATACACTAATGACTGCTAGTTGACAAGTAGTTGAAGATATAATTTTAATGCATCTTCTCACCTATTTGCACTTTACTGTATGGTTTTCCAGTGAAAGACATGGTTTACGCTGTAAGATTGAATTGAAACACATTATTATGTTTGCAGTGGATACAGTGTAATCACTTCTTCTGCATATATCATACATACTAATAAGGCTACTATCCACAAGATGGTGCGACCAGAAAAGACATAATGAGTGTGTCAATGCAGCATCATGTTCATAAAATGCATAATTTCACAGTTTACGGTTAGTACATTCCATTCCTAGTGTTGATGTAGCATTGTCCTTTCACTTCATACCTGCCTGGATACACCCAAAACTAGTCTGTCCTGATCCCTGTAGAGACACACCCTTCAAACACCTGCCACTGAATCCATGGCAACTCTCTCATGTTTTGAAAAGAAACGTCAGATGTATTGCACTTAACAACATCAGCTGAGAGGTTTCGGTGGATTTTATGTAGCAAAGGTTATAATTATAAAATGTGTGTGTGTGTGGGGTGGGGGGGTGGGGTATCATTTACTTCATATTTGGGTATCTGACATTAAAACTTTTTACTCATGGACATGCTACACAATTAAAACTATTTTATATATATATAATTGATAGTCTAAAATGTAGTCATACATAAGATGCATGCATTATATATATATATATATATATATATATATATATATATATATATATATATATATATATATATATATAGCCTAGTGTAGTCTCTAAATGTTAGTCATACATGCATGCATAATATTTTTCAAAAAATAATATTCTGTATATATATACACACACAGACCTGTCAACCAAAGTTGACCAAAACAAAACAATCAAAACATTAAACGCATCAGACAAAAATACAGTAAAACCAGTAATATTGTGAAATATTATTACAAATTTTAAAAAAACTATTTTCTATTTAAATAAATCTTTACATGTAATTTCTTCCTGTGATGCAAAGCTGTATTTTCAGCATCATTACTCCAGTCTTCAGTGTCACATGCTGACTAACTGAATAAATCATTCTGCATTTGCTGCTCAGCGAACTTTTCTTACTATTATTATTATCAATGTTGAAAACAGTTTTTGCTGCTTAACATTTTAACCATTCAAACATTTGTGGTAAGATTAAAACATATACAAATGAATACTTTGGAAATGATGCTGAAAATGTGAGCTTTACCATCACAGAAATAAATTACATTTTAAGATATCTTTTAATTTGTAATAATTTTAGGCAATATTGCTGTTTTTACTGCATTTTTGTTTAAACAAAATATTTGTCCAGGTACAACTAACATTCTGTGTAGATTTGACTTCTAATTTGAGCAGAAAACCACTGTCCCTCTTTTTCAAAAACCTCTATTCTGATTTTACTTTGAAAAAGCAATATTCAAAGACAAAGTTATGGTCTTCAAATCCACCTTGACATTGAACACTGTTTTAGTAAAGTGCCCTGCGAAATACTCAACACAACATTTAATAACTGTTCACATTGTGTACTCCATATGACAAGAGAATCCAATTGAATTAAGATGTTTAAGTAAGATCACACTGTTAACATAAAACCCCTTTGATTTTAGAAACTAAAAGGATAAAAACATGAACCATGAAATGATTGACATATATAACTAGAGTAGAATCAAGAGAAATACCTATAGTGTGTAAAATCATACCTTGGTATTTCAGGTGCGCAGGATGTGATAAGAGTTCTGATGAGAATAATATCTCGTTTACTGCTCTCCCTCTTACATATTTGACATGGGTAGGGAAGGACCAGTGAAAGGTGTGGCTTCATACGAGAGCGACTGAACCTGAACTGTCAGCACAATGTCAACGTAGTTTACAGTAGGGGTGTGTTTTATGAGATCAGCTGGGAATGATGAAAAGGCACTAAGTAATGAATGTCATTGGGACATTGTCCAATGTCTGTCTTAGGAAACTATGTGAAAGCCGCCATTACAACCTTCAATGTCAAGATAAGACTGTTTGGGGTGTTGTTCTTAAGGTTTAAGTTCAAAAGTCTGTCATTTGAAATGTTTATATCATAGTTACACATTTTGCCAGCAGTTATCGTAGTTCACTGTAACTTTATAAAAGTATTCAGAGCATTAATTGTAAGCAGGTGTGCAGAATCATTATTATTGATTATTTCCTCTTAAAAGGTTGTGTCAAAACCTTTTAGCAAATGTGGAAGTCGGAGTTATGTTGTAAAGGTTTCCTGTAGTGTTTGGCTAGTCTTAAAAAAAATGCTTTTCTTACTTAATATTTTTGTCTTGTTTCCAGTCCAAATATCTAAACAATTCTTAAATCAAGAAGCATTTACTAGAGAGGTTAAATGACATAAGAAATGATATCATAAATTAAGTGAGTTTTTGTTTAAAGGGGTCATGACATGGTTTTTTTTATTTCATTATTATGTTCCCTTAGGTGCAAATATAGTATTACTATAGTTTCTTTTACCAAAAACTTTAAAAATGTAGTGATTTATGACCTTTTCCCACCCTGTTTCTCATCCTCTGATTCAAACAGTCTGTTTTGGGGGTGTTTCCCCTTTAAGAGTTCAGTGTTAACGCCCACTGTTATGATTGGCTAACGTCAGTGCCTATGCATCAATTATTAACGCCCCCAGCCAGAACGTTTGCGGATTCGGCGTAACTGTTTAATAGCGGGTGATGCATGCGAAGCGATGGCTCTTGCAATGATAAAACCTTATTATGTTTGAGCCGGAATCAGAGGAATATGAACGATCACCACAACAACGAAGACTGGATCAGCCCGTGTCCACATGGAAAGTGAAACTATTTTGAATTAATAAAAAAAAAATTAACCCGAGACACTTGAAAACAGATTATTGTTGCATAATTATCATATAGCCTAATTTGCTAAAAGTTTAACATTATTTAACTAATTCCAATGAAATGATAGGGTGTACCACGGACAAAAATGCATGCACAGGCCATATTTGAAGATGCAGCATTGATAAAGGCAACATTTTTAATTTTCTATCACATGTAACGTTAGGCCTACTAGAAAGGCGACATATTTTCAAGATTCTCTTATACAAATGTGTTTATATTAGCCATGGTAAAAAGTAAGTTTGCGTCGTCGTTGTTGAGCCCAGAATATTCGGCACGGACTTATCTTTGAGCAACAGTTTTCTGGCAAAGCCAAGCATCATATTGGGATTTTTTCCTCAAAACAGTCATCCTTAAATGTATAGAACACTGCCGTGACTGGGACGTCCGCAAAAAATAAAGTGCATCCATTTTTTCCCTGACGACTGGATCTTTCAGCGTATTTAAAAAGTAGTTTAAAGTTTTAAATACATTACTTACAGTTTGCGTCGTCGATGTTGAGCCCAGAACAGTCGGCACGGACTTATCTTTGAGCAACAGTTTTCTGGCAAAGCTCAAAACAGTCATCCTTCACATAGAACACACGCTTAAACTAACACTGCCGTGACTGAGACGTCTGCAAAAAATAAAGTGCTTCCATTTTCCCTGACGTCTGGATCTTTCGCAGCGTATTCAAAGATGTTGTTTGTCCACAGCCAGGAACAGCACATCTGCGGCATCGTAATCTCCCTGTACACAGACCCACTCGCTGTCCGTCGACTGAACACTTGTGAGGCGCGCGGCGCGTGGGCGCGACGATGATACGAAATGAGCGTAGTTGTCTTGCGCTTAAAGCGTAGTTGTCTTCTGCTGGAGGCGGTCATTATGCAAACGCCGGTACGTCACTTCGTACCGTGACGTCACTTCTTACCATGGATCCAGAACGAGCTGTATTTAGAGCTTGATTAAATAAATGATTCGTTTATAATGGGGAGGACGTCTTAAGCTATGAAACTTGCAGGACGTTTTAATGGTACAAAGACCTCTTATATACCAAAAGATCAAGGCAAATTTGGTTTCTCATGTCATGACCCCTTTAAAACAATTAAGCATAATTATCAGCCAATGGGTAAGAAAAATAACCTTGTTTAATTGATTTATTTATTTCCCCCAGAAAACAAGATTTAATTTGTTATGTCATTTTACTTCTCTAGCCTATAGGCCTAAATGCTTCTTGATATAAGACTTCTTAGATATTTGGACTGGAAACAAGACAAAAATATTAAGTAAGAAGCCTTTTTTTTCAGTGTTGGCATTGAGGGATCCAACATGAAGAACCTTTGGGGACTCTAAATGTACGAATTTTCACGTAATTACTCTTTTGCCATGAAAATCAAAAGAATGTGAAGTTCACTCTCAAGAGTCTCTCTTCTGTTCAATCACACAGGAAATTAATGCTTGTACAATTTTAAGGATAATGCCAAGAGAGACATTCTGTACTGTGATACTAATGTGGCTTATAATAATAATAATAATAATAACTTAGACTTATATAGCACCTTTCATGGTACCCAAGGTCGCTTAACAAATGTGTGTGTGTGTTGGCGGGGAGGAGTTAGGGGTCTTCTTTGCCTTGCAAAGAAAATAGAATAATTAGTCTCAAATATAGCCTAATTTATAATCAAACTATCATAAGTGTCATTTTAATGACCTCATCTGTAAACATGATGCCGGTGAATTGCAGAGCTTGACCAAACATATTCTCTTAGTTATGAGCAGATGCTTTCTTAACTGTTTTCTCAAGCTGGGCAAATATCTCAGCAGCCGGCGTCAGGAATCAGGATGTTCATAAACAACAGTAACATTAGCTAGCTAACATTACATCACTGCAAAGGAATTTCCATCTTCTTTTTACTTCTAATCGAAGAACGAACAAGACCTTCATTGTGATATCGGGGCTTTGAATCACGTGTAGTTTCTTACAATATGTGATAATGTGAATGATTTGGCGCTGACCAAGGCTATCGCGTCACTCACCAATGGAGTGTGTGTACACGAGTGCGAGCCGAGCACGAGCAATACTGGCTGCATTTCACTTAACGGCCACCGGTGTCGCTAATAACAATGGTTTCTGAATTCTACATCCCTTTTACAGTAACATAAATGGAACCTTTTTCCACTGCACAAAATATAGTGTAAAAAGGTTTTTCAGATTATTAACATTTACTTCACAATCACACTAAGAAAAATCTTCACTGAAAAGTTATTTTGGGAAATCAAAAATTATTTTATTGCATTTTTGCAAGCCCCCCATTTTGGAGCCTTTATTTTTTACTAGTGAACAGCATAGACAGTATATAAACGGTGAACAGAGATATATAGGCTAAAGTATCTGGGCCTCAGATTTGATTGGCTGGTTCTAAATGAATAGTTGTGTTGTTGCTGAAGCATGTGGCTTGTTAGGTTTATGCTTTGTTGTGGGTGGGTGAAGCTCTCTTTGCGTGAAGTAAGCAGTATGTCTGACAGCAAATATGAAGAGTATGTCTGTTGGGTGTGACACCGGTTAATATTCATCATGATCACACCCTTACTCAATAGTTTTAACGTGTGTAATATGCAAAAGACAATACAAAAACTTGATGACACAAAAAGCTGCTTCTTATGTTACACCAAAACATTTTTAGGCTATGGAAACACTGATATTTGCACATATGAGGTTTGGAGGAGTGCTCATACGATGATTGTATTTATTTAAGGAAATATTGTGTTTGATTTCAAACAAAATAGATACACTGGAAAAAAAGCTGCTTGCTTTATTTACTTAAAGGGCACCTATTATGGAATTTTGAAATTTACCTTTCATGTAGTGTGTAACATAGATCTAAGTGAACAAAAACATCCTGCAATGTTTGAAATATGAAAGTGCACCGTATATAAAGTTATTTACTTTCAAAAGTAAGAGTCGACTCTGAGTCATTTTTATGAATCGTTAGAAGACCGAAGCTTTTTCTCTGACTAGATGACGTCAACTTGTCAAGTTATTTGAATACGATACGCCCACTTATTGCGCTCCAAGGCCAGGGAAAATATCATGGCGACGAGACGCTGTGTTCTGAAGTGCGACTCAAAAGCCAACTTTTTTCATCTGCCCAAGGAGGAGCATTTGAAGACTAAGTGGCTACAATTCATATACAACTATACCACAGAAGTATAGTCCGAGCCTTGTGCTTTGTTCGCGCCATTTTGAAGACGATTGCTTTAAATGCAATCAAACTTGGATTCGCGAGCTGGGTGATATTGAGGGAAGGTTCAGTTCCAAGTGTATTTGCATCAACTTCCTCCTCCGTATCACAACCTGTAAGTGTTATTAATAATTGTTGCTTTTATGTTTTATGTAGGATGCTTAATTATTATTTTGTTTGTTGTGTAAGCACCGTTTAGCTTCTAGGTCTTCAATGACAATTGTATTGAGATATGTGAAGTGTTTGTCGTTGTTTTCGGAGTTGTCTTAAAGAATAGAGTAATACCACGTAGTAACGTAACTGCATTTTTTTTTTTTTTTTTTTTACGTTATGTTTATGCATCGGGCTAACGCAAACAAAGACTGATTGTGCTTTTAAAATATGAACTCTGGGCTATGCTCGCTAAAATAACATTAAATTCTTTAACTTATTTTTAGTTTTTTTACTACAAACTACAAAGCAGTGGACTATAATCATTATTATAACACGATTTAATTGATAAAAGCATCATTGTACTCTGTGTTAAACAATAAGTATTATCTCTGTAAACACTGCTGGGTCGTCTGACCAATCACCGCAGATTAGCGTCGCGCAAAGGAGGGGTTTGGAAATATGAGTCGTTGAACGAATCATTTGGGAGTCGGTGAGCAAATCAGGTAAAAATAAATGCATATTATACGACAACAAAAGTGTTTTTTGTCATTGCATGTATGTAAAACTGTTGTTGGGGACTCCCAAAACAACATTAGGAACATGTTAAATGTCATAATAGGTGCCCTTTAATTAAAATGAGCTAAAGCAACACAATTGCTGAACATTGTATCACAACTTAATTTCATTGTGTTCAATCCACTCAAATATGTAATAAAAAAAAAACTAAATTAACTAGTTTTATTCACGTCAAAAATATTATTTAACATCACTGAATCACCCCAAATACATAAATTTAATTTAATTAAGTTGCTTTCTTACAGTGTACATGAATCCTTTTTGTTGCATGAACTAAAACTGGATGGGTGGATTTCCATATGATTTCCATAGGACTGAATTGAGATTAAAGGTTGAAATTAAGTGTTATTTTATGCATTTTTTATTAAAGACAAAGACCATTTAATGTTTATTGTTCACTTATGTTGGCAAATTAAACGAGTTTCTATTGTTGAAGTTGTTGTGGTTACCACTGTGCGGAAGAGAGCTTGTTGGTTTGGTTATGGTTTACTGTAATGGTGTATGTTTCATTCAGCAATGCTAATGTCAGTACAGTCACAAACGAAACATGTAGTCAAATTAAGTTTGTGTTAACACTTGCCTCAAAAAACTGAGTGGATTGAAAAGCATGTACATGTTCAGTTAGTTTTTCTTAACCTAAAATGATGCACTGCTACTGAAAATGTTGCTATTTTAAGTGGTTTTCACAAAATAGACAGACAGACCACCAGACCAGACAGACAGACAGACAGACAGACAGACAGACAGACAGACAGACAGACAGACAGATAGACAGATGATAGATAGATAGATAGATAGATAGATAGATAGATAGATAGATAGATAGATAGATAGATAGATAGATAGATAGATAGATAGATAGATAGATAGATAGATAGATAGATAGATAGATAGATAGATAGATAGATAGATAGATAGACACATTCTATCACATTAACACTGACGTTTCTCACCACTAGATGGGGCAATACATTAAAGAAAATGGTTTTGATTAAAATTCTCCAGTTTGTGTCATATTTGTATTCAAGAATTTGCGGTAGTGACATTTTAAGAATTGCGAACTAAGAATGTATACATTCTTTTTCTGCTCTCT
This sequence comes from Phoxinus phoxinus, assembly GCF_949152265.1. NCBI lineage: Eukaryota > Metazoa > Chordata > Actinopteri > Cypriniformes > Leuciscidae > Phoxinus > Phoxinus phoxinus. Next base: position 11,702,337 of record NC_136882.1, on the reverse strand, counting down.
GCATTAAGAAACATATTTAATTTTAAGCTTTTAATGCATATTGTGTTGTTAGAAGTAAATTTTCATCTAAAAAATGTCCAACCATTGTCCAAAAAATAAAGTTATTTCATTTTGACTGGGCAGAAGTGAAGTCCCTGCACAGGTGAAGATGTTCTGTCAGTCTCACCTCCACCATTACTGGATCTAAGGTTGAACATTGTGGGGTAAATGACTTCAGTGCTGCTGACTGACAACTCTAACCAGTGTCTGTCTGTGACAGTGAAATGTCATCTCTCAGTATTCAGGTTATGTCCCCAGTCAGAGGACATTCATTGACCTTATTACATCATGTGCAGTTCCTCTCACATTATCTTTTTCTCGATCTTCCTGTTTAATGGACATCCACATCCTGTCTCTATTTTGTTTCATATAACGTTACCTTCAGATGTACAGAATTTATATCAAGGAGAACTGTCTGGGTTACAACGAGAATATGTGGAAAATCTTACTTTCTCTAATGAAGTGGGTCAGGGATGGACAGTATTTATTTGAATAAATACATATAAATACAAAATGCTATTTGTCAGTCAGAGGGTCAGTCAGCCTCTTTATAGGCAGCTGATTTCCCGTATCAACGTTTAGGGGTGGTTGAGTATGATTTCACTTTTCTAACTTTAGTTAGTGTGTAATGTTGCTGTTTGAGCATAAACAACATCTGCAAAGTTACAACGCTCAAAGTTCAAAGCAAAGGGAGATATTTGCTTTCAAAAGAAAAGGACTACAACAAACGGCTGGTAGGGACTACACGACATTCCTCCCGGGTTAGTGACATCAGCAACCCTAAAATGTACATAAGCATAATTTCCTCTTCTCAACATGGACTGTGTTGACCTCTTAATGACCTCTTCTCACATGTACATTTGTGAGTCAGCTCAAACTTTAGCATCTTTTCACATGCAATAGAAAGTCACTCTGTGTGCATCTCACAACAGAGAGCGATTTATAGATTAGCATGACAGAATATGCTAATTGAAGGTAGTTAACTCCACATCAGCAACATAAATTCATCAACTAACCTTTCAGAGACGTCCTGTTGCATTCTACATGTTGACACTTCTTCTTGAGTCTCTCCATCTTTGTCTGACTCTTTCTGTCTCTCAACTTTCTGTCATTTTAGTGTGTCTGCGAGGCGCAGCTGCTAACCATAGAAGCTGCTAACACACACAAGCTCTTGAAACCCCGCCCTCTGCAGCAGCTCATTTGCATTTAAAGGGCCAGGCACAAAACGGTGCGTTTTTGCAAACCCTCAAAAAGTGACAACTTTAACATGCTATATAAAAATATATTGTGTATTTTGTGCTAAAACTTCACACACACACTCTGTGGGTATCAGAGATTTATTTTACATCTTGTGAAAAGGGCATTTTACCACCCCTTTAAGCAACCCTAAAGCACACAATCTGGAGATCCCAGAGAGAACAGCTCCATCTAGCATTGGGTTAGTGGATTTTCTGCATTCAAATATTAAGTGGCTGATCTAGGCATCACTTGTTCACACAGTATTAACTTGACTCTTATTTGATTTGTTAGGTTTATATACAGTTTATTTGCATTATCTTGCATCTATGTTGATGCAAATTGCCAACACTGCTGATAATAGTCTCTATAGCAGGATACTTTTCACCAGTCAATCAACAACAGTAATGAAGTTACTATCCGCAGACCGCATCCAGCTATAGTCTAACTATCATTATTTCACTAGCTATTATTGAGAAAACTGTGTTTGCAGTTTCTTATTTCAATTTGTATTGAACAGGGGAAGGGAAGATGTGGGTAAAATAAAAACAAATATTTGTAAGAAATTGTAAAAATGTTCTTTAAATTCAGAAAATAAATATTTAGTGGTACTTCAGCGAATGGCAATTTTAAATGTTTTTGTTATATCCCCCCCCCCCTCCCACACACTATCTTGTATTATTTGTTATATTTGTGTATTGTTATATTTAAGCTGAGGTATTTTGTATTTTTATTTCAAATACATTTGTAGTCTTGCAGCTTTTTGCTCAATATTTTTTGTCAATATGTAAACATACCCACATTTAATTGTTGATGAGGAATGCAAGAAGCTAGAATAAAAGTTTTTTGTTTGTTTGTTTGTTTGTTTAAAGCAGAGGCTCTGTTCTTTCTTTTGACACATTGCATGTTCTGATATTCATACAACAAAATATTCTTGGGGCCATTCAATTTTTTCATAAAATTATCAAAAATTGCTGGAGGTGGCTGGCAACTTTATAAAAAAAAAAAAAAAAAAAAAGAAAAGCTGTCGGGGAAAGAGTTAATTGCAATTAAACTTTACATTTATATTAAGTGCAATTAGCTGCAATTTAGAGTGTTTTTTTGACTCACTTAAGTACATATTTATTTAATTTCATAATTATTTATACTGTCTTTGAAATGGTTACTGACAAGACACGCCTATTTATGTAAACTAAAATATGTTATGTGATGTATACAATTGCAGTTTACATTAACATATATTAAAGTCCCCCTGTGGTGAAAATCAAGCTTTTAATGTTGTTATGTCTATGTAGGGTTTTTAATATGTTTTAAGACAAACCATTTGCAAATTCATAAGTCAAGACCATTGCTGAGTATTTTCTCCTTAAATCCCCAGTGAGCCAAAGACAGTCTCAAAAGTGCGGTTTGAAATCGCTGTTGTTCTCTATACGTCACAAATGTAATGTTTAAACGTATTATCAGTTAAAATGTTAGAATCAAGTATTGTATTCACTACTATGTTAGTCAGCACAACAAAGTACATCTAGCACATTATTACAAAGTGCTTTTAAGTGTGTTAAGAAGCATTCATGAAAGTGTACTCTCTTTAAGTACAATTAAGATGGCCTTTTATTTCATTATTATCTGCTAGTATGGTTTAAAAAAAAACATTTGAGGATTTGAAGTACAAGTGCATACTCAATAAAAACCAAGTGCACTTCATTTCCACAAGGGAACACATAGTCCGAGTCCCAATATTCAGATTTGTGAGTTATCTTTTTTTGTGTGGTTGTTATGATTTTCATTTCCTACTCTCCAAGGTTACATCCTTAGTTATAATAACAAGTCACTGGTAAGGGTGCTTCAGTGGTAATCCTATAGCCTACCAGAAACAGTATGCCAGGTAACATGCCGTAACATAATCCACGGAAACACATTCTGACAACAAAACTAATGTTTTGGTGTGAGCAAATTATTTAACATGATGGGGCTTATTTTTGTGTTACTAGCTGACATTGTGCATTGTGCACTAGTCTGATAGTTCACTCAAAAATTAAAATTATGTCATAATTGACTCGCCCTCATGTCATTCCAAATCTGTATGACTTTCTTTCTAATGTTGATATCCAAACAACTTTGGAAACCAAACAGTTTTGATGACCAATGACTCAAATAGGAAAAACCTGACATGAGGGTGACAAAATGATGACAGAATTTAAAGTTTTGGGTAAACCTGTAAGGATGACTGACCAAATAAGCCCAATGAACATGACAGGCCTAGTGAGATTATTTTATTAAGTTATTTGAGAAAAGAATGTTGAGTCCTTTGGACAAACAATTAAATATACAATGCAGCATACATTAATTAATTGCACAATACACTTATTACAAAATGATGCAATTGACCAATCAGAAGTAAACTTCCAGAACAATTTGTAAATAAAATAACTAGTAATAAAACATCTTATAAAATAGCCACAATATTACCAGCCAGCCAGAAATGCATGGTATTGTCAGGAAATAATAACCATACAAAATAATTTAATGTACGATTCACCATGCCCCCTAAGGAAATAATCGCTCTGGATGTGTTTTTATAATCGTGCAGTAAAATCATATTCTTCTACGAGAGGAAACGTTAAACCATTAAAGCATCTAAAAGCTGCGTTATTAAACTCGCCCGCTCCATTACTACAGCGGTCGCGTTTCCAAACCGACCGAGTCCCCTAGCAAGAAAGCACTCTGTGCGCGTGGTTCATCATCTTCGCCCGACCGCCCAAACAGTGTCTAGGTAGTGCGCGCACTGCGCTTTGAGCCACAGCCGGTGTGTGTGCTATGGATGGGAATGTATCCCAGCATGCTTGACAGTCAGTCAGCAGCGACATGAACAGGGAAGGATGATGAAGCTAAGATGGCAGCGCTACTAGGGCTGCTGTCTTTACGGGGTCAAGAAAAACGGCAGGAATAAACGCAAAGCACGGACGTCAGCTCGCGCGTTTGACTCGTTTCTCCTCGGGCAGTTGAGCGCGGTCGGACCGCCTGCAATCGAGGAAATAACGGTTGGCTTTTGAAGCGTATTTTGCAGTCGCAGCAGAGCGGCTAACCGTCAACGTCGTTTTAATTGGAGATACTCGGATGTAACGTTAATTCGCCGGGCGTTTTTGCGGGTTTGCGGAGCGGATATATGGGGTGTGCTCGGGAATTTGAGCTCTGTTGATTGACTTTGTAATCTAATATATGCGTTGTTCCCCTAAACGATGATGTGTGCTGCTGCGGCGGCAGCGGGTGCCGGTGGCAGCGGGATTGGGTCCTCCTCATCCCACTCCATGGGGCTGGGTGTCAGGGTCATTCCGGGAGCTGGACACGATTTCGCATCGATCGGATCAGGGATGGGCTCCTGTCCTGTTGTGGGGGCCCGTTCGGATTGTCGGAGCCGCTACCAGCTTCTTCTCTCAGGGCGAGCACTAGCGGAGCGCTACCGGAGGATATACACCACCGCGATCAACGACAAAGAGCAGGGGCTAAACCTCGGCAGGTGGGTCTGATTTACATGCTCGGTTCAGGTTGAGGAATGGGCCGTGGTGCCGTGCGGGTGGATGTGTTTGTAAACAAAACCCAGTGGGTTAAACATGAGCTCATTTGATCCCAAACAGTAGTGCAGAGCAGCAGTATTAGCATTTAGCATGCGGCTAACTTCCTTAGCGATAACACATTAGCGAGCGCAGCTAAAACACTCGATTAATCTCGTTCGTGTCAACGGAAAAGCTCAGTTTGTGATGGTTTTAATTTGTGCACTTTTTAAAAAACGTCACCTCTGTGCTGTCACGGCTAACAATGCCGGTTTGGTATCTCTTGCTCAACCGGACTAATATAACGTTAACGGTTAGTTGTGCTAATAGGACATAGCTGAATGAGTTTGATATGTATGCTATAATTTTACTGGCTTCAAATACAATACAAAGACTATGGTATGTTATGCAAAGAAGGAAGAATTAAACCTTTCAACATTTGTGTGCAAATTGTGGATTTTGACTAGTGAAGTGTTGTCAGGCTTATGAAATGTCTTATAACGCTAGTCCCAGTTCAGGTTTTTATTTATTATCCTTCTTCACTGAATTGCAAGTTTAAGGTTATTATTGTTAATAACCAGCCACTTAATTTTCATAATTTGACTTATTGAACGACATTAAATATATCGCATGTATTCAGAGCTCGAGCCGTGTCTCATTTATGCGAAGGGCTGGGTTCTGTTTTGCCTGACGTCACCCTGCTGTAGAGAGAGACACACACACACACACACTCACACACTCTCTCTCTCTCTCTCTCTCTCTCTCTCTCTCTCTCTCTCTCTCTCTCTCTCTCTCTCTCTCTCTCTCTCTCTCTCTCTCTCTCTCTCTCTCTCTCTCTCTCTCTCTCTCTCTCTCTCTCTCTGACGTGCTTTACCTCAGAACATTCTCTTATTATTGATCTTCCTGTACAAATCATTTTTGTTTCTGCTCATATTTATACTTTTACTTTGTTCAAACGCAGTTTCACAGTTAGAAAACAAATCTAAATAGATGACAAAGTAAAAATGACATTCCGTTTTGCAGTTACCAAAAAAAGCCGTCACATTCCTACTTTACTATTATATTGAATTCTTTAGCAAAGAAAACAGTAGAATTTGATTTATTTTAGTTGCATATTAAAGAAGATATTCAATAAATCAAACTACATTTTTTTATAGAGTTACTAAATTGCTTTTATGTATTTAAAGTTTACAAAAAAGGTTCAAAATGAACATTAATTAAGGTTTACACATACAATTCAAGAGTCAAAAGTAATAAGCGCTGAATGACCAGAGGTCAATATTATGAATATTGTTACTGCCTTCTTTATGCAAATTTTTTCTTTGAGGTTTAATAGTCCTTTTACAAGTGGTTTAGTGGTGTACACTTGCACCATCCACTTATGACGTCACCAGCGTTAATGCAAATTGCGCTGAACCCTTGAACGCCCCTGCCAATCTTCAGGCTCTTCATCACAAGCAGCCTCTGTGCTTTCACTTTTCACTGCATATAATCAGCTTCTGTTTTGTTTTCCATTGTTTACCGCCATACACGAGCTCTAGCTTCAACACAATTCCCACATAAGGTTGTACATAAGAGCAGATTCAGATGCCTCTCTTGTGGAAAATTAATCTAGGATCGGCCACTGCGAGAGAAGTTTGGGTTCCTCGTGAGGATTTGCCACTAGACCAGTGTTTCTCAACTGTTGGTGTGCGGTCCATGAAATAACAACAAAAATCATAATCCTATGTGATCTGAAATTCATTTTCTGATGCAAGACTTTTATTTTGACGTGTGGGAAAGCTGTTGACTCTTCTGTCAGATGCAGTTTAAGTAAAGAATAATTCAGTATCTAATTTCAGTTCCTAATTCAGTATCCACTGTCAGATGAGAGGTTTTTAGACTACATGTCATTCTATTATTCTAATATTATTTTTGTTACTTGAAAGAATTCGCTACAGATTTTTTTTTTGTACATGCTTATAATTTAATTTGCTCTTAATAGTGAAGTTAACTATAAAGAGAACATTCAATTATGAGCATGTAACATCATAGTTACCGTACGTTGTCAGTTAGTAAGTCATGAAATTATCAAAAAGTACCAATAAATCACGTTACTGGTATGTCGTGTGTCAGCTGGGAAGGATTTGTATGCAAGTATGATGTTCATTCTATCAGGATTGCTGTCCATATGTTTTATTAACAGTTCATGTTATTGTGTGTTCACTATTTTCACTTTTTGTTATTTTTTTATACTTTTAATAAATGTGGGGGCTCTTAACAAGTTAATTGTATTAACGAAAACTAGTTTGGGACTTTAACTGCCTTACCTTATACTGTTTATTCATCAGTATTAGGGATATTCTTATAATTTACGTGTATGTTAAATAAAGTGGGACAGTGTGTGTGTGTGTGTCAGTCAACTGTCAATCATTGTTTGGAAATAAATTTGCTTTATTCAAATGCCTAAAAATGTGGGTCTTAGCTTGAACATGGCCATACATTATGGCCATACCAGTTGAGAACCACTGATTTAGTTAGACTATTTGCAAGTTCTCTTGTTAGACAAACATTGTAATTTTACAGAGTTTAAGCACATTCAGACATAGGCAAAAAATACCAACTTTTGTTTTATCGCAAAGGTGTTTGTTAACATGGCAGCAACCCATTTTGTTGAACTGGGTCCTTGAAATTGTATATTTTTGCTCTTACAATCCATGCTTATTAAAAATGCATGTTAAAACAGCACATTACAGGGATGACACCACACCACTACATATGCTGACCTGTTAAGATATCTGTGTGATATATGACCTCTGGACCTTTTTACTAGTATATTGAATTGATATTGAAAACTGAAAACCTGACAAATAGGTTAGTAGTGTCAGCCGGCTCAGAGTCAGACAGTCCGGACTGTCTGGTTCAGACTCCGAGATATGATTTCTCTATTTTCCAACCTTGAAAGTATGACCCATGTGATCTGTGTAAATATGAGACAAAAATGGTTGGTTGGTTGGTTGGTTGGTTGGTTGGTTGGTTGTTGGGGGGGGGGGGGGTTTACTGTGTCCTGACTGATATACACATATATGATATATGACGAAATAGCCTTAAACAATTACTAAATAAACTGCAAAATGTAACGTTTTCTAATAGCCTACATGTATTTTAGTGCTTCTGACAGCGTTGCACAAGCTCGCGGTGCCATCCGCGGGACACCCAGGGTTCAAAGCGGCAAATGAGAGTAAAAATCACCATTGAAACTGTGTTACTGGCCAGTTGCCCATTAACTTGATGAATTTTGACAATGTTGTGAGAAGAATGTCAATGTGATATGGCTTAGTGCGTTCAAATTGTAATGCTAGGTATGTAATTATAAATATATGTAGACTCAGATGCAAAAACCTCTGTCCATTTGACATTTTTCTTTTAAATGAGCATTTTTATCAGGCTCAAATGTTTAGGTTCAGTAATTTCACAAGGTTATTAGTCAGATATTGAAATGCCTTATTTAAAAAAATGTCACTGATAAAAGTAAAATTAAAAACATGAAAATCCTCTTTTAAAAGAAAAAAGACAGACTTAGGCCTAGAGGTTTATGCATTAAGTCTTCATATACTCTGACACGCTGCATGATTTAGAGTAAAGTTTCATTTTCAGTTTTGATTCTCAATGCTGCTCTGCACGCGCTGTGTGAGTCGCTTGTAATTTGCTGATCACATGCCTGACACTGCACACTACCAAACATTTTTCAAAAACCAAAGTGATTGACTTCCACACATTGGAAGTCGATTGATACACACAGAGATTGATAGTTTCCTTCTATCAAGTTGCAAAGTCCAGCAGAGAATAAAATAGTTTACAATGTACTGGATTGGCGCACTACACTTTTTTTGGACCAACGCTGCTGTACAGTTATTTAAAATAAAACGTTTTTCCATGCACAGGTTTTAGTTTTATTGTTACTGTAACAGAAAAATCCATATTTCAACAGCATTAAGCATTTAGGCCCATTCACATGCCAACAACGATAACTAAAGATAGCGATAACTATATTAGCTTTCACATCAACGCACAATAACTTTCTGTTTATTATAAGTGTGCACTGCAGTTTTGTCATCTGCTGATTTATATTCTCGTGCTCTCATGCAGGACAGATTCTGATTGGCTGTTAATGTTTTTATCTTTCATCAGCTGGAATAAAATATATACCGTTATAGTTGTGGTGTGGACTGATATTCTTTTACAGAATGATTTTTAAAACATCTTTATCGTTATTATTGTTCTTGGTGTGTCAACTCTCAATCAACATGCACCAAATGCTAAATTTTCCATATAGCCTATTGTAATCATTATGTTCACAACTTGTAATAATTACTTTGAGCTCATTGTTTCTTCCTTAAATTAATAAATTGTTAGCTAACTGCATGCTTTGTATATTAGTAAATTTCTGAAATACATTACTTAAGACACCTCCGAATAACAGATCAGTCTAAATTGTAATATAGACACATGTATTTTCTGTAAAGCTGTTTTTAAATTATATGTATTGTGAAAAGCGCTAATACATTTGAATTGAATGTGAATTGGTGTGTGAGTGGACCTTTAAACTAACTAACTCCTTTTTAAGCGGGCAGTTCTTGGCCAGAATAAGTTACACTACATGTGGAAAAGACTGTTATGGTTTTTCTGTTATTATCTATTCTAGATAGACCTTTGTAATAATTTGATTATTGAAAGTTGACACTGCAAACCCAGATCTAACATGTGCCAATGTTTTCCAGGGGAAAGAAAGCTTTGAGCAAGAAGAAACTAAAAAGGCGGCAAAAAGTCAAATCAAAAGTGAAAACAAGAACAAAGGTAAGCTTGATAATCCGTCTTTTGAGTACTGTAAGATTCATTGCTATACATTTGCTGCTTCAATCAGAAACTAAAGTTATATGGTTTAAAAGGCATTTTTTGGTAGCATAATTTCCATATTCACATTTGAATTTTTGAAGACATGCTTCCATAGACTTCTGCTGGATCTGTCTGTATTTTATTTTTTAGTGTCTCAAAATGCATAATGATTTGTCATCTGAAAAACTGTAAACTTCTTTCTCATCAATATATCATCTTTAACATCAGATAACAATGATTCTGTTACCAAATGTGGCCATTTTGCTGGAATTCTTAATACCATTAAGATATGTTTTTATTTATAATAGTAGTTTTGACAGATCACAATACAGCACATATGAATACATATTTATACATATTTTCATGCTTTTAGTCATCACAATTGAGAAGATACCAGTAAACACTCACACATGGTGGAGAATGCGGGAGTGGCGAGGTCACGATTGGCTGTTGCATGGCGACCCATGTGTTGCACGTTTCCATGGCAACAGCTTCCTCCATCTCCTGCAATGAGCACCTATGATGTGTCTGGCAGCCGGGTTTGTCTCGCTATGTCTACAGCGTTAACCAGCGCTTAGAAAATAGGCAGAGACCCAAAATGTCCCGTATTGCATATTGTGTATTGTCTTCCCATTCCCATAAGCATGTGTGGGGGCTAATGCCTGATTGTGTTTGGATATCCTTTCCCAGGCACTCTGTTTTCCCTAGTGGATGTGAGTGCTTCACAAGCAGCGGTAAGAGAGAATAATGCGATTGTAGATAGTGGAGAGGGGAATATGCTGTAATAATCCTCCACCCTAAAACCCTGCTGGCTAAGGAGTCAAATCTCATTTATATTTCTCCTTCTCTGCCTCAGCCACCTTAAAAGGAGCTCCGTGCCTTTGTTTGCTTATAAACAGATGGGTGGAGTTCCTCCAGCAGGGAAAGCTCGGCTTCAAGACATACTGCCGAAGTGCCTGTCAGTGTTCAAGCACTTCAGTTTGCTTTGTTTGATGGATCAGAATATGAATTCATGAGTTTACTGCCCTTATGCTTTGACTCCATTCCTTATCTGTGATATTACACAATCCCTGACAGCTTTGTGCTACAGATGACTGAGACTGGGCGATCCAGACAAAAAATTTAAATCTCAATACAGGGCTCCAGAAAATTGGCTCCTATTTAGGAAAAATAAATTGGCGGCAAATAATTTTTTAGGTGCCACTAGGGTTGTAACGGTATAAGATTTTCACAGTATGATAACGGTCTAAGAAGATTTCACTTTTTCACTGTAAAATCTAACATTGTTCTTACTAAGACTTTTTTAGTTAACTTTACTTACCGTAATGTCCAATAATTTGTTAGTAATCTGTACTGTTTGCATGCTATGCCTTTTTTACTCAGAAAACACAAGTAAACATTACTTGACTGGTTTGAGTACCATTTTGCCAAAGCTAAAAAACAGGCGGGGCAAATGGTTTTTGAGGCGGGGCAATTCTTTTCACTTATTTCTTCCACTTCTGCAGTCATCATTCATTTTCATTCATTTTCCAGTCACCTGGAATGTTATTGTCAATAAAACAAAAAATGTTGGGAGAACGTCACATAAGTTGACTTCATAAATTCATGTTGATATCCTAAAATGTCTCACTGTTATTGTGATTAGTGTTCTCTTTGGTTGGACATTTGGAAAGTCATTTATATTATTGTAATTCTCTTCCAATTGATGCAGTGATGTAACATGAAATCGCAGTTATTTGATTTCAAAGGAAGTGAAGTAAAAAACATTATATATATTTATACTTAAATTATTTCCATGTTTTGAATGAATGTATTATTGATATATAACATAACTTTAATGTATAATAATGATCTTTTAACATTTTATTGCTAACACTTATGGCATAATTTGGTTGATATAATCCCTCTATATTTGTGACAATATCTTGCAATTTTTCTTGAGTCACACACAGACTTCAACACTCAGCATGCAAACCACAACAATGGTAACAAGTTATTTTTATTTTTTATTAATTAGACCATTACAATTTTATTTGCTGTCTCTTGTCAGTATAACCCCAATAACGATAGCAAATAAAATTGTAATGGTAAAATAGTCAAAAATAGTAAAACAAAGCAATTAATTTATTATTACAATGCACTATGGGAGTACACTTCCTCAGATCACAGATATAATTAAGTTGACAAAACTTAAATGGATTAAGTTTACTTAATTACATCGTACATCGAAGTCAGTGAAGTTTAACAAGACTCTCTTGTTGTCAGCATGTGCAAAATTGGAATGCTCACGGGACTTTCTAACATATTCAGATAAGGATATAACTTGATGTAAAATGTAAGTTGTAAGCTGAGGAAAACACGTGTCAGAGGCATTAACACGACAGGGCGAAACGTGGTAAATACTTGTGCTTTTGTTTGAAGCGCTTATAAATATAAAGCATTCTCATGTTGTAGGACTCGGATAATGTACCTGTCCCGGAGCAGTTCACTCTGCATCCTCAGTGATTTTCCATGTGTTTTGTCCATAGAAATGGGTTTTTTACTACTATAAAGCGACGTGAATGTCTGGCTTACGCTGAACACAGCGTTCAGATGCCACACATGTCAGATCAAACAGCGCTGACGTGGAAACAGGACAACCTTAAAAGCTTTCACCCAACTCGGAAAAGGCATTACAGACTCTATCACAACATTCATTGTCAAATCACTTTCATTTGTTTAATTAATAAATATATTGGAAGTAAATTCATTATCGATCATTACAAATAGTTTTTTTTTTAAAGTACCAAGTAGTCACACAGCGAGGAAAAAAGAAAATCTGTATAGATAAAAAAAAAAGCATCGATAATCGTTTTGTCATTGCATCGCAGACCTCTGAATCGTAATCGAATCGTGAGGTGCCTAGAGATTCCCAGCACTAATGAAGACCGTATTCATATTGGACCTGTGCATTCGGTCTTAAAGGGACAGTAGTCCCTTTACTTTTTTGACTCTAGTCGATGGTTTTTCGACAGCCGGAGGCGGTGTGAAATTTGACGAGTTAGGCCGAGTCGCAATTCTATGCAGGAATAACCTTGTACAGTGATGAATATGCAGTGATATTTCACATTTGATTACTTTGTTCTGTATTGTATTTATTTGTGCTATTTGTGATTTTATTATTTGTTCTTTTTATTACTGACTGCTTACTTGTCTTTAAAGTCTGCGTGAAGTTGCAAACGACTTTTCTCCAGTGTTGTGGCGTTTTTCCAAGTGAAAGGGAATATTGAACAGAGGGTTTTACTTTAGCGCTCCTCCTCTCCATCTCTGCTCAGACTAACGGTTTGAGGGGGAGTGGTTAAGCGTTTTCAACCCAAGCCGTCAAACTTTTCAGACTTTGATTAAAGATTACCATGGCAAACTTTTTTTCGGTGTAAGAACTTGCACAGATAAATTGTTCACCACAAGACTAGTAATATGCGCTAACAAAGTAAATGGGGTCAATTTTGATTTCATGTCGACTTTAATAGTGTTTTAAATTCACATTAATTAGGTCAGTAGTTTTTGTTGTATCAAAATTGGAATAGAGAATTGTGATATTTCACTGGTATCTAAAGATTTGAGCCACTGGCCCGGTCCTCAGCGATGAGCCCTGCTGAAGCAGCTCTAAATATACGCTGTGATATTAAATGAAAGATAAAACATGATAGAGCAATAGAACGAGCAGTCAAAGTAACAGAAACGCATACAATACATTTTAACAGGCTTAATTAAGCATGACAATAACTGAATTAAATATATATTTGCTGAACAAATTAAGCCAAGAATTCATATTCTATAGGTTTCTCTTCCTAATACAAATGCTGTGAAAATACAGGTAACCTTTGGCTCAGTCTCCTAACAACACTTTGCAATATGGAAAAACTTGCAGCATCTGTAAAATCTAAACTCGATATCTTCAACCAGGGCTGGTCTCTATTCCTTCACTACATAGATGCCTGATTCCTCATTGCATTACAATACTATACAACTATCACACAAACTATGAAATAGAAACATGTTGGTTTTCTTTAAACGCATTTTGTAACAGTGTAACCATGCATGTAACATATCCTAATGATGTCCTTTTTATGTCTATATGTGTATATATACATATGTACTGTAGCCTATATTTGTATGTGTCCCCTTTTACCTTTCTTTTTTCTTACCTAGTATACTTGTAACCTTTTGTTTTGTTAAATCGGAAATAAAATAAAGTATTAATATCAGATTCGTTATGGAAAAAGTGGTATCGGTTCATCTTATTACGTATTATAACAAATGCCTCCATAGGGCGCCCCCGGCCTGGTGTTATTGTTGTCCCACTTTACAGCAGGTCAAATCCTTATTTAATATTGGCCAAATGACATTCATTTCAAATGTTAACCTAATCTTTAATATTTGGCCACTTTTTTACGATAGAAATGCTACATCCACAGTTTTTTCTTTAATAAGAATATGTGGACATTAAAACATGAGCGAGGGTTTAAACTTTTATTTTGAAATCGTGATGAACAGTTTGCATATTTAGAAACGCATAGATGTATTCTCCTGTGTTGGCGTAGGTTTGTAAATAATTTACGTTACAAATCTGATGAAATGGCACACATTGCTTTCCCAGATGAACATTATAAGCAACCCGAACTCTCAGCATATGCAGAGATGGAGTTTGAGCTCCACGCGTGTACATGATAACAGTTCACGTGGAGCAGCATTTACTGTGAACAGAGCCGCCCTGAGTAACCTACATGCATGTAAATAATTAAAGTGCATATTAAACACGCAGGGCATATATTTATAGCACTATGATATAGTATGGTTTTTAAATGTAATGCATTGTGCAGCCTTAGAAAACAATCTAATAATGCAGTTCATGGATTCTCCCACTTCTGGGTAAATTGCAATTTAGGATTTTTTTAAATCGAGTACTCAAATTTAATCGAGGAATCGTTATAGCCTTAATCCCTAACTTATAATGAAACTTAGTGTGTAACATTTATACTTGCAAGGGTGATCTTAAAACTAGCTCTTCTCACTTCGTCACCGTTTCCTTGAAGCCGATATTATTTAGCTCTTGACCTTTCAGGGCAACAGTGGTGGGACTTGTGGGTAATTTTGTATCCAGACTCATTTACCTTTGAACAGACAACTGGCTTTTCACATTCTGAATACAACATTCAGGACCCTTTGTGTTTTACTTAGCTAAGTTCCTGTGCCATGGTTTGTTACTGCTGAAAGGCACCAAATGTTGCTTGCAGACCAGAATAGGTGACAGTGCAGCACATGTTTAATTTACACATCATTATGTGTTCACATTGTGTTACATGCTATGATTGATATCACCACAGCGAGATTCATAACCGTCACCCCCTTTACTGACATAGAGGCATTGTAGTATCAATCAAATTTGCCGCAGAAAAAAAAAAGGATAAAATCTTCTTCATACCAGCTAATAAGGAAATGGTCAAGTCATTTTCATTTATATAGCGCTTCCGCTTTTAACAATGTAGATTGTTTCGAAGCAGCTTTACAGAGATAAACGTATAATTTAAGGTGAGATTGTTTTGGCTTTATAGCGGTTCTTGAATAAAGATATTTTCCAGCTAAAGTTAGTTTTGATTGATTCACTTCTGTTGAAATTATAATTTGTTATTAAATTAGGGGCCGCTAAGACGACACCGTTCTCTCTACACAGACTTTAAATGGTGTTTAAATGCTAAAGATGTTGAGTTTTCAAGCTGCACCTTATGATTACTTCTAGTAATCTCTGGTCATTAAGTGTAGAATCAATGTATAAATCTGTTTTGGTATTGAGTTGAAGAAATTGTAGTGTTTGTCCACCAAAACGATGTGGTGGAAACTCCTCCTAATGCTGTTCTAAGTACATACATTTTCTTTCTTGAGGTAGCAGTTAACCACAACTGATGTGGTCATTTGAAACATCCCGTCCTGTTTCATGCTCATAAACTAGACTTTATTGTCTGTTCTTTGACCATTAGGTCTATATTCTGTATTGTCTCATTATACAGCTACAAAGGATCATCTCCTTTCCTTACATTGCTCAATTATGGTTTTGTTAAAGGTTGATCTTCCAGGTAACTTGCTCAGTATGTGGCTGATTGCATTGTTATTGAATGAACAAATGGCATTGGAGTCTTGAAAACAGCAGAAGTCCTCTTTGGTGAGCACAGTACTTCTGTCGCCAGATCTCAGGTCTGCTTTCTGAGGCTAGTGCTTTTATTGCAATTTTCAGTCATAAGCGTAAAAGGTGACTGCATGTCTTTACATACACACACACACACACACACACACACACACACACACACACACACACACACACACACACACACACACACACACACACACACACACACACACACACAGACACAGACACACACACACACACACACACACACACACACACACACACACATCAAACGCTCCACGTTTGCACCGCACCACACGGGCCATTTATCAGCTCGGCTCCAAGCACACCTCAGTGCGAGTTTACAGCGAATTTATTTACTTGATGATCGTCTTAATCACATGACTACTAACAACTGTGAGACTAACAGGATCACTGTGAGATCCAGAGAAAAGCGTTCGAGTTCGGTGCAGAGTTACACAAACCATACAAATCAAGATTTAAAATAGTCAGATAAAATGGCGCTTATGTTCTCAACAACACTGACTCAGAAAACAGGAGAAACATTAAGCCACAACGGTCCAGTTAGAAGGCTTTTCAATCCACAAACCACCAACATTTACATGGATTTACTTTAATAACAAACTTTGGTATTGTGGCAGAAATGTGGGATATTCATATTGAATATTATTAATGTAGACATTAAAGGTATAGCAGTTTTTGTGTTTGTATTATACTAAATGTCTTTAGGTTACGGTGTTTCATTACAAATACCACAGACAGTACAGTTTCTTTTTACCATGGCAGTGAGGTGCAATACGTGGTTTTACCTGTGGTTAACATTAGTGGTGTTCAAACCAAACCGAAAAACCGCAATACACTACTAGGCATGTGACGTATCAAATTTCATGTTGCGATAATTGCGGAAGCTTTTCTCACGGTATACGATATTGATACGATATATATATGTTATCACGATATTGAAATAAAAAAACTTTCCGCCAAAAAGTGTTTTCGTTATATAACAGTTTTAATAAGTTTTTCTTAACTTTCTTTTCTTAACTTAAATGTTCAGTTCTTTAACTAAAATAACTGAACATTTAAATACAATAAAGCAAAAAACTAAAATGTATAAAGTAAACAAATAATATTTCAAACAGAATAAATTGCAAAAGAATTATAAAGAACAATAGGTAACAGTTTACAATTAGGTCGTATTAGTTAACGTTAGTTAATGCATTAACAGATTAACAATGAGTAATAGCTACATTTGTTACAGAAGTTATAATTCTATTTTAAAAAATACAACTGTTAGTTAAAGCTGCAGTCCGGCACTTTTTTGTGTTTAAAAATATCAAAAAAGACATTTTTGAAAAAAAACGTAACCAGCCAGTGTTCAAAACGATCTGCTTGCCTTACCTCGATTCAAAACGGTAAGCTTGTAATAATGATTTTAATTCCAGTGGTACTGGTGGATTTCCGCGGGAATTTCGAGCATGTCTTTGCGTCATTACGTCACTTCTGTACACATAGAGAAGGAGTCCCCGGCTAGCGTGTGTGGATGATCAATGTGTGTCGACAATGACCAGTGACAACTGGAGATTCACCAGTTGTAAAACACAAAGACTTCGGACTTCAGATTGGCTACAGAAAAAATATATTTTTCACGTTTTGACGTGATATAAGCAATCGTTAGATTTAATCAGCATGATATAGCTCCTGCAATGCTTCCCCCCACCCCCCGAATTTGGTCAGAACAAAAGTGAATGTTACTTACTTGTTCAGATGACATTTTCCGATGAAAATTCTAATGTTGACACTTTCAAAAAGTATACTCTGAGATTGCTGATGACAGTACAGTATCCACAGCGACGCAGCAGCGACAGGTTCTCCTCAATACATTGTGTTCATCCGCGCTGTTTCATGGCGATTTACTACCCACGCACAGTTAATAATTCCGCGAATAACTGCAATTGCAGATTTCGAACAGAGATGGCGACAAAGAGGAAAAACGACGGACTGCAGCTTTAATGTCAGCTCAGATCCATTAAATAATAGTTTATTAAGTAAGGAATAATTGACGACAGGCCGTTGAATTATTAGAAAAATAATGCACACCCGAGGTGGTAATGCGGTCACGACGCGAAGCGGAGTGGCCGTTACACCTCGGGTGTGCATTATTTTTCTAATAATTCAACGGCCTGAAGTCAATTATTCCGCTTATACTACAGTTACCACACCTCAAACTATTGTTCAGATGATGTATTTCAAGACGTTTGTAAAGTTTTTGTCATTAAAACGCTCTTGTATGTAGGACTAATTCCTTGCGCATCTAAACCCATGCTCCGTTGCTAATTCCAAAACGTAATTTTAGAGTTAGTAACGGAGGTCTGAGCCGCTGATAGCAGAGTAAAGGCCACTTAATGCTGGACACACGTAACGACTAGAAACATTCTCTGACTGTGAATGCAGCAGATTTTAAACACCGCTGTGAACACAGACTGAATGCGCTGAACACGCGTGCATGCAGATAAGTATCAACTTACATTCATAACCGGCCTTACAGTAAGTGTGTCCCCGGCTTTATGCAGTTATTAATGCCGTTATGAGAGAGAAAGAAGCATTCGCGTCAATATTATTATTTATTTATTTATTCAATTCGTTTTAATTAATTCGTTCATTCTTTTTTTTCTATTAGTGACAGACTAGCCTAATAAATGAAACACAAAGCCCTTTTAACAAGTATAGGCCAATCAATAATTTTTTATTTTTTATATTATCTGCAGCAGGACTATCAATTTATTGAAATATTCTTTTTAATTTTCTATTGATTATATATAGGACTATATATACTTTATTTATTAAAATTAAACTGCATATTTCCATTGATTGTGAAGTTGGACATTGAGAACTGCAGATAAAGCGCATGCGGCTGCAGTTTTCTTGTTATGAATTGTATCCTATTTTCCGTTATTACAGTTAAGTACGCGCAGTGATATAGAACTGTAATACGGTTAAGACCTGCCGGAACTACTTTAGCCGTGCGGTTCCCTGAATATAATTGCACACCTCAGAACGTTCGTCAACCAATCAGATTCAAGCATTCAACGGCCCTGTAGTATAACCAAGATTAATAAATGCTTTAGAAGTATTTTCACCGTTAAATAATGGAGCCTTATTGTATGACTGAACAATAAAGAATCAAAACATATTCAATCAATATATTAATGTTTTCAATTAATATATTGATTGATTGGATATTTGTATTAATATTAATAAAAATTATTAATATTAATTTATTAATTAATATTAATATTAATCATTAATATGTTGGTGCTGTGATGAACACCATAGCGAATGCAAAAATAATGTTTTTCTTCCTTGACATTTGATTAAAATAGTACCGTAATTAATTAGAAGTGTAGCGGTACACGTATTCGTCCTGCTAATTTTCGTGTCTTATGCGTTCAAAACGAATACAACGTTGTAGCCTAACCACCATTAACCACCACCAATAATCACAATAAGCTCTGCAACGTGTCATTTTTCAAATTTTGTAAATTTTTATCACAAAATTCAAACAATAAATGGCATTTTGACGCACTTGTGGCATGACAGATCATAGTTTAAGTAGCAGCGCGAGTGAAAGCGGTCATCTCTTCCTAATAAACATGCTGAGAAATACTGTACAACTTACTGAAACATATTAAATCTTGTGTAATCGCTCAATCAAGGTTTCAACTGCAGAAAGACATCAGTTAGAACAGCTTATAAACAAATGTCACGTAGCATTACAATTACCTCAGGAAAGTCATTCAGTGTTCACAGCTAAGTAAGCTAGATAAATGAACTCTCGCTAAATATATGCACTATATTCGCCTATATATTCATTGAATTTTACATAAGAATTTTACTTGTGGTCTTAAACACATAGCCTAATTCGATTTAGAAGTTAATGCAAAAACTGCCTGATGTGCAGTTTACACATTTGCGTACAATTTGTTATTTGAGTGTTTGATTAAAAATAAATGGCGACAAATTTTAGGCTAATGGTTTTGGCTCTGTTAACCTTTAATACTATAGTAATGTGAAAGTAAAGGCTCCCTATATAGTTTACAGCATATTAGCAGAGATAATTTTTTTCCTTAAGAAACTTTTTATTTTAACTGAATTAATTTAAAGACAGAAACACAATTTGTTCAGTAAACCACTGTTTAATTAAAAAAAGCAATTTAGTTTTCTCCCCCCTGCTGTACCGAACCGTACCATAACGTCAAAAAACCGAGGTACGTACCGAACTTTGTGTACTTGATCCAAATTCTATGAAAGACCAAATTTTACCCAATAAAATGTTACCCTTAAAAATTGGTTTTCAACTTTTACATATTACAACCTTCAATTTTATAAAATGCGAGTGAAACGCTCACACTGTCGAGCCCTGATTGTTATATATTAAATGAACGAACTCATTTTCTGTTTGCTGTCAAGGACAACTCAATAGAAAGACCATGTAATCTTGTCTTTATTTTGCTCCATTTTGTTGCTCTAGATTTGCTTCATCACTGTTCTGTGGTGCAGAAAACTGGCTTCCTTTACATAGTTTGAATTGTTGTTTTTTCTGGGGCTTCTCTATACCTAAATGACTAATACAATAAGAAAGAGGAGGCAGAGCAGTTTGCGTTTACTGAATGAATGTAAATCTTTTTCTCATTTAAACTATGGGCAAACATGATTTACTTCAGTGAGCTTCACATTCATTTACTGCCAAAGTAGGGCATTGCAAATTCAGGATGTTGTATTGGAGAACGAAGTCAGAGGCAGTCCGGTATTCTGTCAGTCCTCCTCCATTCTCTGTCAGAGAGTGTGACACACCTGTGACTTATGAGGACAAGCTTTCGGTGTGGGGTAACACCTTAACCATGCGGTTCTTGCTTTGCAACACTGAGAGCAGATCACAGGAAGTGTTAGGGCTGCTCAATTATGGGACAAATCCTAATCACGATTATTTTGCTCAATATTGAAATCACGATTATTTAACACTATTATTGGTGGGTGATATGATCGGTCTCATTTCATGATATGAGTCATTTTAAATGTCTCTGAAATGTAGTATTTTTGAGCCAATAGTATTTTTTTTTCCTACTATGGAAGTCAATGGGACCAGTTAACTGTTTGGTTACTGACATTCTTCAAAATATCTTCCTGTGTGTTCAGTAAAAGAAAGAAATTCATACATGTTTGAAACAACTTGAGGGTGAGTATATGATGACAGAATTTTTATTTTAAAGTGAACTATCCCTTTAAGATCTAACGCATGGATCCAATATACTGTTACACACTCGCTCTTTCTCAGTGTTTACATTCACTTAAGACATAACCGACTGTGTTTATGAGGATACTTGCCAAAAAGGCATTTCAACATATTTGTGTCTAGGCTATTTTCAGACCGTTTAGGCACATATCTGAAGCCCACAGTGTACTTTGCTTATTCACGTTTTATCCCCGTATCGGAGCGCGCTCAGGAGGCCTCCTAGGAACGGTATCTCTTTTCGCAGCTTAATACGCTTTTAATAACACGGTTTAATAACAAGCACGTCACGCAGTTTAGCAACAGTAGACTGAATGTTACAACACTTTACATTAGGGTGTCAAGTTTGGGTTTTTAGGGAGGAACAAAAGTGCACCGCTGTGAAGGAAAGGAAGATGCCATGGTATGGTAGTGGCACAATAATAGTATTGCATTGATTGTCTTGTTTTTATAATAGTTGGAAGCCAAAATCGAAATTGGAAAATGAATTACGATTAATCACACAGCCCTTGGAACTGTATTGGGGTACTAGGCATGGCTCATAGATAGATGTGTGGCTTCTAACTGACTTCAGATGTCTGGTGTCATTGGCCAAACACAGGGGGGTAGATTTCTTTGTGGTGTCTGCCTAAAAATGAATGACCTTCTCTGCATTACATCATCCCTTGTTATCGGCAGATAGACAAAAATGAAGACAAATTCATGAGTTAAGCCTATCAGGGGATGTATTGATTAATGGGACAAAAACGTTAGCTGTATTATGGGATGGATAGTGTGATGCTGTACAGGTTTGCTGTATTGTTTATACTACGGTTGATGGATCCATGCGATTACCAGTGATCAGAACTGCTTTGCGTTATTTACAAGTGATAGCAATGAATGACGAAACATCTCAACGTGTGTTGTTATTCACTATTTGAAGAGAAAATTACATTGTCTGCAACAAATTGACACACTAAAACAATATTTAAGTGAGGTTAGAGAATGTGTGTGTGTTGGCTTTTTTACTGCATTTTCAATAGGGGTCTTGGGTGTAACGGTTCTCGGTACAAACAGTAGAATTTAATCGTTGCCTTATAAAAATCAATGAAGTGCTGTGTTTCCCAAGGCCTGTAGTACTACATGCATCATAACCTACTGCCTCACAATAGTTCTCCCTTCCTCCCTCCTCTTATGTATCGCTCCTAATTCTTTGTGTTTTTATCGTCTGGCAGACAGAAACTCTGGATGGGGCCTTTCCAGTGCCTGACATCAAACTCCACAGCAACCCCTCTGCGTTCAACGTCTACTGTAATGTACGGCACAGCGTGCTGGACTGGCAGCAGAAGGAAGCCGTTTTGGCCCTGGCCTCCCGGAGCTCTGTGCAGAGCGGCGACTCGGACAGCGAGGAAGAGGAGGAGTATCGCGAACCCGCCGTCAAACTGCCGAAGGTCAGTGAGTGTCATCAATGCATATACGAAGCCCAATCATGTGGTTTAGTCTGTGGACGAGTCATTGAGTTCTATCGTTCATGATTAAGCATATTTTTTTGTTGCGCTGTTTATGCCTTTTTGTTTCTTTTTATGATAACTGCAGTGATATATCATAAGAATAAACTGCTGTGTTCTAAATATTTGAGATTCTTTGATGGTCGTGATCAAAACTTTAGCATCAGATTAGCATCAGATCAGATCAGATTAGTCTAGGCTTTTTCTCCCTTTACACTAGAAATGATTTTCGTAATTTTACAAGGTATCTTACACTGTGGCTACACTGGGTGTCACATTGTCGCATCGACATATTGCCACGCTGCAACGGCTCAAAACATTTCCAGTCCATTGGTTCTGTTGTCGAAAGTAGCGCTAGGGCTGGGACGGTTACCGCAATACCACGGTCACGTGACGCCTACCCCACTGAGCTCGTCACCGTCATCACCGCAAAAAAAACACAAAAAACATTGGCCTGCACATGTGTGCACGTTGTGTCTTATGACATGGATTCATTGATTCTAATGACATGGATTGTCTAATGATGACATTGTGTCTTTCATGGATTCAAGGTTTTCTAGACAAAACTTATCAAAAGGTGGAGCAAATCCGACCTTTCACGAGTTGTCCCATGACATATAATAAGATTCCATTCTAGAGATGCGCGGATGGGCTATTATTTCATCCGCAAGCGCATCACAAAACTCGCCATCCATCTGCACCAACATTTTTTGACCAATTTTCAAAACCGCACCTGCCCGCCATCCGCTGATTGTTTTAAGGTCTATGTGCGATGCAAGGTGCTGCTGACGCGAGCTGTGAGGCTAGAAAGCTCTTGGCTGTTCTAGAAAGGATGTAAAGCAGGATTTAAAGCGGTTTACCGCTATGCCGCGGGAATTTCTTGGTTTTCAACCGCGGTATGAAAAAATCCATAACGACGCTGGGTAAGTAGAGCTGCTAGCGCAGTCACATGGAGTACATTAAGATATAGCATCAATTTACGGTTGTTGTCTGCTGTCTCACTGTTATCCAGTGTAGACAGAATCACTGAATATTATTGGCTCTATTTGCTTTTGTTGCCTCGCGCCACTTTCATCCAGTTTACGCAGTGTTAGCAGACAGCATCATTTTGCTGCTTACCTTTGACCCGCCTTCAAACAATGTAGTTAGTTCGTGTTGTACATGTTTAGAAGATGCCACATATTTCTGTGCTGCAAAAGCAAATGACTGTAACAAAGAGAATATGTACATCATTTAACTTGGCCAGTAAAATGAGTAATTTCTACTTACTCATTTTGAAGTGAACTATGCAATACTCTTTCAAGTATATTTTAATGCATTATGGGAACACTAATTTCAGCGAGTTGAGTAGGCTTTACATAATTTTATATCTTAAAGAATCATTGTAAAACTAAACAGTTCCAAATAAAATAAACGTATAAGTTCAAGCTTTAATTAAAAAAACAAACAAATGTAAAAACACAAATGTCAGTTCTATATTGATTACTTAATTCAAGCTTGTAGAAATTAAACTAGTTTTTTTTCTGTAGTATTTACTTAACCACAGAATAATTTGTATCACTGTAGCTGTCATTTGTTTCTTTAAAAACAACAGATTATTTTTCTCTCTCTTCCTGTTTTTTGTTCCCCGTTTCACATCACAGCCATGTGGATGGGTGGCTGATTAATTCCAATCTCCACTTCAAAGATCTCATGCTTAGGGATGGGAATATCAAGGAATTCAATAACATTTTTAAGGAATGTTTCTATTTTTTTTTAGTGATGCCATTGACAATTCTAGCACTTTTTACTAAAAACATGGTCCTTCATATTATATAATAAACTAATTGCTGCACTACAAAAAAATATGACACACTCCGATGAAAATCATGTTTTTCTAGATGTTAACATGTTCTTGTACCATTTTTCTGATGTTAGAGGACATATCTTGAGAAAAATAAGTTCAAAGTTGTATTTCTGAGTATTTCTACATTCAAATGGCTGTGAATCAGTAGCCGACGCTAAAATGCCGGCTAAAATAGACTGGAGTTGTGACGTAGTAACTCCACTGGGCGGGGCCACAAGCTCATACTCAAATTGGAACACATACTGTAACAAATAAGTCACTTTTCACCGTCTATCAATCGTCAAAACTCAAGTTTGGAGAACACGGACTGATCCCGTCAGTAATTACATCATTACATAATGAGAGAGGGCAGCCAGCCTCCTCCAGCCAAGCAACAGGCGACATTCGTGCATGTGAAATTCCGCACTCGTTCAAGTAGACTTGCACACGCCGGGTGGCGACGAGTTTCGCCTGTCGCAGTCGTTTGTCCCCTCGTGTGTCACTCGTGAGAGAGTCAGTCAGTTTTTCAGATAGAGCGGTGACATTAGCATCATAATAATCCCGAAATTCCGAGCAATCCACTGATACTAAATATGTCCTGATTGATCACTGTGGGAGGGATGAAATATTGAGGCGAAGTCGAGCTGTTTTTTACCGCGACGTCTCGGAGTGAAATAATGATCGGTGATAACTTTGATTAACTTCGGATAATAATAATTAACGTGTATATATAATACTGTAATGCTTCTCCGTGCCAATGGCTCCGCCCACAACGCAGAGGCGAATTGCTAATGAGCTACTGCCGCTCTGCTGAAGCGAAGTCCCAGAAAACGGCACAGGTTTTGAGATTTTGGCTAAAAATGGCATAATCATAATTTAAAGACCACTGGGAATGTTTAAAAATAGCTCAAAATATGATCGGAGTGGGACTTTAAATCATCATACCACAAAAATCTGTGAACGTCTGTCTTTATCTACAGATTATCAAATTAACAACTGGTTAGTTAATAACACTGATTAAAGTCTCACAAGCCCTGCAGTCAGATTTGACAAAAAAAAATTAGCTAAAAAAAAATAAACAATAAAGTCAGATTGGACCCAAGACTATGTTAAAGGAACACTCCGACTTTTTGGGACTTTAGCCTATTCAACTTATCCCCCAGAGTTAGATAAGTCCATACATACCTTTTTCATCTCTGTGCGTGCTATAAGTCTGTTTGACGCACCCACCGCTAGCCTAGCTTAGCACAAAGACTGGATGTAAATGGTTGCAGCTAGCATACTAATCCAAATAAGTGACAAAATAACGCAAACATTTTCCTATTTACATGTTGTGATTTGTATAGTCACAGAGTGTACAAAAAACAAAGTCACATGAGACAGACATATTTTAACCGTATAAATACTGGGAACTATATTCTCTGAAGGCGAAGCACTGCTGCTTGGGCGGAGTGATAACCACAGCACCTGAGACGCGCCGTGGTGAGGAGCAGAGAGTTTGTTCAGAGCGCGTCTCAGGTGCTGTGGTTATCACTCCGCCCAAGTAGCAGTGCTTTGCCTTCAGAGAATATAGTTCCCAGTATTTATACGGTTAAAATATGTCTGTCTCATGTGACTTTGTTTTTTGTACACTCTGTGACTATACAAATCACAACATGTAAATAGGAAAATGTTTGCGTTATTTTGTCATTTATTTGGATTAGTATGCTAGCTGCAACCATTTACATCCAGTCTTTGTGCTAAGCTAGGCTAGCGGTGGGTGCGTCAAACAGACTTATAGCACGCACAGAGATGAAAAAGGTATGTATGGACTTATCTAACTCAGGGGGATAAGGTGAATAGGCTAAAGTCCCAAAAAGTCGGAGTGTTCCTTTAAACATTCTATTTTGTGACATCCTGATGCCTGTTATTTTAAGATGTGTAAATTGTCATGGTGTTGTGATTCACTAACACATTTCTGTATTTATTAAAGGACAGGTAATTTATTCATAGAGTTTAGATGGAGGGCTTATTTAATATCCAAACCTTGAGAGACGCTACACGGGATAATTTTTCTATTTATTTCTCTCAGATGTCCTAGGACAAAGCACAAATTCCTTTTTTAGATGATGACCTTGAAAGATGAACCAGTGCAGGGCAGGCCTTTAGCTATGATAGCCCAACTAGCACTTTTAGAAACAAACTGTTTCCACAAAGAAACTTCCCAAAGATTCCTTCGTTAAAATATACTGGTAGATGTTCACAGCTACAATACTGTCACTGAAGATATGCTAAACGGCAAGATCCATATCTTAACCACATTTTTAGATAAGAGGCATAGTCAAACTTACTTACATTCTCATGTGATCCTAATGTTCTACATGCTGGTTCTCCCATAACCCATTAGGTGAGACGGCAACACTGTATTAAAAGTCAGTTTAACAAAAAACACATGGACAACCAGTTGTTTATTCTTTTTCAGTCAAAGTAAACCACATATGCTCCTCACTGCACAACATTGTTGCTTTAGTAATAGATTTTTCCAGTCATTGAATATCTGGCCATAACATCAAATATGGCCTTTTCTGTTACGTGATGATGGTTTTATACTGAATAATCCACATAATTGTATTTATTTTTGCTGGAATCAGTATTACTTGACCTAATGTTCCTACAGAGAGAGAATGAAGGACTTAAAGAAGTAAAAATACTAGTGGTCAGGGCCTGACATTAACACCTGTCAAATGCGGGTGTATTTCAGAAGTGGCGTGTAACACAGTTACTCCTAATGGCCACTGTGGCGGGTTGAATTTTATACATAATATATATAGTTTTCAAAATAGCTAAGTGCAATGTAGTGTTGTCAAAAATTATATAGATTTTTTTTTTTTTAAAGTACATATTGATACTGAAATATCTGAATGCTTCCAATACTCATTTTCCGCAGAACAGATACACTGTATCTCTCTGACACACAAACCCGCCTCCCCTCACTCACTCGCTTCATTTGCTTCGGATGAATATTGTTGCTGTGACCGGGCTTGAATTTAGTTGTGGGATTCTGCGTATTGTGCATTATTTTACACATTCCCACAGATTTTGAATCTGAAATTTGAATTTTGAAAATGCGCGCACATAAATCCGTCTCTCAGTGCTTAAACATTCAAATCCGCACAAAATAATGTCAAAATGCCAGTCTTGGTGAGTGTTCATGCAAACAGTTAGTTTCCCTCCATGGTATCGATGTCAAAATTGTGGCCAGAGAAAATGCTGAGTGGCTTGTAACTTTGAAAAACCACTAGTTACAGTGGCTGGTGAGCAAAAAAGTTAATGTCAAGCCTTGCTAGTGGTTGATCGATATTGATTTTCTTTTAAGGCTGATGATTATATGTTAGAGAGCAGGGTGGCCGATAAATACATCATATTTAATATATTAGAAATAAATATTTTGAAAATTTATATGAAAAAAAATTACACTTTAGATTGCAACTTCTTTGTTTCTGTAACCTTAATATATAAATTTTCCACAAATTAAGACATTGCTAAAATTATGAATGAAAAATAAGTTATACTGTAACCAGCAGTACACTGGGAATAATATTTGGAATCGATGAATGTTATATCACAGCTATGTTCTTCTGCTCCTCAGATCATTGGTATTGGGCTATGTGGAGTGTTTGAGCTCATCAAGGAGACTCGTTTCTCGCACCCGTCGCTGTGCTTACGGAGCCTTCAGGCCCTTCTAGATATGCTCCAGGGACAACAGCCGGAGAGCTTTCAGACCGAACCGCCAGATGTGCTGGGTAAGATGTTTTCTCCTCGTCATATATAAAATGGTAAGTGAATTTGTATAAGTGAATCTGTATATTTCAATCATTGAACCACTGTTGGACCTGCAGAGTCTCTCTTCCATCTTCTGCTGGAGACTACGGTGCGGAGCACAGGGATGAACGATCCCACCGGTCAGACCCTCACTGCGTTATCCTGTGCCTGCCTCTTCAGCCTTGTGGTGGCCTGGGGAGACACTGGCAAAACCCTCCAGGCTGTGTCTGCCATCCTCACCAACAATGGCAGTCATGCATGCCAGACCATCCAGGTGAGGGAAAGTTTTGAGATTGCATTGAGAACCAAATCAGTGTATTAGAATGATTTCTGAAAGATCATGTGACACTGAAGACTGGAGTAAATGCTTCAAAAAATGTGGTGAGGTCTGTCTTTTTTTTTTTTCTGGCTGTCTGTAGCACCTATTGCTCTGCATTCTTTCTTAAAGGGATAGTTCACCCACAAATGGAGATTCTGTACAGGAATGAAAATGCAGGTTTGGAACAACTTGAGGGTGAGTAAATGATGACAGAATCTGACATTTTTGGGTGAACTATCCCTTTAAGGATCCACACTTAAGAAGAGTACTTTGTTTATTTTGAACAATGTTACTGATTATTTAACAGTTTAGTGGATTTCTTGCTTGGTGAGGTTGAGATTTTAGAGCACATAAAAAGCTGCTGTCCATCTGAAGTCAGGATGACAGCACATTACCGCTCATCTCTCAGTATGCGATAGGCGTCACTGCAACTGCATTTGGAGGTCAACAATCGGATTGCCTGAAAATGTCAAATCCCTCTGATTTCCCATCTTTATTATATTACTCTGCCAGCGCAGAGTCCCTCAGCCAATTACTCCTCTTCAGTCTTCTGCCGTCTGCATGATATGCCATTTTTTTTTTGCTTATTTAAATGTCTTAATGCTCTCTGACAATATCACACACTGATTTAGACATCAGAGAAACTCAGTTCATTTGTTGTTGCCAAGGTAACTACACCCTAATTGGAGCATGAGTAACTTGCATAGCTTGTGTAAAGTGTGATATCTGATCCGTCTCTGTCAGTTCACTGTGCACAAGTCCAACTTGAAGTGATTCAGAATGAAAGTGAAAAACAAGCAAAGGGTGTTGTGTATATTCTGATCAAGTGCTTTGTAGAGTTGGATTATATTTTTCATATGCATTTGCTTTGAAATGGCTTAAACATGTTATTTTATTTATTTATTTATTACTTTAAAAAATATATATTTACTTATTTATATATTAAGCCCCATCCTTTCAACCAAACAGCCATTGTTGCACAGTAGATTCAATATACAATGAAAATATATTCACAATTTTTCATAAAATTTTCCATAAATGGAAAAAACAATTCTTGCTAATTTTCATTTAAATGCACCAATATAACATTACATTGTAGCAAACATCAGTATTTAGCCTACTTATTTTTTTCTACATGAAAAAAGAAACCGGGATTTCCATGAATAGATTAAATCTGGGATTCGAATCGATTTACTGACATGGATAGTTTGAAAAGAATTATGGAAATAATGCATGCATTATGAGGTATCTGGCAATACCCTGTCATAATGTAAGACTTGAGTCTTTGGTAAAGAACAGAGAAGTGTAGTGCAATACAACTAAATGTCATTATTGAATTGACTGTAGAGCATCTAAAGCAATAACATTAATGTTTTAGTATATCAATAAACCTCTCTGTCCTGTGTAACATCATTCATCAAAGTACCTCCTTACTACCTCCGGCTGAACTCTGTGGTGGGGTGAAGACCGACACAGTGGTTTATGTTAAAGAAAGATACACATAAATATTAAACGGGGAAAATATTGTGTCCTGGGGATATGATGTGAGATAGATGAAGGGGGGCCTGTGTCCTTGTGAGTGGACTGGTAAAGGTCAAGTGGTGCTGAGAGGTTTGGTAGGGGTGTAACTCCACATAATCACATGAACAACCAGTCACTAACTACACTCTTTTAAGTCTCACAAGCCTTAAAGTACAACAATAACAGTGGCAGTTCTCTTTCATTTCGAAACAAAACTTCAGTGAGTGAGTCATGTCAGTCTGATTCAGCGAGTGAGTGAGTCATTAGACCGATTCAAACAAAGGACACATTCTTTTGACCAAATTGTTAAATACTAGGTGTTTAAAAGAGTTTGAGAAAATTAAGTTAAATTTAAGTTGTTACAGGTTTTGCTTTTATGGATTATGTTTTAAGTTTTGTTTAGTCATTGAGCATTATTGACACGCTTCAGTGTCACTATAATTGTCATTTCAGTTATTGAGGCAGAGACTTTAAATGCAAAAGGAAGAGCCATTCTAAGCTTTTTTGTGCCAATTGTTTTATTTCATTTAAGTAAATGGGAATAGGAGCGGGCTTCACTCAATGATTAAACGTAAACTTTAAGAGTGCTGGCCTGAATAATTAGAATATTTAGAACAGGAGAGAGGCCGCACTATGCATAAATAGTTTTTATTTGCACAAACACGCTTCACACTGAAGAAGGCACGCGCCGAAACGCGCTTGTGCAAATAAAAACTATTTATGCATAGTGCGGCCTCTCTCCTGTTCTAAATTTATTTAATTTAACTCATTGTTTTTTGACAAATGACAAAAACTAAATAGTTTTTCAGTTATCACAACTGTTATAACACTGGTTATTCAATAAACAGATATTACTGTTATTAATCTCTGCTCAAAAGAAATTTTAATTCCGAATTTATCCATATCGTGATGCGTATTGTATCGTGACATTGTTGGTGATACACAGTTACGTAGTCAGATTACTTTTCTCTCAAGTAACTGGTAAAGTAATTGATTACTTTTAAATTGACAAAATATCTGAGTTACTTTTTCAAATAAGTAACAAGTTACTTTGTTTTCCCATTTACATCTCTTGTGTAGAGGCGTTGTGTGCGCTGTGAAAACATGATGCCTATTGTAGTTCTAGACTAAATGTGAGCAGGCATTTACTCCTCTTACTTGCTCAAAAAGAAATTCAGTATCCCTCAAAATGAATCAAAACAGTGTAAAGCAAACTCAGAATATTAGGCAAACCTGCAAAAATTAAATGTTAAATTACACAAATATACTTTATGTATTTAATCACACTTTATTGGCTGCTGACCTTTGATTATCTAATTCAACCATAAGCAAGATTACTTTAGATAAATAGCACATTTGTGTTTAATTTGTTTGTTATTATTTCAGAAGTAAGAGTGTAGAAGTTTCTTCATGTATGTCCTATTCGTTTGCATTCTAGAATGTCAGTACAGCATTTAGCCTGAGGCCTTTTCAGTTCACTTTTGGTGTGTCAGGGCCTTTACATTTACCAAAAATATAAACAAACAAGCAAGCAAGCTCCGCTCAAGTGAGAAAAAGTAACGCTAAAGTAACACATACGTACCATACTTTCCATAAAAAGCAATGAAGTAACGCAAGTAGTTTTTTTTTGTTGGATGCAATGTTGTTTCCTCAACACTGCTGGTCACGCTGTGTTTGTTTTTGCATGTACTAGTGGGGAAATCATAAAAGAAAAATGATGTTGTTTATTTATTGTCTTTGTATTGAGTGCTACCTAGTTTCTCCATGATCAATTCAGACCCAAGCTCAAAAGTGGTGTGGAAAACCCTGTCAGAGTATTTTAGTACAGCATTCTGTCCGAATTAAGTGAAGAATACTCAACTGTATGTTCAACATCTGACCCGATTGTATTTGTGCACCAAAAAGGTCCCCACAATCCTGAACGCACTACAAAGGAGTGTGCAGGCGGTGCTGGTGGGAAAGATCCAGATCCAGGAATGGTTCGGGAACGGCATTAAGCGGGCCGCGCTGATGAACAAATGGGTTCTGAAGGAGGTGAACATGGATGAAGATGAACGCTGTCTGCTTCAAACGGACGGTTCCTTCCTCTACCTGCTCTGCAAGGATGGTCTCTACAAAGTAGGCTCAGGGTACAGCGGCACCGTGCGGGTGAGGACATCTTATGTTTACCTGACCACCCAATGGAAATGAAAGAAGTTATGTTGCCAAGCTAATTTTCAGACTAATTTACTATCAAGTAGTTCTGTAATTAATTTAGTAATTAATAGTGATGCACCAAAATTTTGGCAACTGAAAATATATATCTTTTCAGTTCTTTCTGAAAAGAATTCAGTTTTTTTTATTTGAGTGTTAAGTAAATTCAGTTAATTAATTGAATATTAAATTATCTTTATTTTCAGTTACAATTATTCTGTTAATTGAAAAATTCATTTTGGTGCATCACTAGTAAAAAGTTATTATGTTTTGTTAGTATTCATTTACTTTCTATTGATATAGATTAGAGAAATTTGACACTTTTTTTCCTCCAGAATCGGACAGTTCTGAGATTTGTCAAGTCGTGGATCTGGTTTTGTGCTGAGGCAGCAAGTTGTTTATCATTGTGTTTGTGCGGGTGCTAATAAGAGGCTATCGATTGCAGGGCCATGTGTACAACTCCACATCTCGTATCAGGAACCGTGAAGAGAAAAGGTCATGGCTGGGATTCGCCCAGGTATTGACCTCCTTGTTTTATGAGCGTTTCTCCTGATTGTCTGTCTGCTTATATAACGCCAACAACGTAATCAGTGTGTAGTACTTGATACGGGTTTGAAAGCTTGATCGTATCTCCTAAATAAAGCATTATGTGCTTATGACGTTTTCAACCTTGAACCTCAGTGAACAACAGAAATGTCATTCATTGAACTTACAAAAGCATGTTTCTTGTGGTGGTTTGCTTTGCAGGGTTGTTTGCTCTATCGAGACATGAACAGTCACAGCATGGCAGCCATTAAGATCAACCCAGAGACTCTGGAGCAGGAGGGCACCATCACAATGCCGGGTACAAACACCCCTCTTATGTGCTATTGATCGCTAAGAGCAGGGCAAATAAATGGCTTGACAAGCACACTTTTCTTCCCTTTGTTGACAGGTTTCCTATTAAAACAGGAGGTATCCTAGGGCTTTTCGTTTTTTTCCTTAAATAGCCAATAGCTTTCTATATAACTATATGTCTCAAGATATATTATGTGGTTATTCAAAGTCGTTTGTTTAAATACATATATATATATATATATATATCTTTTAAAGATTGTTTATGACTAGCCTCTCTAAAACAGAATGTTCCTGTAATTTGGACTATAATTTTAAACTGTAAAACTTTGGTTTTTCTTTTTAAATTTCACTCTCTTTCTCAGGTCTACAAGCAGATGGACAGAACATCATATTCACTGATGGAGAATATATCAACCAGATTGCAGCCTGCAAAGATGTAAGTTGTTTTATTCATTGGCGTTGGTGCTGTATCAAAACCTAGTGAGCTGTCTTCTTAGGTAGCATTTTAGGCATCACAGTTGCGCAGGCTGTTCCAAAAGGTAGGCAGCAATGTGCCAAATTATAAGGCAGCGTTGTATGCATGATTCAGGATAAAGGCAGTCCCACAATGCATTGTGCCAAGTGAAAAAAAAATCCAAGATGGCAGCAAGATATATTTATTATTAATATACATCAATAAATGATATATAAAAAATACTTATATTAGTATCAGGCTTTCTTTTGTAATAATTATACTGAGCAGTAAATGTATTGATTTAAAAAAGGTTAAAAATAATAGTGTAGTATAATGCACTACCGTTAAAAGTTTTTGGGTCAGTAAGATATGTATTTGAGTCAGCAAGGATGACATTTAAGTTTTTTTAATGTTACATACGTTTTCTACTTTTTATTTATCAAAGAAATTGTTCTTTTGTGGTTTCCACAAAACTATTAATCAGAAAAACTTTTTTCAACATCGATAATAATAAAAATGTTTCTTGGGCATCAAATCATATTAGAATGATTTCTGATGGATCATGTGACACTGAAGAATGATGCTGAAAATTCAGCTTTGCCATTACAGGAATAACTTGCTTTTTGAAATAATTACAAATATTATAATAGAACACAGTTACTTTGTATTTTAATAATATTTTACAATATGCTATATTTACTCTTTTAATTATTTTTGATCAAATAAATGCTGCTTTGATGAGCACAAGACTTTAAAAAAATCCTACCGATCCCAAACGTTTGAAAGGAAGTGTGTACATAACACTATTCACATGTGCTTCTTTTTTTTTTTTTCTGTACCTATTAGAGTATCCTGCCATTAGCTTAGCTAATTAGCTTAACATGCTGATGTTGAACTCTGGAATGAGTTTCAGAGGTTTATGTGAGTTCCAATTGGTTGATTGCCAACCTGCTAGGTGACAAACTGATATAGACAACCAAGACGTGTTCAAATCGGTTGTTAGACTGTAATGAGAGTGGAATGGATGGATAATAATGCAAGAACCCCACAATTTATTTATTTATTTACCGGTACCTATAACCGATTTTCCTGTCCCTCCCTCTGCACGTCATAAAAACATGATCACTGCCTCAAGTGGTGTGATTGTGGCTGTCAGCAGCACCTGATCTCCTTTGTTTCAGCCGAATTCAGCTCTGCTGTGCGTGTGTATTGAGTGTGTTTGCATAATAGCTGTGTAGGCAGGGGAGGGGCTGCAGCACTGGACGTGTGCATATCACTGGCTGATCATGAGTGGGCAGCAGTTACGGGGAGGGGGATGTGATATTCATATCTGCCTTTGAAGATCCCTTTTTGCATACATGAATGAAGAGTGCTGGGGTTAAGGAGGGAAGTCGTGAGGGATAATGTTTTGAACCGCTGTGGCACTTATCTTTGAGGGAGGAAAAGACGTGCATTTCTTAGCGGTGTGATTTTTTGCCTGGAGCGTCGCTTTTTTTTGAAAGCTTACTTGTATGCTCATTAACAGCTGCAAATCAAAGACTCCAGTGTGTCGTCTTCTGTTTTTTATTTATTTATTATCACATGCTCACTCACACTCTACAAGCCCTAGTCTCACCATAGTGTACACACCCTGAACTTATGCATGTGTGTTTCTGGATGAAACTGGCCCAGTATATGTAAGGGTGCTACTTTGCATATCCCATGCGCATGCTAACATAGTTAAAATCTTAGACTGAAGCCTCTAATGTTGTCAAAGGCTCTGAGATGATGACTATTTTATTGAGCTTTGGAACAAGCCCAGTCATCAATAATTTTTTTTTTAACTGTTCAGTATTAAGACGCAGTCACATTAGACTTCAAGCATGCATAATTTCTTTGGGCATTGAAACAAATCAGATTATCAAATATTTAAATAAAAACAATAATTTAAAAATGTGAAAATACGCCATCTAGTCCACATTACTGCAACACTGAAAACCAGCTACTTTAAAAATATACAGTAGTTAAATTCTGACATTTGCTGACACTCATGTTGTTTCAAACCCATAAGTCTTTCTTTCATCTTGTCAACACAAATAAAGATATTTTTGATGAAACTTCATACATTTTCTTTACCTCCATTGAAAGTCCTTTACATCAAAATTGAGGCTTCAAAAAGTTCATAAAGACATTATAAAAGTAATCCATATTCATCAAGTCTTCTGAAGAGACACGATCACTTCATGTGATGAACATATTAAAGCGCTGTTCGAACGGGACTAGTTATCCAGGGGGACGTTAGAGAAATTCATGTTTCACAGACCTACTTTGCGATTTTAATCCCGTCCGAATCTTGCCATGTCAGTCAATGTTTTTCTCACTTAACCTCTGTAAATATTCCAGGGTAAATTACCTACTGTTTTTTTGGCAAACTCAACGGCCCTCTGAGAAATCTAATCCCGTCCGAATGCGAATGTCTGTGACTTCTGATGTTCTATTATTCGAACGCTTCTTCTCGTGTGTTTTTGACACAAAAATCTGGTTTGCACACAAATCTTTGGCATGCTTTCATTTCGTTTCAATATGGATTAGGGCTGCAACTAACGATTATTTTTCAATCAATTAATCTATCGATATTTTTTTCTATTGTTAATCTATTGTTTTTTCTTCTTCTGAATAGTCTGTTAATCATTTGGTTAATTTACCAATAAATAATAACAAATAATTTTCCAATAAATTATTTCCGTAACTCTATGTATGAACTTTTACCAAATGATATTATTTATCACAAAATGCAGGTTTATGCAGTTTAGGCCTAATTAGCCAAATCAACTGATTTACATTGATTACGTCGACGTGTTTTTCCAGCCCTTATATGGATGGTATCTGATGGAAAAAAAAAAACAATCAAGTAATAAATGAAGCCAAATTGCGGAAACTGCGAAGACTGTCCATTTTAATATCAGTGTCCGTTAAGAGTAAGATACTTCTGATTGGGTGATTTCACTTGACGGTGAAATAATTCCCCATGCAGATTTCACAACAGGTTTAAGTTGGTCATGTGAATTTCACAGCATTGACCAATAGAAAGCTACTTGGTTTAAAAGTGACTTCTGTGTGAGCTGTGCTTCAATACATCACTACACTATTGACAATACATGTAGATCTTTTTTTGCAGTGAAATTTCACCATAATGTCACTGCACCTTCAGACTGAAAGATGACTCTCGAGTCTTCCGGCAACTAATACATGCACAGATCTTTCACAGCCAGTGCATGAATCTAAATAACTCGCCTCGTGGAAGCGACTGCCAGCAGAAAGACATAATTAAAGCTGTAATGAAGTCAAGTAAAAGAGTGACACTGCAGAGTCCCAGGAAGTCCATATGTGGCGACATGGCAAAATCATTCACTACTGAAGACTGCCTTAAAAATTAAGCACTGGGGGGTTTGGTTTGGCAACTTATATAGTCCCACCTCAAACTCATACCATTGGTTGCTTTGACAAACCAAAGTCACTGTATCAAACTAATTGGAATGATCAAACCACATATTAAAAATGTCTTAAAGACATTTTAGTGCAGGGTTTCCAAACCTGCTCCTGGAGGGCCACAACTGGCCTCAATGTGCTTGCTTGTATTGGAATTTGCATATTTAGATGGGATAAGAATTGCTTTAGCATTGAAAAGATGCCACACATCAACCCTGAAGAACATCCTATTGCGCTCAGCTCAGCTTAAGCGTTTAATAACTGTAAAATTGTGCTTAAACGTTTATGCTTGCTGTACCAAACATTTATGTTCCATGAAGATGTAGGCGCACTAGAAAGAGGCAGTGTTTATGATGATTAATGTTTTTGTGTGTGTGTTTTGGTTTATTTAGGACGGCTTTGTGGTGCGAATCTACGCCACCAGCTC
Organism: Phoxinus phoxinus; assembly: GCF_949152265.1. NCBI lineage: Eukaryota > Metazoa > Chordata > Actinopteri > Cypriniformes > Leuciscidae > Phoxinus > Phoxinus phoxinus. The sequence goes on along the minus strand of NC_136882.1, from coordinate 11,664,833 downwards.
AGACCCGGCCCTACAGCAGGAACTGCAGCTCAAACTGGCCAGGAAGTGTCTTCATGCCTGTGGCATCTCGCTCTTTGACCTGGAGAAAGACCTTCATATCATCAGTAAGACCAGTGCTTCAGTGCACACACATCTATGCATGCAATCAGTGTTTAGGAGGAAGCAAGTGTTGAAATGAGCTGACTTGGTGTTGTCTCGACTCTTGTGGCGTGTGTGTTTCTGTCCTCAGGCACAGGGTTTGATGAGGAAGCAGCGTTGATTGGAGCTGGCAGAGAGTTTGCTTTGATGAAAACGGCATCTGGGAAGGTAGGCATACCTCTCTATATTCCTCAGTGTCTCTTCATTCATATTTAACTGAATCTGTGTTCAAGAAATGTTTGATTCTTCTTCATGTGGTGGTGAAACTATTTCTGTCATGCATAATTACAGCATTGGATTAGATGCAGAGATAAAGCAGATCAGGATTGGGAAACTGCCAGTAAACCTGTGAAGAACGTGTTTGGTTTTAAGAAATTATATTTAGGAATTTAAACCTTAAGGACCATTAAAGTCGGCATTAAATCAAAATGTATTTTCTTAATGCATGCTACTTATCTTATTGTGAACGTTTCAGCCATGCATATATATAACTTTTTTTACTTTGATGTCATATCTTCCTGTAATATGTCTCCGCTGATGTTATCTCAGCTGATGTATGAAAATTAGTGCTGTCAATCGAATTAATTGACAATGACAAGCTGCACATAAAATAATCGCATCCTTTGCCAAATCGCGTGCGGTTTCATTCCGATTAATTTTGCATCCCTATTTTTTATGAGAATCTAATGAGAATCACCATTGAAAATAATAAAATATATATATAAAAAATGTAATTACATGAATTAACACATTACGGTAATGATAATTTTTAGAAAAAGTTTCTTTATGCACAATATAATTTCTTATTTTTCTTTAAATTTTTTATCTTCACATATTTCACTCTGCCTTTGCTTGTGTTACTATAAATCCATACTAGAACTAATACAAAAGATTTTGTACGATTAGAGATAACTGGGTCTGTTGACAAGTAATAAAAGGGCACTGATGCATTGTCCTTATTAAATTCAGCTAGTGGACAATCATCTGACTATTAAACGTACATTTATTTTGTAATCCTCATAAATCTACAAGTGTAGGTTGTGCGAGGGTGAATGTGTGTGCCTGCTTGTGCCGCCAGTGTGTGAGAGTTCACACCAGGTCTGGCTGGCAGGGCTGATGGCAGTAATGGTGTCTCTTGTGTGAAAGGCACGGCAGCAGCAGAGAAGGCAGCCTGTAGAGCCGCACACATGCTTAAATAACTGGAAGTAATTTGATTATTCTACGCTTCCAGTTGAGCGCCGAGGCTCTTTGACACTCTGTGAGGCTGGAGTGTTTGAGAGGCCAAAGAGAGCACAGCTTGTGTGTATTTACACATGCTTCTGGAGCAGTACAAATAAAGGGGAGTGGACAGGCTCCAACTGACACACAATAGGCACTAAATGCAAGTACAAATTGGCTTTGGCGAGTACATAAAACAATTGAATAGTAACTTGATTAGGATTTGAAAAAAAAAAGTGTTTTGTTAAGTAATGACCGTAATAATGAATTGCCGGTTTATTATCTCAGTTAGGCTGCCGTTGACAGGTGTGGCAAAAAGCTCAATTTGGACACTGGGTGTGTCTCATTGATCTGAAGTGTTGGAGTGTGTTTTAGGGAGGTGCAGTGAGTGAGTGTGTACCAGGCCTCATGAGATATGGGAGCTGCTGTAGGTTTATCATCCTTTAAAACTTATCTGGAGATTATCCAGTCCAGTGAGCATAGCAGTAAAAACAGGCCTGAATGAGTCATGACTGGGCAACTTTCCTTATAAATGCTGTGGCCGGTAATAGAAGAGAAGGTTATGTAGTTCTTCGGACACATACATTAATGGACTGCAAAATGCTGATGTGTGTTTTCTGTCATGATTGATTGTAGTCCTTGTGTTTTCCATTCCAGAAGTACAGTATTTATTTAATATATTTTAATTAGTTTTTCATTTTAAATTGAGTATATGTGTATGTGTGTATATATATATATATATATATATATATATATATATATATATATATATATATATATATAATAAAATGAATATAATGAAAATATTTAAAATAAAATCTTCATTTAAAATTGTATGTGTGTGTATATATATATATATATATATATATATATATATGGATCACATTTTAATTATATTGATTTTAGTATTTAATTCATATAATTAATATTTAAATACTAATAGTATATGTATGTGTGTCTGACCTACCAAATCTTTTTCTTGTTTGTCTTCAAACACAAGACATGTAACGTCAGGTTTGTTGAATGATCCCAAGCGCTGTTTGCCTTTGCGAGGCACGTATTCAAATAGCACAAATGATATTTCAGAGCTAAAGGGCAATTTCAGAAACTTCTGAAGGCTTGGAATGAGTCATTTTAAGAAGACTTTTATGGTGCTGCTTAGTTTTTTTATTTTTAAGTTTTTTTTTAAGTTTTAGAGCCACTGGTAACCATTCACGTTTGCAGTGCGAACATCCTGTCTGGGGCTCCAAACTGAAATGTACTTTTTCTGTGGGATTTGTGATATGAAGAATTACAGGAATAAAGGGGTAATTTTGTTGGGGAGTGCAAAATAAAAATTATTAAGCAAGAATATTATTATTTTTTGTGTATAAACCATCCATTAAGGGCTTAATGTTTTATTTTTGATTTTTTTGGGTGTTCACACATTGGTTTACAGGAACTAACACAGACCTCTTGAAAGTGAACAGTTAAAAATATATATCTCTTCACTTGAGTTTGCATAGGGCACATTCTCATTTTTTTTCCGACAAGTTCAGTATAAAATTATTATAATCGTGATTTTTTTTTTCATTATGATTATTATTAAATAATATATCAAAACTAAATAAGAAGGATATTACAACTGTTGTACTGTCAAAAAGGATTAAATCAATCAAAAAAAAAATTTGTACAACTGTTAAATTACAACACTTACAATACTATTAATAATAGTATAGTATAATAGTATAATAATAGTAATAAAAGTAATTGAATAATACTATTCAAATTTAATCTCTTAATTTTTAGCAATCAATAATAGAAGTGGTCTAACTATAAAAAAAGTATATATCTTATGTGGAAGTGTCAGGACCCAAAAATGTCCGTCCAATCATTGCATTCTCAGTCCGTTGTAGACACACAGTCAGTGAGCGTCGCAAACAAACTGCAGCCACCTTTTACAGTTCCTTCTGAACCAAAACAACAAGCGTATGCTGCGTTCACGCCATGTCATAATTACTGTAATTAAGAGATGACAACCCGTGACGCTCTTCTCTGAGCTGCTCTCAGACTCATGCATTTCTATGGCAACACTATCATCGCGGAATTGAATCTGCAGCAGTCAGATGGTAAAAGTCAGAGCTCTCTTAATTGTTTCATTATTATTGTAATGTTATGTTCTTTGAGACATGAGGTTATTTAACACCGTCTCTCACGGCGCTTTGCAGACTCTTCTCTGGCTGTGCCATGACATGTCATGTGTTGGCGTGGTTTTGGTTTGCTGTTTGGAGCTAGCTTGCTATTGCTAGCCTCTCTGAAATTGCCTACACTACCTTTAATTCACAGTCTGCACATTTTCACAATAGCACTAAGCCATATGAAATATTGTGCTGCTTTAATCCTGCCTAACATTTACATTTACAGGTTTAGAACAACATGAAGGTGAGTAAACAATGACAGATATTGCATATTTGTGTGAACTATCCCCTTTAATAGGCCAATCAGGCACAGTTATTGTCTGGTGCAAAATAGTTGTCCTGTCACTACTTGAATGCCTTATCTAGTGTCTGTATAAGAGTTCTTGAGTGCCATTTCAGCGGTTCATTTCTATTATCTGAAAGAGGTATTGGTTTGTGCCATTGCACACAGGCTTGATAACACACAAGGGAGTTTTAAACTTGATTGTTTTCCTCTCCACTAATGCAGATCTACTATACTGGAAAGTATCAGAGCCTTGGCATCAAGCAGGGCGGCCCATCGGCTGGGAAGTGGGTGGAGCTGCCGGTCACCAAGTCTCCCAAGTTTGTGCAGTTTTCAGTGGGCCATGACGGCTCTCACGCCCTCCTGGTGGCAGAGGATGGGAGCGTCTTCTTCACAGGCTCCGCCAGCAAAGGGGAGGACGGAGAGTCAAGTATGAACCAAATTATTATCATGTACATACTTGATCTGATCTAATGATTAACGGTCATCCTCTTATAATGGTGTCTGTCTTTAGCAAAGAGCAGGAGACAACCAAAGCCCTACAAACCCAAGAAGATGATCAAACTCGAGACCAAGACGGCCATCTACACGGCCTGCAACAATGGCAGTAGCAGCATTGTCACTAAAGATGGAGAGCTCTACATGTTTGGCAAGGATGCCATTTACAGCGACAGTACCTGTAAGTACCCGTTAAAGATGGCAGGAAAGAAATGATGGCCTATCATATTGCTGTCTGTAAAACCATATATCTGTCCTCTGTGGGAGAGATTATTTAGAGCTAGTACACGATCCACATTCACAAAAGGGGGATACATTTAGAAAACTCCATATTTGGATGTTCAGACTATGTATATAAACGGTTCTTTTTATGATTGGATTTCTGCCAGCTTATTTTTTCTGATATAGTAAATATTCTTGCAGTTGATGCCCTACATACGGGATACTCAGTTTTGCAATTTATGTAGTCACATATCTTCTTTTTTTTAAAATCCTGAAGCAGTTTCAGGATATGCAAATACTGTCATCCATGATTGCTGCATAGTGATGTGCCTCTTGCTGGATATTAAAACACCAAACTATGTGTAGCCCGTTTAAATGGCTCTATGAATATCAGTATTATTTATTCCATGAATTCCGTTTTTTCTGTTTTAATCTTTCTGGGTTCAGTTTTCTGGGATTTCCTTTAAAATTTTTAGTCATAAAAACGCATAACTAATTAATTGAGATCACGAAACTTGTACAATTTGACAATTTATTAAAAGTTTCTTGTTTTCAGTTTTACTTATTCTGGATTCCATTTTAATGTTTTAATTAAACTTTAAACATCAAAAAGCACATCCAATCAGTTTAACTCAGAAAACTTGTTTTCTTGTTCCCTCCCCCCCTCCTCAAATTTAATATTTTTTTTTACAATAGGGACCTATAAAATGTTTTATTTTTTCAGAAATTCTGTTTTGTCTGCTGTGCACAGCACAGCAACGTCACGTGAGTGTAACCGCAATAGAGGCAATAGTCCATCTCCTACGTTTATAGTGGTTAATCTTTTCTCCTTGTATATCGCCCACCCCTAATTTGTGTATCATTCTCTTCACAGCTGCTTTATGTTAAAATGTTATAAGAGATTTATTAGCATGCATGATAATTTTTTTTTTTCCATGATTCATTTTTGACTTGCAGGTCAGGTGTCAGATCTGAAGGGACAGTTTGTAACTCAGGTAGCCATGGGAAAAGCGCACACTTGTGTCCTGACCAAGAGCGGGGAGGTTTGGACGTTTGGAGTGAACAACAAGGGCCAGTGTGGTCGAGACACTGGAGCCATGAGCCAGGCAGGGAAAGGTGAGAACCACTTAATCAAACATAACATGAAAGTTTACATTTATACACTAGCAAAGGCCCTTAAAGGGGTCATGACATGTTTTTTTTTTATTTTATTATTATGTTCCCTTAGGTGGAATTATAGTATTACTATAGTTTTTTTTACAAAAAACTTTTAAAATGTAGTGATTTATGACCTTTTCCCACCCTGTTTCTCATCCTCTGATTCAAACAGTCTGTTTTGGGGGGTGTTTCCCCTTTAAGAGTTTAGTGTTAACGCCCACTGTTATGATTGGCTAATGTGTTTTAAATACATTACTTACAGTTTTTGTCGTCGTTGTTGAGCCCAGAATAGTCGGCACAGACTTATCTTTGAGCAACAGTTTTCTGGCAAAGCCAGCATCATTTTGGGATTTGTTCTCAAAACAGTCAAACGCTTAAACTAACACTGGCGTGACTGAGACGTCCGCAAAAAATAAAGTGCATCCATTTTTCCCTGACGACTGGATCTTTCGCAGCGTATTCAAAGATGTTGTTTGTCTACAGCACATCTGCGTGGCATCGTAAATTTCCCTGTACACAGACCCACTCGCTGTCCGTCGACTGAACACTTGTGAGGCGCGCAGCGCGCGGGCGCGACAATGATACGAAATGAGCGTAGTTGTCTTCCGCTTAAAGTGTTGTTGTCTTGTGCTGGAGGCGGTCTATATGCAAACGCTGGTACGTCACTTCGTACCGTGACGTCACTTCTTACCATGGATCCAGAACGAGCTGTATTTAGAGCTTGATTTAATAAATGATTCGTTTATAATGGGGAGGAAGTCTTAAGCTATGAAACTTGCAGGACGTTTTAATGGTACAAAGACCTCTTATATACCAAAAGATCAAGGCAAATTTGGTTTCTCATGTCATGACCCCTTTAATAATAAATTAAAGCTGCAGTCCGTAACTTTTTAGGGTTAAAAATTATCCTAAATAAATTTGAGCAAGTATATAACCAGCCAGTCTTCAAAACTATCTGCTTGCTTTAGCTCGGTTAAAAACGGTAAGCTTGTAATAATGTATTTAATTCCAGTGGTACTGGTGGATTTCTACAGGAAATTCAAGCATGTCTTTGCGTCATTATGTCACATCTGTACACATAAAGAAGGAGTCTCGGCTAGTAGGCTATATTGCGTGTGAGGATGTTGGAGGTGGAGATTTATAGCCTTTTCTCACAGCACTTGATATAATTAAACTTATCAATTTGATGGCAGATCCAGAAAGGTTCACCAGTGACAATCACCAATGGTGACAACTGGAGACTCACCCGTTGTAAAATGTTAATTTTCCAGTGAAAATTATGTTGGTCATACTTTCAAAAAGTAGAATCTGTGATTCCGAATGCCAGTACCCACACCGGCACGGTGACTGACAACCGCACATTTTCCTCAAAACATTGGATTCATCCGCACTGTGCCGTGTCGAGGCACAACCCATGTAAAGTTGATAATTCCGCGAATAACTGCAATTGCAGATTTCGAACAGAGACAAATAGGAAAAACTTCGGACTGCAGCTTTAAGTACTTTTTGACCATCCTGTGAAAATTCTACCAAATGGAATGATAGGTAGTATAGATGTGCATCTCCATAACTGAGGCCGATGCGATACGCATCTCGATGCATAGCCAACGATACATATGAAGCAGTTACTGATGCGATGTGAAAACAATGTGTTCCTGTCGTAGCGTTTGGTGTAGAGAACATGGCCACCGCCATGGACGAGGATTTAGAGGACGAGCTGGACGAGAAGGAGGAGAAATCTATGATGTGTCAGCCAGGCATGCACAAGTGGAAGCTGGACCAGTGTATGGTGTGCACCGTGTGCGGAGACTGCACTGGGTACGGCGCCAGCTGTGTGAGCAGTGGCCGACCTGACAGAGTGCCAGGAGGGTGAGAGAAACCAAACACACACAAATCACGGTAGTATTTCAGAACAAGAAATTACCATGACTACAGTATTAAATAAAAAAAATAAGCGCTAATAAATCATATTTTCTCAAACATTTTTTTTACAAATGTAGCTACTTTTAACTGTAAAATAATAAATGAATACATCAGTTTTAATGTGTACTTTACATTACTTAACATTTAAAAAAAAAATCTTTATTTGTTTTTTTGCTGTACATTTCAATTTCTTACAACTTTTTTTCTTACAAATGTTTCACTGCATGTTTAGAACACTTGGGTATGTTCTGTCTTTTTTTTAAAAATACTTTTGTTGAAAAATAGATGTAGAGCAGTTTAATCATTTATTTTTAATCAACTCAAGTAAAAGTACCACGATTAAATTCTACTAAAAATGATTCTACTTTTTAATTATTTAGTCATAAAAGTAGAAAAAAAAGATACATGTACTGTAACGAGAGTAGGTTTTGTTTGTTACTTTTTAATTGTGATATTTACTATCATCAATAGGCGCTTTTCCATTACCAGAAAAAAAGTATCTGGAAACAGGTACAACTTTTACACAGTGGAAAACCAAACAAAGGCGAGTCGAGGCGAGGCGAGCTGGTACTGTGTAGTGGAAAAGCGCCTTGTATCTATAGCACTACTGCAGTTTCATGCATCAGTGATAGTCCTCATCCATTTGTGTGTATCTCTCCTCTGCAGGATTTGTGGCTGCGGCTCTGGTGAGTCTGGCTGTTCGTCGTGTGGCTGCTGTAAGGCTTGTGCCAGAGAGCTGGATGGTCAGGAGGCCAGGCAGAGAGGAATCTTTGATGCTGTGAAGGAGATGATACCGCTGGACCTGCTCTTAGGTACTAAGGTGTCATCCAATCATATTCGTTACAGCTCCATAGCCATCAAATCATATCTCTTTCCTGTCTGTGAGCCATTTTCATGTCAAATGTTGAACCATACTGTCTGCATGCATGAAGTATTCCGATTAGGGAAGGGCAGAATGAAAATATAACAACTACAAATTAAACAAACAACATTTTTAAAATATAATTTAAAGTCACCATGAAACGCAAGTTGTGATAGTCTTTTCTTGCCTATTGTGATGTAAATGCGAGCGAAATGGCTTCTTGAACAAGGAAAAAAATGTAGTGCGGAACTTGATTTTGTCCTTGAGAATTGATTGGATCGCTGGATGGTTGTGGTTTTCTATTGCTGCGATTTCATGTCATGAGTGACAGGTTGTCCCGCCCTCGCATCAGTAAACACGTCATTATAGAAGAGGGAGTCAAATTTTTTTTTAAATAAATATTGAAGGGCATGTTTTAAAATACTTTTGTGCATGGATAAATCATTTATAATAAATACTGCAATATGCCATACAAAAGAAGAATTGTCCATTTTGATTTCATGGTGACTTTAACAACCATGTGGGGGAAAAAACATATTAATTTAATAATGACCATGTTTTTTTTATTTTTATCTAGAGGTAATCCTATCTGCTAAAAATAATGAAAAAATAATTATAATAATATGCATTTGCAATAAAAAAAATATATTGCAGCGTTCATAAAAACTATATTGGTTGATCGCTAATTTTGAAAATGTCAGCTGTCATTCTGTCCAGTCCTAATAGAGATCATTGGTCACTGGCTGCTTTGGCAATGTTGTCTCTGTATATTTGCCTAGTGAAGCAGCACTGTGTGTGCGTGTGCGTATGTGTTTTGTTGGGATCACCTCGCTGCTCCTGTCTCTCACTGTCTTGCATTGCGTCTCATGCTCATCATTCACCTGCCTGTGTTGTTTCTCGTTTGTCTCCTCCTTTGGCCCCTCCTGTGCTGGACCTCTGTTATTTTAGCTGTGCCTGTCCCTCCTCCCCCAGGCGTCAATATAGAGGAGCACATCCAGATTCGACAGGAGGAGAAGAGACAGCGGATCAACCGCCGGCACCGGCTAGAGGAAGGTCGAGGTATGACGCCTACATGACCAGACCCCAGAATAAACCCAGACATCCCGCACGTGTTTGACACACACACACCTCTCGAAACTGACGTGTCGCCGCACTATGATGCAGCTTTTTCAGTATTTGCGATATATCAAATATTCGCAATATATTTGAGAGGAATTTTGCCAACTACTGTTCAAAAGTTTGGGGTTTGTAATATTGTTTTTCAAAGAAGTTTTTTATGTTCACCAAGGCTGCACTTACATGATCAAAAATACAGTAAAACAATAATATAGTTTTTTTTACAATTTAAAATAACTTGTCTTTTGTAATATATTAAATTATTATTACTAATTATTACTATTATTACTATATTATTAAAATACATATTACTATGATGGCAAAGTGGCATAATTGGAAGTCTTCATTGGCACATGATCCTTCAGAAATCATTCAGATTTGCTGCTTAAGAAACATTTCCTATTATTATCCAAGTTGAAAAAAGTTGTGCTGCGTAATAGTTTTGTAGAGACTGTGATACATTTTTCAGGATTCTTTGAACGTTCAATGAACAGCATTTATTTGAATATAAATCTTTTGTAACATTATAAATGTCTTTATTGTGATAAAAAAAAAATAAAGCTTAAATTGCTTAATAAAAGTATTAATTTCTTTAAGAACAAAATCTCACTGACCCTAAACTTTTGAACTGTAGTGTTAAATTAAGCAACGTTATAAATATTGAGAATTTCAGTAGCAAAAATAGCTTTTGATTCATTGTTGTGAATCAGTTCCAGCTGTGTTTCAGAAAAATGAATTAAATTGAAAGTTCAGATTCCTTTGCATAATTTTTCAGAAGTATAAACACATTTTTCATGTTTGAAAAGTATCGAGTAAATACATATGGACGTCTCCCTGGTGTTCACATGTCTTGTGTATTTTAACTAGATTTTTAACTTTATTTTTGCACATTTTGAATTTACTTGGCAACAATAGCTATTTTTTAATCACTATTTGTAGCCAATTAAGAGCAAATAAATAAACTGTGATATTTATATATATTTTATAAACTCAATTTTTATTTTTGTATTATTTATTTAAGGTTTTATCATCCAGCCCTAATAGTATAATTTTTTTTAAACATCGAAACTATTTTTTTGGACCATAAAATTACATTTGACCTAATTGAATACCATAGACAGGCCACTGCGAATGTTACTAACCCCCTCACCCCATCAAAACATCTAATCATAATCCATTCTCCTGTTCACTCTGTCATATACAACCTTGATTATGAGCACTTCATACATTTTCCATATAATATTCCTCTGGGTTCATGGATGGAGTATTATTACCTACTCGATAATACTCCAAAAGCGGACTGACCGCCCGAACTCTCAGCCTTCTACCTTACGTTTGCTTGTCTTCTCTGGGAGTGGGTTGCTTGTGGAAATTCCCTTCTTGCTTGTGTTTTCATAATGTACCATGTGTTATATACCATGTTTTATTTTCCATTTGTGAGATGCTTTTCCCCATGCATGTGAAAGTTTCTCTCTCCCCCCATAGGCCCCCTTGTTTTTCCTGGTCCCCTTTTTATGAACCAGCGTGAGCAGGTGCTAGCAAGAATAAGACCCCTTCAGGCCTTTAAGCTAATGCGGGAGAGACTCAAAGGTACTGCGGTCTTCACTACAGACTCCACCTGGAGCCCCATAATGCCGTTCTTTCTTCCTTCCTTCAACAAACTGTACTCTACCGCTTTCTTTGGTCCCAATAACATCTCTCTCTGCCTGCATCTATTCCTCTCCCTCTCTGGTGAACGAATAAACCTCTTTACTACCTCTTTTCTCTTCATAATACTCGATTGGCCATATGTTGTATGCTGTGTGCATTGAACAATCAGACCCTGCAGTCAGGTGAAAAATATCATTGCTAAGGTTTACGATTAATGGCTCATTTTCTCAACTAGACTGAGACTAAAGAATTGTTATGGTAATTATTATTGGGAAAACAGTGGCCAAATCTTCACTTAAAATAGCACATGCTTTTTTTTTTTTTTTTTTTTTGCAAACTGGCTTTTAAGTTGGCATAGTTTTCACAAGGGCTTAAAATAAATCCTTGTGTATGGCCAATATAAATAGAACTTTATGCTTTCTAGTTATTTTAAGAAACATTAAAATAATACTCGTGCTAATTCACCATCTGAATGTGTTTTATTATTTGCCCAATCCAATATCTAGGTCAATATCAGAACTTTTTATTATTATTAAAGGAATAGTTCACCAAAAAAATTCTGTTATTATTTACCCACTTTCATGTCATTCAAAACCCATTTGCTGTTATTATATTAGTTAAGTTTATATTTTCTTAATTTATATGTCATAAAAAGGATGCATCTCTTTTTATGCATCGCTTTTCCATACAATAGCAGTTTATTGTAGGCTTATAGAGCGGCAGAGTGTCTGACTTTCATCTGTCATCTCCTCCAACATGATTTAGTGCAGCAGTATTCGCCGTTGTCATCTTTTTTCTGATTTATGGGTGGAAACTAGCGTTGGGGTGCAATACTGCCACCTATCATGTTGGCATGTCAAACAGATAGTTACTGGCAATGGATTATTTACCATGTTATGTGTAGTATTAACATGAAATCGGTATTTCAATTTTTAAATATCATGCTTATCATCAATATCGGTATTGCGACTACGTTTGGAACGCTTATATCTTCTAAGTGTGAATTTTGTCATTGTTTTGGAGCACTAGCTTATAGATAACCTTAAGGCTAACATATTAAAAGCCAAAAAAACTGTCAATTTTGATTACATGGGGACTTCATTGCTGAGGTTGACAAACTCTAGAAGTACTAACATATTCAGGACAAAAGGTAATGAATGGATCCCAGATCTCAGAAAATATACCAGTGCTGCCCTTTATTGTATACCTAATGTTTTCCAAATGAATGAAGCTCTTAACATCTCTCATCCAGTCATCGAAAGATCAAGGGGAATTTTGATTCCATAGCAGGAGAATGCGCCGTCTAGCTTATAATGTTGAAAAAACAAAAGCATTCATAGCACCGTACATCTAGGCAAGCCAGTGAAATTTGAAGGAAGTCCAAAAAGTGCAAAAAAGGGCAAGGCCCAATCGGTTTATTTTTCACTAAGGAAAACCAATTAAAGTTTGATAGGCAAAAATAAGTTATGGATGGACATAACCAAAGCATATGTATTAAATCTGCAGGAGTCTAATGGCTACAATTACATAAAAGATCAACAACAGTCTTTATTTTTTATATTTATTTATTTATTTATTTTTATTTCGCTATTTTTTTTCCAGTGAATTATATTAATACATTTGAATTGGATAAGACTATGACGTGCACAAATAGAAGAGGCATGAACATGGGACAGGATCTGCTTCCAAGTCTCATCTTCAAATGTGAGGCATAGATCCGACTCCCACTCTTGTTCAATAAATGAGAGAGAGGGAGTTGAGATGGAGGAAATACGCCTGTATAGAGTAGACTGTGCGCCCCTTTTATCTAAGGCTACTACTTTGACAATATGATCTTGCGAAGATTTTGCCGGAAGATTCGGAAAGTCAGGGAATTAATTCTTTACAATTTCTGAGCTGCAAATATATAAAAACGTATAATGTACTTATTATAATAAATTTATATTGTAATGTACTCATTATATATTAATAAAATCATCTTTACATTGGTGGTACACTCTCAATTTAATAAAAATTATTTAAAAAATTGATGCGCTTATACTAATGCACTGTCGCTCACGCACACACATCAAACTCTTCACTGTAAGTGTGAAGCTATATTCCTCTGTGGGCCAGAACTGGTTCTAGACTAGCCCATGGTTATATTCTATTCATTAATTTCAGGACATTTCCTCTGTTTTAAACACTGTTCTTGTATTCAAATGAAGCGCAGTCCTCTGCTGTGCAGAATCGATACAGAAGCAGCTGATCTACACTATCTCAATCAGTCTGGAGTAAAAGGAGCCCACTCTCCTTGTTCCTCATTTGGGTTTGTGCCACAAATCAATGAGTTTAAGGATGTGTACAATCACAACTTCCCGCTCAGTTTATCTCCCGCTCAGTTTATCTCCTTGCCTTTATTCTGTTCCTCCATTGTCCACGCATGTCAATATTTCACTTCTTCTCTGTTTTTCTTCTTTCCTCTTGAGGCATCAGATCATTTCTCTTCCCAGGTCGTTAACAGTCCCCAGATTCACCTGCTGCCTTAAGACATCCATCTCGTCTCTTGCTGTCCTTGTCTGCCCTTTACCTCACGGTGTGTTCTGTGTTACAGATGGCAGCAGTGAACGTGGGGACAAAGATGCCAGTAAGATCACTACATATCCTCCCGGGTCCGTACGCTTCGACTGTGAGCTGCGAGCCGTGCAGGTCAGCTGCGGTTTCCACCACTCCGGTGAGTGAACATCTCTTCTGACCTTGATGAGGTCAAAGGAAGCCATTGTTCATGTTCCCCATCATTATTTTGGATCAATATTTGATGTTCCTATTTTATGGTAAGTGTGAATTGAAGTACTATATCCATTTGTAATGGTAAACCTGTTTTTTATTTTTATTTTGCAGTGGTATTAATGGAGAATGGAGATGTTTACACCTTCGGTTACGGACAACATGGACAACTTGGACATGGAGATGTTAATTCTAGGTAATGAGGTTTTTAAGGGAATGCAGTTGTCAAGTTTGCCGTGGCCATGACTGTCAATCTCCAAAAATAGAATTTGAAAATAAATAAATAAGCATATCTTCATATATACTGTGTGTGTGTATATATATATATATATATACATATATATATATATATATATATATATATATATATATATATAAATATAAATAATTTGTTTACTTTATTTTTAATATTAATTTAATTTGCTAATTATGCATTTACATATTTTTTGTTTATTGACTTATTTTTATTTGATTCATTATTTTTATTTATTTATTTTTAAATGATTGCCAACAAAAAATATCACTCATGGCTCCACGATTTTATCCACACACACACAGAGGGTCTCCCACTTTGGTGCAAGCTCTGCCTGGCCCCAGTACTCAGGTGACAGCAGGCAGTAACCACACTGCAGTGCTTCTCATGGATGGACAGGTCTTCACCTTCGGGAGTTTCTCAGTAAGTTAGCGGTTTCAGTAATTAAGTCTTTTTATATTGGCCTGATTTTATGTTGGTTAAGATCCTGAAGATATATCTTGTGTTGTCTCAACAGAAAGGACAGTTAGGGCGACCCATCTTAGACATGCCCTACTGGAACGCCAAGCCCTCTCCAATGCCCAATATTGGTGCCAAGTACGGCCGAAAGGCAACGTGGATTGGGGCCAGCGGTGATCAAACCTTCCTTAGAATCGACGAGGCGCTAATCAACTCCCACGTCCTGGCCACCTCCGAGATTTTCGCTAGCAAACACATCATCGGTATGTTCTCTTGCTTGATTCGCTTGTGTGGTTTAAAGGGCCTATGCGTTGTCTCCTGTTAAAGTCTCAGTCGACTCCCGTTCTGGTCTCTCTAGGTTTAGTTCCAACATCTGTGTCTGAGCCTCCTCCCTTCAGATGCCTTCTTATCAATAAACTGGACGGGAGCTGCCGCACCTTCAATGACTCGGAGCAGGAGGACCTCCAGGGTTTCGGCCTCTGTTTGGACCCCGTCTATGATGTCATCTGGAGGTGAGGTTCATAGCTGTCTGGAGTCAGCTGACTTAATGGGATAGTTCACCCTAAAATTAAAATCAGTAAACTATTGTTTATTCACCCTGGTGTTGTTCTAATGCCGCCTTTCGTTTTTGGGACCACAAAAGGAGAATTAAAGGTGCACTGGGTAACTTTTTCAACTTAATAAATCCGTTTAGAAATCATTTGGATGGTTAAATAATCTGTTCTGGTGAGAATGGTTACTTTCCCCGCTCCCCCCAGCGTTCCCAGGCGGAAAACCAGCCTTGCAACATTGGGACTAACGTCCCGGTAAGTTGAAAATAGGAAGTCTCGTGAGAAGCGAGAACGAGCGAGAAAGAGCGAGAAACACGAACTGCTTTACTGCTTTTGGGACTCATTTGTTCACCACACCGGCTCCGACCATAACAAAAGCACATGAGCAGCGGTAGAAAGGGGGAGGAGTGCGCCGGCGCGCCGCAAGTGACTTTACGACAGTGATGTGAAAAATATACGCACCCATGCAACACGTGGCGTATATACCAAGTATTCTGGGGTGTATGATAGGGTTTGGTTAAAAACAAGCCAAAGTTGAATGCATTATTTAGTGAAAATCGTGATTAATCAAGATGAATAAATATGTGGCATGAAATTTAACACCTAGAAATCTCCAGACCAGAACTCTGTTTGATGACAGTAAGTATTACAGTTAGCAGATGTGAATGTTATTATAACTCTGATTATTATAACACCTGTATCATGCTGCTCCTTTTGCCGGTGGTTGTGGCAAGCTTTATGCATGCGCTTGAGATGCGGAATAGGCAATATATTACGATAACGCTCATTATGGTTTAGGTATTCTCTCCCATATATTTAAGTAATTAAATTAGGCTAATATAATATGTGATTGGACTAATGGCTTTAATTAACTACTACTAGTCGACTAGATAAAAACTTTAGTCGTGCACGGGCAGCCCTACTTATTTCCCATATTTTTTAACCAGCATGTCACTGCGGGCATTCTGAGCGAGCGGCGCTGAATCTTCATATAAAGACGCTCTCCGCTTTTTCTGCATTTTGGGAAGACAGTCTATTCCTCTTTTCATCCAAAACGTATGCGGCTGTACTGAATAACCGCTCACTATAGTATCAACACTCGTCGATGGACACTAAGGTAGACTCCTGCTGCCTTTTTTGCAGTTGCCAGTTTTTCGTATTTGCCATGCGTCCCGCCGTGGCTCGTCCTTAAGTGCCGAATCAGGTTCGTCGTTTGAAATGTTTGGGACAATGCTCCTCCGCGTAAGATTTCTTTGTAACACACACGGCAATTAGCGAATTTTTCATTATTTCTCGAAACATCATAGTTATTCCACACCGGTGATGACATGACTGGCATCGTGTACGCCCTCACGTGTTGACGTCATCAAATTGTGATCGGTTTCTGAGATCGGCCAAGTTTAGTGAGTACCGATCGAGTCATAAAATGTGATTATCGGCTGATACTGATCTCCGACCAATCGATCGGAGCATCCCTATTTTTAACCAAACCCTAGTGTGTACCCCCAGAACATTTGGAATATATGGGATGTGTCGCATGGGATCAATCAGTTTTTTTTAAAAAGCTTGATGCTGGCCGCTATTCACTGCCATTATATAGGCAAGCACGAGCGGAGCATTTAAAAAATTCTCCTTTTGTTGTCCATAATAGAAAGAAGGGCATACAGCATTAGAACAACACCAGGATGAGTAAATTATAACTTAATTTTAATTTTAGAGTGAACTATCCCTTTAATGATGATGCCAAAATGCCACATTAAAACACTCTTCACAATTTCTCAGGTTTCAGTGGTCTTCATCAGTTCTAATGACAATAAATGATATTTTATGGAATATTAAAACAACTATATCTTCTCAACTAAGCCGTCTCACTGTTCTTTCAGGTTCCTACCTGCCACACGTGAGATGTGCTGCTATAACGCCGTGATAGCAGACGCCCGTGTGCCCTCTGCTTCGGACATCCAGGCCCTCTGCAGCATCCTGAGTCCTGAACTGGCTCTTCCCTCGGGCTCCCACGCCAGCACCACCCGTTCCCATGGAGCGCTGCACATCCTGGGTACCACAACATCATCCTACCTCAGCTTTACTCTGTTTGATGTGCAGTTCACAGCAGTCTCTTGTCAAGCCGGATCTCAAAACCTGTCACTCGTTGGCAGAACATTCAACGCTTGCTAGCCGTTTCTCATTGAGTTTAGCTGATGCTCTTTGACTGACGTTGTCTAAGGAAGTGTGGCAGTCTTTTTGCTTTGTGTCTGGCAAATCAAATTTTCTTTGTCTGTTTGAAAATAAGAGACCATTTTATTATGAAAACACTGTAACTTTCAGAACTTCTTTCCTAGGAAAGAAAGAGCGTATTAAAGCTGCGTAAGCAGCAAACAAACCTTATTCTACAGTTCATACTATAGAGTGGTGAATATATTTGAGCATGTGACCACATTAGAGGATGGATACCCGACCCGAGCCCGACGGGCCGGGCCGGGTTCGGACAGATATTTCAAAATTATGTTCGGGGTCAGGCTTGGTCACATCAGCGCGATAAGGCATTGAACATTTAAAATTTAAAACAGCGTATTATGTAGGTAGCCTATGTGCCTGATGCCTTCACTTGATCATTATGCCTGTCGGGGTCGGGTTCGGTTACTGCTCTGTCGGACGCGTGCCGGGCTCGGACAGAACAATTCGGCCCGATCTGCACTCTAGATCACATGCCTACGTGCCAATGACGCAGATTTCCCCAGTGAGGTAGTTTAGAGGAAGTAGGAAACCATAATTCTAATACTGAACAGAAGAACAAAAGGGTATATTGCGAGAAAGTCAGTCAAACCTTGTGCTGTTTCTGGATGTGTGTAGCACCTACTACTTTGCAGATCCTTCAGACGGATTCTTAAGCATTACAAATTAGCGGCTTTAGTTCTTTTAAATATTGTTGGTCTTTTTTTTTTTTAACGAGGTATTTGTTATTGAAGAATTGGGCAGTTTAAAAACTATATTAGACCTAACTGCAAACTGCCGTCTGTGAAAGCAAAATAGCAGACTGGGAAATAATACAAAATAAAAGTCTTTCAGCCCAGTCTTTTAGTTGTAGTGTGTCAGTTGTGGTTTTTGGTTGTGTGCAGGTTGTCTGGACACACTGGCTGCGATGCAGGAGCTGAAGATGGGAGTGGCCAGTGCTGAGGAAGAGACTCAGGCTGTGATGAAGGTCTACTCTAAAGAGGACTACAGTGTGGTCAACCGCTTTGAGAGTGAGTTCACCCAAAATCATCTATATACCTATAGCTGTTACATTTCTAAATAATATTAACTGTTAAAGGGCATTCACATACAGCAGCTCGAGTGGAAAAACAGCCAGTAGTCAATCATGAGCGATTTAATTGATTTATTTAAAATGTTCAATTTAAACGAAAGGTAAAAATTTGATTGTGTTTTTTTCTAGGCCATGGAGGAGGCTGGGGTTACTCTGCCCACTCAGTGGAGGCCATCCGCTTCTGCGCCGATGCTGACATCTTGTTAGGCGGTTTGGGTCTTTTTGGAGGCAGAGGGGAGTACACTGCAAAGATCAAGGTCAGGTGCTATCTGAGTGTTTCCTTAGTTTTGACCCTCAGCCCACTTCATTCTCACGAGTTTTCTGATTTTTGGTTTGTGATTGAAAGCTGTGATTGTGTTTGCAGCTGTTTGAGCTGGGTCCAGATGGAGGAGACCATGAAACTGATGGAGACCTACTGGCCGAGACAGATGTTCTGGCCTATGACTGTGCTGCTCGGTATGCCTATATTCAAAACAATATCACTTCATTATTTCAAGAATGCTGGTTGTGTAGTGTATCTAGAGAACAGGATATATGCTATAGTTATGTATATCCCGAAGTAAATGTTATTTATAAGTGTTATTTTAGTATTATTTATATACTATTATAGTATTAATTATTATAGTATTAATTATTATTTTGTATTGACTTTTATTTTTATATTTTCAGTTTTCATCTTAAATTGTATTAATTTTATTAAATTTTGAATTGTTTTTTTTTAAATATATATTTCAGTTTTAGTTTGTCTTTTTAGTTTTGCAACCTAAACTCATTTTATTCCAGTTCATTTCAAGTTTTCATCTAATTTAAATGTTATTTTATTACAGATTTATTTTAATTAAAAGCCATGCACACTTTCAGGCTAAACATTGCACAAAAAATGTGGCTAGTTATTAAATTATAGATGTACTGTTCAAAATGAAGACAAATATTATTTTGATCATGATGAGTTAAAGGTGCAATAAGCGTTTTCTGAGAAACGCTGTTGAAAGTGGATCAGGCCGAGCATCAACACACTCGTAGCCAATCAGCAGTAGGGGGCGTGTCCACTCATGATGGGGAAGGAGTGCGAGATGGAGATTTGAAGAAAAACTGTAGAAAGAGAGATGGCTGAGAGACATTACAAAAGAGACTCAGAGGAGTATCACTGGAAAAAGAAGGGTTATGATCAGGCAAGGACACATGTTAATGTTAGAAAAGCTTTCCAGCGCTGGGGAGACGTTAGAGAGTGGGAAGGGCTGAAAACGGATGCAGAGGTTGCGTTATATCTGCTCTATTAGTGAGCAACATTGGTTTTGCTTTGTTGCACAGAACCAAGATATGCTGTTGTTATAATGTTAGCTATAATAACAGAACAGTTTTGAGTGTCATTGTTTGTCTGAACTGAAGCTGATGTGCTACTGGCGATGAACAACCAACTCTCGCTTGTATACACTCTTGTGTACTGTATGTTCAGTTTGTTCTTCCTAGTTGTGTTCATCATCTTTGCTTACTTTTAACGAAACATCCTTTTGCATCGATTTAGCAATGATATAGAGACATCCACTCTTGCATTGCGTGTTTGTGCAATTTGGGGGTGGAACAATGAAGGGAGAGGGGTGTGTTTGTTTGGGTTAATTTCAAATATCAGCAGTGTTTCTCAGGAATCACTTACTGTACCTTTAATGTGAAGAACTATATCTCTGCTAGGTCTTTATACATTGACTAAAATATTTCAAAAACAGCAGTTGATTACTAGACAAAATGAGCAAAATGGCTCATATATACTGGTTATTTGTGATGGATTGTTTTAAATATGCAGGGAGAAGTACGCCATGATGTTCGATGAGCCTGTGCTGCTGCAGTTGGGCTGGTGGTATGTGGCGTGGGCTCGTGTGTCTGGACCCAGCAGTGACTGCGGCTCCCACGGCCAGGCAACCATCACCACTGATGATGGGTACGAACACACTTATTACTGTGATTCTTTTAGCATTATAATACTAGAAGGCAAGGATTATCATCATGAACTCTCTCCTGCAGTGTGGTGTTTCAGTTCAAGAGCTCAAAGAAATCAAACAACGGTACTGATGTGAATGCTGGACAAATACCTCAGCTGCTGTACAGGTACATGGGACATTTTTAGTTCTGTGCCTGTTACTTTCGTGTATCAGGTGCATTATTTCATTCACACACCCATTTTGCTCTAATTTTCCAGGTTGCCCTCTAATGATGGTAACACATCCAAAGGAAAGCAGCAGACCAGTGAGCCTGTTCACATCCTCAAGCGTTCTTTCGCCAGGACCGTGTCTGTGGTATGTGTGTGCATACCGGTAAACATTCTAATTGCTTATGGGTTTTTACCATTGTGTTTTTTTCCCCTTCCAGAGGTAATGTTATCCTCAAAAATACATTAAATGTAATTCATTTTTACATACAGAGTACAGCCTGTATGTCAAATATTTGATTACGTTTTACTTTATGGTTTCACCACTTGACACAAATTACTGAAGCCAAGTTGAAAATTGTGGAAGCCACTTTTTAGGCAAAACTGGAGATATTTTCATAGAGAAATTCATACATTTATATGAATCAGAAAGTTAAAAAAAAAAGTCAGACAGTTTGCCCTTTTTGTCATGGCAAGGACTTTTTAAACTAAATTATAAAAAGACATCTCTTTTCCACCATCGCTGGCATCCTTGTTTGTCATTGACCCATAAATATGCTCATGCTCAGCTTCAAAAGTTTGACCTACAATTTCCTGAAAAGGAGATGTTAGCATTACTAGCTTGTATTTTCATAAAATATGCTTCTGTCTTATAAGAAATTGGCAAGGAACAGATGAACAGCAGCCAATTTGGAATGGTTTATTCTTTAGTGTATTTTTATTGCGTGTTATTCTTTAAGGAAATCCCTTTACTATTGGGGCTTTTTTCATGGTGGTCTATCCGCTTGGTACAGTCAAACAAACAAGCTAAGTTAATAAAAGGTCAGATCCTTGGTTAATTTCCAACTTTTCTAAGTGTGTGTCTGTTCTCGTCTCAGGACTGTTTTGAGTCTCTGCTGAGTATCCTGCACTGGAGCTGGACCACGCTGGTGTTGGGGGTGGAGGAACTGAGGGGACTGAAGGGTTTCCAGTTCACAGCTACTCTTCTGGACTTGGAGCGCCTGCGGTTTGTGGGCACCTGCTGCCTGCGACTGTTGCGTGTCTACATCTGCGAGATCTTCCCCATTTCTGGTATTACATCTCCTCTGTTGTTTAAAGGATGTTCAAGTGGCGGCCCACTAGCTGTTTGTCAGCTAACAATGGAAAATTGGCTGAAAAATGATCAAACATCTTAATTATCATTTTAAGAGGTCTTATATTTGAGGATAGAAAAACAGGAATCGCAATACAGCCTTATGTGAATATTAAACTTTAGTCTTTTTGAATGAGTGAAATTTTTATATTGGCATATTTCGTGCTTGTTTATAATTAAAAGTCCTGCATTATGCTTAACGTTTTTTTATTTCTGGGTTATTATTCGTAAAGGTTACACAAACTGAAGAGAGCATTATATAACACACATTATTCAATATATAGATTTTACTAGTATCTGTGTTTTACGAATATATACAGTTTACACACTTTAAAGTCGGTCTGTAAATAAATATTTATTAAATACAGTTTGAAACAGAGATATTTAAAAACGAATTGTACGTTTTGCATTCTAATAAATTAATACATTTTGCTTGTAAAGGTCGTTGTTTTTATTAAAGAGAATTTTATTGTAAAAAAAATATATATATGAAAAATGTTGACAGTACTTACCCTTAAGTTGTTCCAAACCTATATGAGTTTCTTTATTCTGTTGAACTGAAATATATTTTAAAGAATGTTGATAACCAGATAGTTGATGGCACCCATTGACTTCCATAGTAGGGAAAAAAATACTATGGAAGTCAATGGGTGCCGTCAGCTGTCTGGTTACCGACATTCTTTAAAATATCTTCTTTTGTGTTCAACAGAAGAAAAAATCTCATACAGGTTTTAAACAATATGACGGTGAGTAAATGATGACATAATTTTTATTTTTGGGTGAACTATCCCTTTAAGAGCGGTGTTAATCCCTGTGCAAATTGATTTTGAACACTGCTGTGACTCTCTTGACACTGTACTAGTAGACCTTGTCGCCTGCTCTTATTGTTACACACTGAACCCGTGCTGTCACTTCTTGCTGAGTCGTACTATCAATGTCACAAGTGTAATTCCCTTTGAGTTACAGATGTAATCTATATTGATTGGCAGGGTCTCATGTCACACTAGTCCTATAAGAACATGTAA
The DNA here is from genome assembly GCF_949152265.1 of Phoxinus phoxinus. Taxonomy (NCBI): domain Eukaryota; kingdom Metazoa; phylum Chordata; class Actinopteri; order Cypriniformes; family Leuciscidae; genus Phoxinus; species Phoxinus phoxinus. Next base: position 11,641,955 of record NC_136882.1, on the reverse strand, counting down.
TGAAGAGGAAGACCGCTTTGGGCCAAAGGACTAGTCTTGAGGACCTTTGACTGAAAGCATGCTGTTTAGACAACATCACATCTACATTGTATCTTATACTTCCTGTTTGTGTCTCTTATCTAGCCAGTACCAAAGCTGTTGTGGAGGAGTCCAGCAAGCTGGCGGAGTGTGTAGGAAAGACACGAAGCCTCCTGAAGAAGATCCTGTCAGAAGGAATGGATAACTGCCTGACCAAGCTGGACAATGACCCGCAGGGATATTTGAGTCAGCCCCTCACGCTGCTGGAGGCCGTGCTGCAGGAGTGCCACAACACCTTCACCGCCTGCTTTCACTCCTTCTACCCCACGCCAGCCCTGCAGTGGGCCTGCCTCTGTGACCTGCTCAACTGCCTGGACCAGGTATTCACAAGCATTAGATTGAAGTTGTGCTTAAGGGATTGTCCACCCACAGGGATAGACCTGCGTGTCGTTCCAAACCTGTATGACTTTCTTTTTTCTGTGGAACACAAAAGAAGATAATTTGTTGAATGTTGCTAACTAATCAGTTTCGGGTTCCTGTGACTTCCACTCTATGGAGAAAAATTCAGTGGGAGTCGGTTTTCCAAAACCGTATGGGCATCAACATTCTTCAAAATATCTTCTTTTATGATTAGCAGAAAAAAGAAAGTGAGTAAATGATTCCAGAATTCTCATTTTTAGGTGGACTATCCCTATAAATCAGCAAACGGCTAATGTTGTCTCATTTTGGCCAGTCTATAAATCATAAATGGATGTCAATAACATTTCCAGGTCATAATTTCATTCAACATCTAATGGAAGAAATAATAAATTATGATTTGCATAAATAAACTTTTGCCCTATTTTAGGACCATTGTTAATTTTTTAAAGAACTACTCAATTTAATTTATGCTTGGTAATACAATATATTACAGTCATTGTAGTACACTATTGGAAATCTAATGTTAATCAACATCAAGAATAATGTGGAACACAAAGTCAATTAAATGATATATTTGGGTTGAAATGTGCCTACTTGTAATAAAAGCAATTCAAACTGTATATATTTGTTACATTTGACATTATTATTAGTATCATTATAAAACGTATGTCTTTTTCAATATTTATAATTTTTGTAGAATATTTTTGTGTATTGTGTATTTTAGTTAATTTGACTGATAGGGTTAATATGGGGGGAAATTTGGCATTTCCAATATATATATATGTATATATGTGTGTGTGTGTGTATGTGCGTGTGTGTATGTTTCTTTTAATTTTGGGGTGAAATGTGACCTAGATACGTTTTTGTGAGAATCACCTCTTTAACTGAGAGGCTTTTTCAGCTGAACCACTTTCAGTTCCCTGCTCTTTCTGCAAATGAGCCGCTTGACAGATTTAGGCCTGATGAATTTGAGCTCTAAAATATTTCCAGTGACACTCTAAATCAGAAATAAAGCCTCAATATATATATATATATATATATATATATTTACATTTTTTTTCTGATAAATACAGTTATTAATTGATTTGTATTGGACATCTAGTTAACTGCAGCAAGTCTCTACTAATAATAACATTGACCTTCATGTCGACCTCTAGGACATTCAAGAGGCGAACTTCCGCACGTCGAGCAGCCGTCTGCTGGCTGCGGTGATGTCAGCGCTGTGTAACACGTCGGTCAAGCTGACCTCCATCTTGCCCATCGCGTACGACGGGGAGGTGTTGCTGCGCTCCCTCGTCAAGCAGGTCAGCACAGAGAACGACTCTGCCCTGGCTCACCGCTTCCCCCTGCTGGTGGCACACATGGAGAAACTCAGCCATGTGAGTACCATCATCTGGTCAAACATGCATAATCAATTAAAACATTGTATTAATGTTCCTCTGCTTCAGCTGTTACAAAATTCTCTTTTTGTCGTGTTTTGATCAGACGGAAGAGAATCTCATGGGCATGACGTCTTTCCGGGAGGTTCTGGAGAAGATGCTGGTCATTGTGGTGCTTCCTGTGAGGAAGAGTCTGAGGAAGGAGGTTGAACTCTTTTCTCCTCATCTGGTGTCCAACACCTGTGGCCTGCTGGCCAGTATCGTCAGTGAGCTCACCGCCTCTGCTCTCGGCTCTGAGGTTAGAAGGACAGATCTCCTACTTCTCTCTCATTCCTCTCTTCCTCACATACACACACTCTTTTTCTTCGTCTCTTTGTCCGCAGAGCACTCGCCTGCTGCTCTAATTGCATTACAGCCACCGCCTCGCCATAAATAGCATTGAGATGGTGGAGGAAAAATTCTATCTTCATGTTCATGAATCTGTATCTGTATCCGTACAGCTCCTCAGAAAGCTCACACGTCTGTTATTCTGAAAGTTCAAAAGATCCCTCTACCATGTCCTTTGTTTCAAATAGTTTATATTAAATTAAAATGTATAAAGTAAAATTATACATATACAGTATATATGTATACTACATCAATGCATATCAAAACTGGAATATCTGAAACTCTTCCGCAGGATACACAATACCAGCTGCGCGTTCTCGCTCTCTAATCTCTCCGACAGCGAGTTGACACAAACCTTTACTCACTCGTTTAATTTGCTCCTGATGAATATGTTTTGTGTTACTCATTCCTGCAGATTTTGTGTTAACCCAAATTGTGTTCACATGGCTAGATAAAACAGTATAATGGATCTGTGCATCAGGTCTTAAAGTGACAGCAGCCTAATATACCAACTGCCAAATTATAAGACAGTATTAAACATATCTATATGGTAGTTTTTCCCTGTGGTATCAATGTCATATATTATATATATATGTATGTGTGTGTATGTATGCATGTATATGTGTGTATATATATATATACACACACACACACACACACACACACACACACACACACGCAAACACAAACACAAACACAAACACAAACACAAACACAAACACAAACACAACACACACACACACACACACACACACACACACACACACACACACACACACACACACACACACACACACACATATACATACATGCATACATACTCATGTGTATATATATGTATGTATGTGTACCGGTATATATTTGTGTGTGTGCCTGTTTATATACAGTTTTTTTTTTTTATTAATAATATATTTAAGCTTCTTCTCCCAGGCCGTTTGGGCCCTAAACCAGGACATTTCTAATTTATGTTAATCTTTATAATTAATTAATTTCTATTCTGGCTGTTTTTATTTGTATTTCTATTTTATTCTTATGTGTGGAGAGTGTGAAAAAGCATTTTACTTCACGTGTGTGTGTGACACATTTTTTATTTCAATTTCATATATAATTATAAAATATTGAACACATTTTTGAAATATAAAATATATTTATTTAAAACTGAAAATATAGAATGTTAATATAAAATTAATACAATGGCATGTTATAATCATGGTTAAATCATTTTCAATTTAATTTACTGAAGATTAACTGAAGTACCTGTACTTTTTTTTATTACATATTTTGTAATCTGATCAATAAGAGTGTGCTACACCAACAGTCTAACACGCTGAACTGTTTTAACATTTTACTATTTTTTAAAATCATTGAATGCTGTAGATTTATTTCCCATAATTATCGTAAAAATGAAAAGGGCACATATTCCGTCTGGCGTGCTCATGCGGGATTGTTGTAGTAGGAAGCTGAGTCATGAGAACAGGTGTGTCCTCCACAGGACCACAACAGTCTACTGCAGTCTGTCTCTCTTCGATGGCTCTGGAAAAGGCCATTGGCCCGTTGCCATGGTAACTGGCATGTCATGCTCGGTTAGAGATTGTTATGGAGACCGTTACAGCTTCTTTGCTGCTCTTTAACACTGTTCGTTACCAAAGGTTGAATATAAATCGTATGCTGGCTAATAGAGTAACAGAAATGGCATCCAGTCTCTGTTGTTTGTCATAGCACAGGAAGAGCAGGTTTTTAGGTGTTGGTTGTCATGGAGGCTGCTGTTCAATAACAGAAACATCCTCTCTCAGTTAGTCTCGTCTGGCCTACTGCCACCTGCTGGAAGAACATGCGAGTTCTTCTTCAAAGGATAGTTGACCCAAAAATGTAGCGTTTTTTATGTACAGAACTATCCATTTACGGTAATGTGCTGTGACTCCATAACAAATATAAAATGTAAGAATGCCTCTAAACTAAGTGTAAATCCTTATCTACACTTTTGAAACTTCTTGACTGTTGTTGTGCAGGTGGACGGGCTGAACTCCCTGCACTCGGTGAAGGCCACCCCCAACCGCTTCACTAAGACCAGCCAGGGACGCAGCTGGAACACGGGGAACGGCTCCCCCGACGCCATCTGCTTCACTGTGGACAAGCCAGGGGTGGTGCTGGTGGGTTTCTGTGTGTACGGGGGAGGAGGCATCCACGAGTATGAGCTGGAGGTGCTCGCTGATGATGTAAGTGCTTTTCTAAATAGAGGTGGTGCATGTCACTTTCTCAGCCGGGCTGAGTGGCAGAAGAGCTGCTGCGTGACTGGATTTAATTGGGGAAACTGCGAATAGTCGAGTAAAACGAGCGGTTATCAGGTTAAACTAAAGGTTGGGCTCGATATAGTGTTCCTTACAACTTACCAACGATCCATGGATATTGACATGCAGCCAGCAACCATGTTTCCTGACATTTATATGTGCCTGATTTCTACACCGGGGAAAAACATAAAGCAAATTTGCCTGTTAATTCTTTATATAAATACAACATAGGTAGGTCTCAATCCGGGTGATCACTTATATCAATGTTATATATATCATCATATTGTCCAGCTCTAAAACTTGTATAGTTTTTTTGTCAGTGTTTATTTAAATCCAATTATGAGTTGTCAATACAATATACAGGGTATGATTTTACCCCAAATTTCAGCATATTGACTCAAAATAAGTGCAACTCCACCTTTCGCTGCCTGGGTCCAGTTGTTTCTATGAATTGCAGCGATCCATTTGCTTCTCTGTTCTGTAGCTCTTGGCAGTCTGTAAAAATATACCTCTGATTTCTTGTCAAATCTTTTAATACAGTCAATCGCAAAGCTTGTTCCTGTTTTAGATGTGTTTAGATGTGTTGCCGCTCAGTCTTTTGCCACTCAGGGGGCCCAGTCACTCCGGCCGACGGTGACGTCACGCATATAACCCTCTATTCATCATGAAAACTATCTTTTTAGCCATTTAAAGTAATAGTTCACTCAAAAATGATATTTTTTCCCATAATTTACTCAACCTCAAGTTGGCTTCTTTCAGCCGAACAATCAGCTTTATATTACGGTAAATAATATTCTAGCTCTTCCTAACTTTGTAATGGCATTGAATAGTGACCAACTTTTTGAAGCTCCAAAAAGCAAATCAATCCAGCGCCCGTACGTGTGTTCACAAGAGAGTTGTGTGGTTTTTGCATGAGGCGTCTATGCTTACGCCTACGTCTTAAGGCTGATTTATACTTCTGCGTCGGACCTACGTCGTATCCATCTACGCTGTAGGTTACGCATCGGTTTCCGTTTATACTCCTGTGTTGTTGTCCGCATTGACGTGCAATTTCACTTGCAGAGGGTGCATGGGAAAACCGAGGCAGGGGTTCTAGCAGACCAATCACAGCGCTTGCGTCCGCGTAGAATTGGTGTGTTACATTTTGGGAGAGGTGTACGTCAGGGTATGCCAAAGGGTATGCATCCTACACACAGCCTACGACGTAGCTACGGTGTGAGTTTGACGCAGAAGTATAAATTGGGCTTTACGTCATACGTCGGGTCAGAGGTCACCCTTCCGGTGGAACTTGAATCTTTCATGAATGTGCTTACAGCCGTTGCTGGAAACACAGCAGACAACAGGAGCATTTAGAACTGATAAACACTAGTAGATACTAAAAATACTTAAGTTACAATAATGCTCACACACACTCTCATGTGCACAACTTAATAGTTTTAGCTTCAGTCTGAACCAGACCAAAACACGTACCAAATAAAACCGACGCCTTTAAAGCACACCACAAACTTTACATTAATGTTTATGAAGTCTTTGAAGTTCCCATTTATTGTGTTGATAGCAGATACCTATCCTGGCTCTACGGGTTGGGATAAAACACCTTGATGTGGATGGCCGAGTTATTACGGCCTTTAAATGTTAAAATAGTGGGTGCACTATTTTTTATTACTCGCCATTGTACGCTAGCGAGACAGGCACGTCAGAGAAATGTCAGTAGGCTATAATCAATTATGGTCTTTTGCGCCAACGATGCAGAATTGTCCACATCCGCATCTTCTCATTCCTTGAAGTTGGAGCGTGTGAACGATTTCTCCCAATGTCTTACCCGGTTGTTTTTCTCTGTTCCTGTTCTGTCCATCTGTCCTGTTTTATCAGGCTCAGACGGAGCACCCTGGAGATTCCGCCCACTCCCACAGATGGACGTCTCTAGAACTGGTCAAAGGCACTTACAGCACTGACGACTCCCCCAGTGACATCGCTGAGATCCGTCTGGACAAAGCTGTTCCTCTGAAGGTGCTGTGAATTTTACACATGAATCACGCAAAGACTACACTTCACTTCGGCACAAACTCACTTCCACCCTGTTGCTCTTGCAGGAGAGTGTGAAATATGCTGTCCGCCTGCGTAACTATGGCAGTCGCACAGCCAATGGGGATGGAGGCATAACAACCGTACAGTGCTCTGATGGAGTGGCGTTCACCTTCAGCACCTGCAGCCTGAGCAGCAATGGCACCAACCAGACCAGAGGCCAGATCCCTCAGATTCTCTATTATAGGTCCGTACTAGGCTTGCTACAATAGTCGGTGTTACACGGTGTTCAGTCACAACACCGGTGTCATCACTTGCCCACCGCGGCACCAAAAAAAAAAAAAAAAAGTTTAAAGCGTTAAAAATATTTAACGCAATTGACTAGCGTTGTATGATCCCGCTCTTATTAATGTGAATGCTTTTAAACCGTTCAAGCGCGACAAGACTAAAGAGACCGCGCTGTAAGTCCTGCCTATTACATGCACGCACGCACACACACACACACACACACACACACACACAACCCACAGAAAAGAAGCGCGTCAGTCACCTATCGAGTTCTCTTTCGGTATTGAACAAACCATAACACACACAAATTATGAAAAAAATGTCTGTTTTGTCGAGTGTCCTCATAAGAGCAGTCTTAAATGATTGAAATAAAGTCTTAAATAGAGATTTGTGAGAAAATGGGACGCGTGTCAGATCGCGTCTCTGTCAGCAGCGGCCAGTCTTAAAGTGTCTTTAATGTTAATCAATGAAACAAAGGTAAGAGAGCACATTACTCACTCAGACCTAGCGCCAGGAGGATTATTATACCAGTAGCCTAATAATCATGAATGCACTCCGATCTTTTAACACATCTCCGGCGAACGGGCCGGCTTCTTCACGCAAAAGAAAAACTCATCATGAAGTGCAGTGAAATCCAGCGACCTGTGTGGCGTTTCCTGATGGATCGAGGTTGTTCGTTAACTTCATTTTATATGTGCAATTCACACGAGCTCTAAGCGCATGCGAGAATGCTGCGAGTAGTCAAACTTTATTAATGAAATAGAAAATCAGAGGGAATCATTTCTGTTTTTTGTTTTTTTTTACCGGTTGGCGGGTCACACGGCTTTCATAGTTTTCAGTTACGTGACTGGTGCGGAGACCTGGAGTGTTATTTACATTTTTTTATTTAGTATTATTCATATTTTTTTTTTTTTTTTTTTTTTTTTTACATCGCTCCTTCCACCCGATGAAACCGATATTACCGGTGTTGTCACAAGTCGATTAACCGGTGGGAGAATATTATCACCGTCACATCTCTAGTCCGTACTATATTCTTTTATCTGCGGACAAAATTCCTTCTTATTTCTAAAGGATGCAACTTTGTTGACGGTGATTGTTTGCTACAGGAGTGAATATGATGGTGACCTGCAATCACAGCTGTTAAGCAAAGCCAATGAAGAGGACAAGAACTGCAGCCGTGCTCTTTCTGTAGTCAGCGTGGTGGTGCGGGCGGCCAAAGACCTTCTTCACAGGGCCTTTGCTGTGGACGGTGAGCATCATTTCCTTAGGTTTCCTCAAATACTTTCCCGTCTGCCAATTTGTTGCACAAAAACATAGTCCCAGCCCACCCTCACAATATTTGTTGAGATAATTTTAGCATGATAGAAATAACAAATTATATATTGCATTATAATACACATATCATACACTGTTTGTTCGTTGGCCAGAGGAGAACTGGCCCCTCGACTGAGCCTGATTTTTACCAAGGTTTTTTTCTCCATTCTGTCCCTAATGGGGTTTTGATTCCTTGCCACTGTTTTTCGCCTTTGGTTTGCTTAGTTGGGGACATTTAATTTAATATTCAACAATATTATTGATCTGCCTGCATTGACACCATTATATGAGAACTGAACTGAGCTGGACGATGACATCACGTTTTTTCCCCCAGAGCGGCTATATATATATATAAATGAATTAAATGTATAACTTTTTACAACATAAATTAAACATCACTGAACTTACTTAAGCTGGACTGTGACACTATTTTCTTCTAGAAACAAACTCTGTTGCGTTATTTTCCTGTTGTCTCTGTAAAGCTGATTTGAAACAATATATATCGTAAAAAGCACTATATATAAATAAAGGTGACTTGACATATCATAATGCAAAAAAAGATCTCGTTCTCATAACCGTGATGAAATTGTAATTGAAAAGTCTTTGTTGATCATGGTAATGTTCAGTACAGTAATGTGAATCTCATGCGATTCATCATTAAGAATAATGGGAATTAAAAACAAACAAAAGTAAACTGCATTATGGTATGAGAATATATATATAAATATATATATGAGATTTACCTTTATAGATCAGCATCATTAGTTATTTACTATGTTACTGATGTTTCTACAGTTGAAGACATTCCTGAACTCCTGAGTTCCTGCAGTCTCTTTTCGATGCTGCTTCCACTTATTTTGGCATACATCGGTCCTGTGGCTGCATCTGTTCCTAAGGTAAGGGAGTTTTTCTTCGTGGAATTGGCAACCTTGGGTCTTGATGTGACAATGATCAGTGTCCTCTTGCCAGTCTCCTCTAGTCTATTGTTAGCTTTATTGTTGACCTTTCTCACCTTCGCCTAACTGTTTTAAATTTCACAATTTTCTTTTAGGCTGCAGTGGAGGTGTTTGGTTTGGTTCAGGAACTTCTTCCGGCTGTTTCTGCCCTGAACCAGAAATATGCACCGCCTGCCTTCAATCCTAACCAATCCACAGACAGCACCACTGGGAACCAGCCGGAGCAGGGCCTATCAGCTTGCACCACCTCTAATCATTATGCTGTCATAGAGAGCGAACACCCCTACAAGCAGGCTGGTGTCACCCAGTACAAGGTACAACATTAGTGATCACTTACTGAAAAATGAGGCAAGTCAAATCTATCTAGCAACTGCCTAGCATTACCCTGAAAACTACCCTGAACATCTTTGCAACCATCTAGTAACTGTCTGCAAACACTTTAAACACTGTAGCAATGCTCTAGGAAACACTCATAACTAGGGATGGGTATCGTTAAGGTTTTAATGGTATTACTACTCTTACCGATACTGCTTATCGATCTGGTACTTTAACTGTATTCTTATCGGTTCTTTTTGTTATATTAAAAAATAATAAAAAAGAAAATAAAAAATTAAGACATACACTGCATTTAAGTGAATAAACTGTTTAAAGGGTTAGTTCACCCAAAAATGAAAATAATGTCATTAATGACTCACCCTCATGTCGTTCTAAGCCCGTAAGACCTCCGTTCATCTTCGGAACACAGTTTAAGATATTTTAGATTTAGTCCGAGAGATTTCTGTCCCTCCATTGAAGCTGTATATACAGTATACTGTCCATGTCCATAAAGGTAATATAAACATCATCAAAGTAGTCCATGTGACATCAGTGGGTTAGTTAGAAGTTTTTGAAGCATCGAAAATACTTTTTGGTCCAAAAATAACACAAAATAAGACTTTATTCAGCATTGTATTCTCTCCCGGGTCTGTTGTCAATCCTTCACAGTTACGCTGCTGGCGTAAGACGCTGATGACGTGTTATCTGGTGCGCCCGAGCTTCATTTATAGACTGAGGGAAACGCACGCTGTAAAAGTGTCTCATCCGCGACATGCACATTTACGCACCATTAAAAAAATGATATCCACGCAAACAATGTAGAATAGCTTGAATATAGCGTGCGTCTTCCTCAGACTGTAAACGAAGCTCGGGCGCACCAGATAACACGTCAGCAGCGTCACTGCGGAGTCCTGAACGCAGATTGACAACAGACCCGGGAGAGAATACAATGCTGAATAAAGTCTTATTTTGTGTTATTTTTGAAACAAAAAGTATTTTCGATGCTTCAAAAACTTCTAACTAACCCACTGATGTCACATGGACTACTTTGATGATGTTTATATTACCTTTATGGACATGGACAGTATACTGTATATACAGCTTCAATGGAGGGACAGAAATCTCTCGGACTAAATCTAAAATATCTTAAACTGTGTTCCGAAGATGAACGGAGGTCTTACGGGCTTAGAACGACATGAGGGTGAGTCATTAATGACATTATTTTCATTTTTGGGTGAACTAACCCTTTAAGTGAATCTCCAAGATGGTCATTTTGACACATTTTTGTGTATATTTGATTGTTTAGCACACGAAGCCCAAAGTATATGGGACTTTTTTGGAACAGCCTCTATTGCGTCGATTTTGGTGCTTTTAATAGCTTTTTATAATCAGACGCAGTTTAGCAACAGTAGAGACGGGATTTTACAACAATCACCAATCGTGCAGATTCTGACGTTACGTTTGGGTTTTAGGGAGAAATGACAGCGCACCGCTGTGAAGGGAAGGAAGTTGCGCTAGACAGAATGCGGATACCGTTTTTAATGGTTTTACCTGAAATATCTTCTTTTTTATAATCATTGAAAGCCAAAATCTAAATCTAAAAAAATGTTTGTCAGCTTGCTTTTTTTTTTTTATGACACTTACCCACATTCAAATGTTGATCAGAAAAAGAATGCATGAAGCTAGAATAGAACTATTTTTTTGTTTAAAAGCAGAGGGTCTGTTCCTTCTTTTGTTATATCGCATATTCAGATATTCATACAACAAAATATCCTGGGCGCCATGAAACGTTTGTGAAAATGATAAAAAATGCTGGAGGTTGCTTGCAACTTTTTTCAAAAAATGCAGGTGGGGAAAGAGTTAACAGGTACTTCTAAGAGAGACTATATTACTCTTGTCTTGGTTTCCTTACATTGGCTCCCGATTCGTTATAAAGTAAATTTTAAACTGGGTTTTGGTCAATGGCAGCTCCTAAACTTTGAAATGATTTACCTTTTTACCTCAGATTTGCACCACTCTTAAGTACGTGCAAGTTTAAGAATATCTCTTCGCCCTAGCATTTGATACGGCAGGGTAATCATAATTGGTTGTGTATGCCATCTGTGGGGTTTATTTATTTAGTTATCTGTGTTTTTTTATGGTTGTCCTTGTATGTGGTTCTTAAAAAGTGCAGCACTTTAGTCAGCGGACTGTTGTTTAAATAGTGCTTAATAGAATACAAATTGTATTGGATTGGATTTGCACTTGACTTTTTTTGTTATGCTAGTTAGAAGTCTCATATCCTGATAGCAATCACTATGTTAAGCGGTCTAAATGTATTTTTATAAATGTATATCGTCTGTTGAAGGCATAGGACCAAAAATGTTCGTTCATTATTTACATTTTTTTCTTGTTACAAATTGAGTATGACTAGTGTTCCTTCATAAGAGCGCTTAATCACATTTCCATGCTCTGGATTTCAGGTTTCCTTCCCAGACTGCGTTCGCTGGATAACCGTCGAGTTTGATCCTCAGTGTGGCACGGCGCAGCCAGAAGATGTCCTCCGTCTCCTGATCCCCAGCCGATCGATGCACTTCTCTGGGCTCGGCTCCAAAGCTCTGGCTCACGAGACCATCAACAGCTGGACCGAGCTCAAGAAGTTCTCTGGCTCCAATGGCTGGCCCACCTCTGTCTTGGTGCTGCCAGGTAACGGTGATGTCCCTGTCCACCAAGCATTTGAAATGTTTACTTTATACCTTCATGCTGATTAAGGTGCTGCTGTTGACAGTATTTGTTGTTGATCTTTAGTAATTAAAAAGACATTTATCGAGATGTTAACTTAACACCACTTCCAGGCCCTTGAGTGTGAGTTTTTACGCTGTCAACGGATAACGGATCTTTTATATGCGGTCCCACGGAGGGTTTATAAACACCACATCTCAACAGGAAGATTGTGCGGTTGTTTACAGAATATTATCTCTATGAGGACTGTGATTATATGGGCAGCTGCCATTTTATTATTATTCAAAATGAGTTATGCTACACTGGCTCATTAACTCTTTTCTATTCCCTAATGTAAGGTAACGAAGCCCACTTCTCCTTGGAAACTGCATCAGATTACGTGAAAGATGAGAAAGCCTGTTTCTACGGATTCAAATGTGTAGCTGTCGGTTATGAGTTTAACCCTGGTGTTGATGAGGTATGAAACTTCCCCTCGCCAAACAATATGGATGCCTCAGTTCAAGCGAATCGTCATCTTTATTACTTGTTCAAATAATAAAATACTAGCACAAAGTAAACAGGAATGAACATCAGCAGGTGTGTTCAAAGATATAACTTATCAAAATGTATCATATCACAGTTTCAAAGGCAGAAAGACGTCTGTAAATAAGCTTGGTAAACAATATGACACATACCATTACATTTACCTCAGGAAAGCCATTGAATGACCATAGCTTGATGGTAAGCTAGAAAAATTTACATTCAAAAGGAGCAATTACATATTTATTATATATTTTCTTACCCTGATTCAATATTTATTGCATGTTTGAAGAAATCTGTTTTTATGACAGCCACCGTTTAATTCTTTATATTTCAAAAAACTTATTTTAGTAGAAACATTGTCATTAAGAGTTATTATTATAACATTATTATTATTATAAACTGCTTTATGTGTAAATTAAATGTCTGTATACACATCAGGTGTTAATTTAAAACATTAATATTATAGTAATGTGTGCAACTGACATGGTCCCCTCTATAGTTTACAGTATTAGTTCTGTACCTAGTGATTCATATCTCACATGTATTTGAGAGATTTGTCATGTTGCTGTGGTTTCAGGGAATTATTCAGCTGGAGAAGGAATTGGCCTATTTAGGGAGCATGTGTGCAGCTGCACTCATGAAAAAGGATCTTGCCCTACCAATAGGTAAGAATGACTGCTGCTTACCGGTGTTGGAGAAGATACTTAAAAACTGGTATGTGCCATGCAGTTAAAGCATAATCTGAAGTCGCTAACTACAGTGGGTGATACTTAAAGGGCAATATCATTTTAAATACCCTTTTTAAAAACATACACTACCATTACAAATTTTGAACTTTCTATTCATCAAAGGATCCTGAAAAAAGTGGTTTCCACAATTGTTTTCAACATTGATAATAATAATTGTAATTTAACTATTTAACCTTTTTTAAAAGTAGTCAATTTATGTGAACCTTTTGAATGAACTGCTTCATTGGAATTAACCAACATTTTTAAAGCTTCTGTGCCCTATCTTGCACCCAGCGCAATTGACTTTGAACACCGACGCATGTATCATTCCTATTTTGCACCTATTTTGACTTTTCCCTCCACAGACGCACGTCGGTAAATTAGGGAATGAACTTGCGCTCGCGGGGGCGGTTCAGCGCAAAGAGGAGGCGTGTTCCGGCGCAAAACTTCCCTGGTGCTATTTTCCAGTTTTAGAAAGCAATTGGGCCACTAACCAGGAAAAAAACAGTCTAAAGACAGTGGTGCGTTGCGCGTTAGTGATATGGTATTTTAAGGGCGCGTGCTTGGCCATAATGTAGCATGTTAACCCGCATCCACTTTGATTCTCTAATAATTATAAACAGACGCAGCAGTTTTCATTTTTGCAAATCATACATTATTACAAGGAAAAAAATATTAACACACGAGGGAAATCATTGTTGTGTGCGTGAAGATGTGAAAAAGATCTATCTAGATTTTTTTTTTTTTTAATCTAGATTAGGCTACACATTTACCCAAGTTATACGCCTGTTTAACCGAAGCTAATTTGGGTGGGTTTCTCCCATCATCCCCAATGTCACTTCTCTGTGTTTTACGGCCCTGACGAGAACGTTGGCCTCCTCGGCTGTGAACTGCTCCTGGCGTGCGCCTGGCAAATCCGCCGTTATAATAGCGATCCGCCATGGAACAAGCGCGCCTGCTCTTAAAGGGAATGTGAGAGGACGCTCTGATTGGTTTATTTCACGTTACGCCCAAACCACACCTATGAATAATGAAGCTACTTCAGACCAATCCCTTTTAGATTTGCGCCAGGCGCAAGAGGCATTTATCCCGCCGGGAAAATAGCAACAGCGCCGGGATCCGCCCACAAAGTTACTTGCGCTTTGCGCTTTGACACTTGCGTTTCAGATTGTTAAAATAGGGCCCATAGTGTGTGTTTGTTTATTACCTCTGCTTACTGTAAGGCATAATACAATTTGACATTTAAACAGCAATTTTGTGTTCTGCCATATGGATACTTGTTAAAAAGTCTTAAAAAGTAGCTTGTTACTGGAAAATCGGAACTGATTGAAACATCTGAGCTAAGTTAGTATCTCCCCAACACTATTACTTTTATTTGTCTTTTATTTAAACTTCCTTTGTCTTTTTTATCTGATTGTATGGATTATTTACCATCCTACAGGGAATGAACTAGAGGAAGATTTGGAGATTTTAGAGGAAGCCTCACTCCAGGTACTAGATTAGAAATAGTTCAATTGTGTGCGAGTGCTGCACATCATCAGAATGTGCTCTGATCGTGTGTTTGTGTTGAGCAGGTGTGTAAATCCCACTCAGGGCTCCTGGGAAAGGGACTGGCCCTCACTCACTCTCCCACCATCCTAGAGGCACTGGAGGGGAACCTGCCTCTGCATTTGCAGACTAACGAACACTCCTTTCTAGAGGACTTCATTACCTGCGTGCAGAACTCCAGCGGTGGGCGGCTCGCCAGGTCTGTATCAAACATTTTACAGCTCCCTTTATTCTTTACGGGTCTTTTGATAGCCTGAGGCCCTCATCCAAGCATCTTTACCATTCTACCTTCCCAGGTGGCTTCAGCCAGACTCCTACGCTGACCCTCAGAAGACCTCACTCATTCTGAACAAAGACGACATACGCTGTGGCTGGCCCACTACTGTTGTGGTGCAGACCAAGGACCAATATGGAGATGTTGTGCATGTGCCAAACATGAAGGTTAGCATCTTTCTGAATCGAACGGTGTGTTATGAAACTGGCACATCTAATTGTCTCTGATCTGTGTTGTAGGTTGAAGTCAAGGCTGTTCCCGTCTCTCAGAAAAAGTCCATCCAGCAGGAGAACATGAAGAAACTGCAGCGTTTGCCAGGCAGCTCCTCTAATTCTGCATCAGGAACTGATCTCACCTTTGGTGGCCACCAAGCACCCAAACTGGAGGCGACATACGAACCCATGATCATCAAAGAAGCACGTTATATCGCCATCACCATGATGAAGGTTCCTCTCATCTATTGACTTGATAATTATAGTCCACTCAAAAATGATTTGGACTAGGGCTGCCCAGTTAGTCAAAATAAAACCGAAATCACAATATCGCCTGTTGTGATTTATCAAATCGCAAAGATTGCGATATAATTAAAGTGCCCCTATTATGCTATTTTAAAGGTTCTTAATTTTGTTTTGGAGGTCTCCAACATTTTTACATGCATCCAAGTTCAAAAAAAAAATTTATTTGGAGAGAAAATAAGTCTGTCCTTTCACTGAAAGATCCAGTTATGACATTTTTAATGTAATTATATATACACAGATGAATCGTTCACAGTAAGATTAATACACTTATAAAAAATAGAGGGGTTCATTTCAATTTCCTAATGACTAAAAAATTGTCTCATTGCAATTAGATAGAATTGTCACTTACTGTTTATTTTTTTGTCCAGGCATATGAAAATTATTCCTTTGAAGAGCTTCGCTTTGCCTCGCCGACACCAAAGAGGTTAAAATACCTACCTGTCATATTCATATTACAGTCAACATTCAAATGTAAGAACAGGTTTCAGGTTCGGTTTGTCTGTTTCTTACTCAGGCCCAGTGAGAACATGCTTATCCGGGCCAACACAGACGGAACATACAGCGCTAACTGGACCCCTGGTGCTGTTGGACTTTACACCATTCATGTGACCATCGATGGCATTGAGATCGGTAACGGGATTTTAGTTTTTATTAAAGCTTTGCATTAGAGCACTTTGTTGTAGAAATATTTAATGAGTGTCCAAAGTGGATCGTGTATGTTGCTAGTGCTCAAATAGATTTTCATTATCAGCATTTTCCCCCCATAAAATGTAAAAAATTGTGTTTACATGATAAAATATGATTTATAGAGATTTAATGCAAGATGGGGGGACAGATTATGTCTTAATTAATTATTTTGCGTTCTTCATTTACATATCTTTTATAAACGTGCATTGTCAGTGAAAATTGCTTTCAGTTAAAACAGCTCAAGCATGAATTTTAGTCTGGGACTAGGCTTAAGCCTTGTCTGTGAAATTGGGGGTTGATATTATAGAACCTTGAGTTTTTTGACTGAATAATATTTGCTCAGATGCTGGTCTGGAGGTCGAGGTCAAAGACCCACCCAAAGGAATGATCCCTCCTGGCACACAGATGGTCAAACCCAAAGCTGAACCTCAACCTAGCAAGGTGAGTTTTCGAGTTAGGGATTTAAAGAGGTGCTACTCGGCCAGATGTGTCCAGTCCAGGTTAACCTAACGTTAAAAAATTTGGGGTCGGTAATACATTGAAGGATGTCTCTTACGCTCACCAAAGCTGCATTTATTTGATAAAAAATACAGTAAAATGTCACATGATCCTTCAGAAATCATTAAAATATTCTGATTTGGTGCTCAAGAAATATTTCTTATTATTATCAATGTTAGAAACCGTTGTGCGGCTTAATATTTTTGTGGAAACCAGGATTTTTTGGATTCTCTGATAAGTAGAAAGTTCAATAGAACAGAACATTTATTTGAAACATTATAAATGTCTTTACTGTCACATTTAATGTGGCCTTGCTGGGAAAAAGTATTAGGGTGCTTTCACACTAGGTTCGATTGCTTGGTCCAAACCAGAGTTTGATTGCTCTCCCCCTTCCCCCGCTGGTCTCTGTTCACATTATAGTATTTGGGTCCAAACCACAGTACGCTTGCGTCATCAACTTTCAGCGACGTACCCATGTTGCTAGGTAATGGCTATGAAGGACAAAGCGCCATAATGGATAGAGTTGCTCGCATCACTTTTTTTTAATCCTTTGTTTTGCTTCCAGAGCGTCAGCACATAACAGCACTTACGTCTGTCTGCTGCGAATGTAGGCCTACTATAAATATGTTCTAAGAAACGCGGGAGTCCTTTTGTGCTGAAGGCGAGCAGAAATGAGATATACATTATCTCCGCTTGCAGTGTGCTTGTCAGGAAAGTGAGTGAGAACACACACAAACAGAAACACATCATCAATAGCGGTTCACTTCCGCAATTTAGTACGGTTGCGCTCATATCAGCAGCAAACTGGACCAGAGTTCACATGTGTGAAAGCACCCTTACTTTCCATAAAAAAATTAATAAAAAAAAAAACATAGTGACCCAAAACTTTTGAACTGTAGTGTTAATGTTCACAACTGGACTGTCATTCTTTGGAAATGGTGTCTGAAAATGTTTTACGCTGAAGCAGATAGTATTCGATTACAGATTTTTTTATGAATATTATTTATGATGTTAAATACTTTCTGGAAGTTGATGTCCTGCGGCTTGACAAGCTAAAATTCAAGTATAATTGTTTTATAATTATTACACACACCTTTTATGAGCTCATATTACTTGAGGGGCCACATGGACTAAACATTTTTTTCTTTTTCTTCATAAAGACGGCTTGAGACTAGACTATTGGTGTATAAATAGTAGGGGTGTAACGGTTCACAAAATTCACGGTTCGATACGATACACTTGTGTCACGGTTTGGCAAAGGTGGGAGTAAGTCACACATGTTCAAGTCACAAGTAAGTCTCAAGTCGCAGTACACACAACCAAGTCAAGTCAAGTCAGTTGTTCACTTCAAGCAAGTCAAGTCAAGTCCTGCTAAGGGTCAAGTCAAATCGAAGTCAAGTTACAATACCAAACAGAAAAAAAGTAGAGTTTATATTGGCCTCAACCTTATTTATTGTTCCCTCAAAAATGATTACCTTTCTTATACATTTATATTGTAATATTTGTATAATTTATTAGCATGCATTTATGATTATACAAATTTTGAATTGTTATTATTATAATAACAATTAGACAATTTTTATTAAGATAAAGCATTTGAAGGTAAATTCACAAGTGTGATGCATTAATTATATTAGTTTTATAGTAAATGTCATGTTTAACTTTGCTTATATATTTCTTTAATGGAATATCACCGGCAGGCCAATATTTGACCCCTTAAATTGATTTCCAGGGGCATTTTTTTCTAACAATGTTCAAACCATTTTTTTTCTAACCATGCATTTACACTGCAATTACAACACCATAAACAATGCTATGAGATTAATGATTTAAATATAATAATTTTAATATAGAAAAAAATTTGATGCAAAAAAATGATAAATTATATATTTTTAATTATGAAATTAAAACAGCCAATAGGTGGCGCCAAATCACCGTCTTAATGCACGAGTCATAGAAGCATTTATTCAACTGATTCGTTCAAACCGGCAGATTCGTTCTAGAACTAAGCAACTGGGTCTCTGAATCACACACACACACACACAAAAAAACCCGGTTTTGCTCAAAGACGCATAACTCTTTTTCTGTGGCTTGTTTAGAACTATTGTCATTGGAGAAATAGAGCAAACAGAGAATATTTACAATATTACATCTAAAATGTCACATCACAACCACTCTTTGTTTACTGAACTGTTGTATAAAATCATTATCACATTTCCAATCGCGCCAATATTCAGGACATATTTTTTATTATCATATGTTATAAATAACTCATCGCCTATATGGCCATTTTTTCCACCACATCTTGAATTGTGGGTGCATATTAATTCTGCTGGCATTTTGCCCCAACCCCCTGATAACATCTGACCCTGCTTCAAGAGAAACATAAAACACGACAAATCATAATTAATAGTTTTCTATGTTGTTTTTCGTCATTGGAAAGAGCGACATATTTGGCTTTAAAGCATTTGAAAGAAACTGTGGCAAATGTCTGTGTGTCAATTATGCACGTAGCCTATACAAAACATTTGCCATCATTAATTATCATTTGAATATTGAACACCTGATATTGACTACATTTGAAAACATAATTTTGTATAAAGAAGCATGCTGTTTTGACCAATATTCTCTCTAGATTTAACGTTATTCACATTAACTAACGAACAGGTTAAACAAGCCAGCTTACTTTTAGACGTGGTGAATGAAGTTCGAGGTTGTGATGGTCGTGTCCGATATCCCTTGCCAGTTATTATGCGAACAGCAAATCTTCTTGTATGAATATGGTCAATTTCTAGTGTTTATATCCAAAAAGAAACGATGCTGGGAGACGTTTTTGTATTTAGCGCGCTCACTGCATTGTATGTTTTTTTTCTGGGCTTGTGCAGCGTCACGCAATCGCGCAGAATCTGATGACTGGAGTCAATGGTTCCGTTGCTTTCATTTTGTTCATCAATTGATGTTGCGATGATTTATCTAAAAAAATATATCAAGTCATTCTCGAGTCATACAGTTCAAGTCAAGTCAAGTCTCGAGTCATTGGATCTCAAGTCAAAGTCAAGTCGAGTCATTTTCTTAATTTAGTCAAGCAAGTCTCAAGTCCTTACATTTGCGACTCGAGTCTGACTCGAGTCAAGTCATGTGACTCGAGTCCCCCATCTCTGCGGTTTGCTACGTTTTCGATACAGCAAAAAGAAAGAATCATAACATCATAAAGTATGCTATTTTTTTTACTTTGAACAATGATGAAGCTATACTTGACTTTTCTCAGGAGCATATAATACAAAACAGCTCCTTGGACAAAATGAAATGTAATATTGTAGTAGACCTAGTAATAAACAAAGGTTTTAGTTTAGTTCAGATTAACATTTGAGGGCAGCAATTGTATTCATAATGTCAAAATAAAACCGACGTAATGTTACTTGAAAGCATTATAGCCTACTATTCCTGCCGAACTTCCATGGTTACAGTTTGTAGTGTTACTACAGTAAATCCATGGTGAATGTTGCTGATCTATGGACACTGAATAGTTCATTCATGGCACAATGTTTCTTCCTGGTTTCCACGTCAGTGCTGTTTGATCAGTTAATAAAGGAGAAATGTGAATGTTTCTCACTAGATCTCGCAGTGATGTTATTTCTTCAGTGACGAATTCAAATGCTTTCTTTACTGGATCTCGCTGTGTAGTAACAGTGCTGTTTGATCAAGATCGGCTCGCGCTGCATTGGTCCAAACTGATAAATGGTCCGTCAACCACACAATAACGAGTAGCGCAGTTTCGTTCTGCTTATATCACATTTGCCATTTGATGTTGGACAATGTTGTGGTCACGCCAGCGTCTCTGTTACATTATGAGCGCACTTGCTACATTTGAAATAACTAAATTTTGGTAGGCAGGAAAAATGGAACCGAACCGAAAGCCTCATACCGAATGGTTCAATACAAATACGTGTATCTTTACACCCCTAATAAATAGCTGTGCGGTATCAGTGCTATGTATATGCGAGTGCGGTATCACTATATTTCTTCACTGTGTATTTCTTTACGCTGTATTGAACTGGGAAACAAGCAACACAACTGTGCAAAATCAAGTGTCTTTCATGCTTCTTTCTGGTGAGTTTCTCACACCTCATTGGGTGGACTGACGTTTTCCTCGTCTGATAGGATGTGTGGGTTCTGGTCTCTTCTGTTCTCGTGCTGTGAACCCTTACTCTCTGACTGCAGCTTCCTGCCAACTTCTCCTCTGTCTTACAGTCTCTGTCTCTCCCCCTCTGCTTCTCTCAGGTGCGCAAATTTGTGGCCAAGGACAGCGCAGGGCTGCGCGTGCGTAGTCATCCTTCTCTGCAGAGCGAACAAATAGGCATAGTCCAAGTCAATGGCACCATCACATTCATTGATGAGGTAAACCGCTCTAGAATAGGGACAAAATGTTCTGTATTTAAGTCCTTTTCTGTTTTCTCTTCCTTTTAATCAGAGAACACAATTATGAATGATTAATGAATTGTTTCTGTTTTAAAACAAAAAGGCTTTTAAAACAATTTCTGCATCTTTCTGAGCTTTCTAATTTACTCATGATTTGGTCAGAAGCGTTTTTTTCTTTCTTCTGCCTATCCTTTGCTTCATTTACATGCAGGAGACTTTGAGGCTGTAGTTAAAGCTCATATAAGAGCTATCTATCCCAGTCCATCACTGCATGCCAATCACTGATACTCCTATAAGACCCAACCTCACATCCGCAATGCTGTCGGTTGCTCTAAAGGCCCTTTCACATGAACCGCCAGTGCATTGATCTCTATGGAGAGTGTCAACCTTGTAATGTTTTGCTCACCCATTTGCTGTTTCAAAGCACACTTAATTGGAAAAACTGCATGACTTTTGCATGACAGGTCAAAATGTATTTAGTATATAAAATAAAATAAACCTACCAGTCAACATTTTGGACACACTTGACTGAATTTATATTTCATTTCATAGATTATTTTACATATTACTTTATTTATATTACTATTTTTTTTTTTAATTATATTACATCTTAATATTGATTATCTGTTATTTTTACATTTATATAGACTACTGTTCAAAAGTTTGGTCCATAAGATTTTCTTTGTTTATGAAATAAGTCTCCTATTCTCACCAAATTGTCAAATAGTATTACTAGGCTAAATAATTCCTGTGATGGTAAAAACTGAATTTTCAGCATCATTACTCCAGTCTTCAGTGTCACATGATCCTTCAGAAATCATTCTAATATGCTGATGTGATGCTCAAGAAACAATTCTCATCATTATTAATGTTGAAAATGCTGTTTAATATATTTGTGAAAAAAGAAATTCAGGATTCTTTGAATGTAAAGTTAAAAAGCATTTTTAACATTTATTTGAAATAGAAATATTTTGTAATATTGTTATAAATGTTGTTACTGTGAATTTTGATCAGTTTAATACATTCTTACTGAATAAAAGTATTAATTATAGAAAACAGAATCGTACTTGCCCCAAACATTTGAACAGTATTTCTTTATCTATTAATTATTATAGTATCAAATCAAAAGAACTGTTTAATGCTCAAAATTAGTTTAGCTGATTAATTGCTTTGCAAAAAAATAAAATTACTTCTTTTTTTTTTTTAATGGATGAGTGGGAGGGGATAGTAAAAGAAAAGCAAGTGGATATAGAAGTGTATTTAATTTACTTAAATATATACAGACATGTGTCCAAACTTTTGAGTGGTAGAGTTAACTCCCTGCTTTCTTGCTAACTTGCTAATTGGCAAAACCGTAGAATGACCCTTCGATGACATGGCAGCGCTTTTCACATGCTCAAAGTGGCGCTTAACGCTTGCGCTGAGCAGAGTCTTGAAGCCCCCACACAAGTCACGTGAAAGGGCCTGTTGTTCCTTGCTGTCAGGCCCTACATGCATATAAAAATTCTGTAGATGATGCATCTCATTTTCTCTCAACACAACTGGACATCCACAGTAAATCCAACTGGTTGGTGTCGTGCATTTACGCAATTGGTTCTGCAGCCTCAGAGGCTCATGCGAGGGGCGTGTTAGCAGTTACAGGAGGGCATGGCTCCGCTCTGTTGCTTGTTTCCCATAGATCCACAATGATGATGGTGTCTGGCTCAGACTGAATGATGAGACAGTAAAGAAGTATGTTCCCAACATGAATGGGTACACTGAAGCCTGGTGCCTCTCTTTTAACCAGCATCTGGGCAGAAGCCTCCTGGTCCCTGTCGACGTAAGTAAAAGGCCTCCCCCTTCGTAGATTAGCCGGAGCCCGTACACTGCTCATTTGGGAACGGGACTTGTAACTGTCAGCTTAACTTCAGTCACATTTTAGGATGATCATTTGATATACTTCAGTTTGGCTCTTTTTACAGTGAATCACGGGCATCTAATGACCCAGTCCCAAATGCCTACAAGCATGCTGTGTTAATTACTTACAAAGGCCAAGAAAATGTGCCCTTGCATGTGTTAGCGCTACTCTGTAGTTTAGTTTGGGCACGATCACTCAGAGACCAGGATGGACATTTTTTAAGGGGGGGTTGTGCATGTTGCCAGTCCCTTGTCTTATTAACTCCTGGTTGAAAGACACTAACTCATGCACTCTGTTTTGTAGGGCTGCACCATTATGAAAAAGTTCATATTTTGTCCCTTGGTATTTTAACGGCAGTTATTTATTCCAATTAATAGTGTTCATTTTGAAATATTACATTCCTTGTAAATAATGCAATTCTCACCACATCTACACCTTGTTTATTATAAAGGCTGGAATGCCCTAAAGGACTTTTAAAAAAGTATCTGAACAGATTTTAAAACGCTATACATTACACACAGACGAAAACTGGGCATCATGCACTAAAATGTTTCGAACACACACTCGCAAAAATTAAAACCATGTAATTTGAAATTGGTTTAAAATATCAAACATGTTTGACATTCTCCAACTGGATGGAATTGTAGTGTAAAGCAAACATTAACTATGCGATTTTCTGTTAAATCTGTCACCTACGAATGTCCAAAATCTGCAGAATGGCTTTCGGCAACTAGCGTTGACCCTTCCAGACTGCAAATCAGGGCAAATACCTTTGCAAAAGTCGTGTAGTGTATTTCAGCCTTAACAGGAGTGTTCTGGTTTTGGTGTCAACTTGTTCTGGTGTATGTTAGGTTTCACACCATGTATATCAGAGATGGGCAACTTTGGTCCTGAAGGCCCACTGTCCTGCAGAGTTTAGCGCCAACCCTGAAAAAAAACATACGCTTTCTTGACATATACGCTGCATACGAAATCAAATACTATATAATATGTTAAAAACAGTACGCCAACAGAGTAGTGTGTCCGAATGCATAGTGACCTACTACTTCCGGTGAGATTCTGAAGTGCGCATTCGCTGGACACTTTACTATCCCATGAAGCCATGGGAGAGGATTTATGAATGGCGGTGAAGCGACGCAATTGACGCTGGTAGGTCACGTGACTGTAGCGTCATGGCGGATGTAATACGTCTGGATTACAATAATGCTACCCACGTTCATACTATATAGAACAAGCTTTTTTTAACGGTCGAGTAAGTTTGAATTCAAATGTAGTACCTACTTGGACAGTATGCGATTTTGGATGCGGCAAATGATTCGCTTGTTCAGGTGTGTTTGATTAGGGTCGGGCTAAACTCTACAGAACCGCGGAACGAAGTTGCCCATCCCTGATCTATATTATAAGTGAGCAGCTCAACATGTCACGATGCTTTTCGCTTTGCCTCTACTGGTTTTGTTTTTTGTTTTTAAAGAGTCAGGTGATGTTTCTACAGCTTTCTTTTTCATAATAGAAATGAAACAAAACACTGCTTAAAAAAAATTTGCTCATTAGAACTGATTGTGATTTCTAACAGGCTATAGATTCCCCAATGCGCACATGCAGCGAATGCTGTAATCGACACTTCATTATTCGCTTGTTGCGTCAGCTATTATCATTATCTATTCAATTAATTGTGCAGCCCTACTGTGTTGTTATTCATCATATGTGGTGTGAAAAATAGCTCTTGTGTGATACTGAATATCAGTGAACAAAGCTTTGCTGTTTCCTGGTCATGACAGTATATAAGTATGAGCTCAATGAAAGCTTCAACCTCTCTATATAGCCAATTTGTATACAGATGAAGATTCATTTGCTTAAAAATGTGCTCAAT
Source organism: Phoxinus phoxinus (assembly GCF_949152265.1). Lineage (NCBI taxonomy): Eukaryota > Metazoa > Chordata > Actinopteri > Cypriniformes > Leuciscidae > Phoxinus > Phoxinus phoxinus. The sequence goes on along the minus strand of NC_136882.1, from coordinate 11,616,883 downwards.
GGCCCTTAAACCTTTTCAACAATTGGTTTGAAAGTGGCTGATCTGTTAAAATGTTTTACCTGTCTGGGTGTCCCGCAACTTTTAATGAGGTTCTGCCTTGAAACAAGCCGTTTTTCGAACTAAAGGCCTGAAATTTGGGCCATGATTGTGAGAGCATAATTACCTCTGGATGTGAAAATATCATCAAGGCTCCCAGTGTGAACAGCATGACACACCACCAATCTTTTTTGGAAGATTATGAATCTTCATATTTCTCATGTGATTTATTTTTCATTTGCCGTATTTCGATGCGATTTGAATTTTGTTGCAAAATTCTCAGTCATAATCTTCAGCAGATCCCAGAATTCTAGGTTTAGGATTTTTTCATTTGCTAGACCTTCTTTCTCAACCTTCAAATTCTTCTCTTACTGTATCGTGAAGAAAATTCGAAAGGCATAAAATACACTCAAACAAACTGTCACTATAACAAATCCATCTCTTCCAAAAAAAGACACACCATACCATCTGCGTTTCTGATTGAAGCTAATCCCCAACCGTGTTTTGACTTGCTTATAATCTGTTGCTCAGAATATCTTTAGCGCTAGCCAAGGAGTCAGGGATATCGACTTTTTGTCTTGGACGACCTTATCTTGTTTTCCCCAGGTGAGTTGTCAGAAGATGAGGTGTGTTGTAGCTTGGCTGCTGCTTTGCTTTTCACCAGTGTTTCCCATGATTTTGAGATGTTCCAGATTGTGATTTGTACATGTAGTTTTGGAGCATCATCATAGTTGCATGTTTAATTGTGTAAATAGTGAGCGACACAAAATATGTTTTATCATCTTTTCCTTGTGTGCACAAATTTTCCAGTACCTAATGATCATTACATTACATTTATGTTAACCTTGGGTAAAGCTTTTTGCGTTTTCATGTAGTTGTTCACGGTTGAAACGAACAAAGTCAGTTGCATGAGGATTTAAAGGAATAGTTTACTCTAAAATTAAAATGTTGTCATTATTTACTCAGGCTCAGCTTAGTGTCCTTCCAAACTTGTATGTTGTTTTCCATGGAAAACTGAAGGTGAATTTTAGTCCATACAATGAACCACATCTTTTAAGCCCCAAAAATCATTCATTCAAATAAGTTGCTGTTGATGTTAATGACGCCAAACCATATATGGACAAATTTATTTGAAATTCTCCTTTTGTGGTCCATGGTAAAAAATAACAATTTATAATAATAGTGACAGAATTGTAACTTTTGGCCAAACTATTCCTTTAATAAAAGCAGAATATGTGAATGCATGTGTTTTTGTTTTGTTTCGTTTTTGTTCTCACACAAATGCTAAATTAATTTTGTCAGTTTATGAACAGCATATCTATAATATTCATCAGTAGTACTTGGAATTAGAACACACTGTTATGTGTTATAATGATATTCATCCTGCTAAATGAATAAATGTAAATGCCATCCAACAACCTAAAATTAGTTACAAGTTACAATTACATGATATTTGTAAAGACTGTCTGTTGTATGTAGAAGCACAATGGACAGGTTATGTCACTTTTTCCCCCTTTCGGATTAATTGACTATTGTCTGCATGAATTTAGTTGTAAATGCCTTTTTGAATAAATTATTTTCAAAAATGCATTAACAGTGGCATGAATACGCTGCTTTTATAAAGATTATTTTCCATTTTTGAATTAACATTATTTTTGGTATTGAGATATTATTGTGAAAAAAAAAATTAAAGTTGTGTAACTTTCCTGCTACATAGTCTTAAAGTCATAAAGGTTAATTCATTCACTTTATTGAAAATTGTATTAACTGTTTTCAAAAAAATGTGGGCCAGTTTTACTGCAAAGACATTTCTATAGACTGGATATTTGAAAGGGTTTTCTTTTTCATCATATCGGACATCCTTATTTGTCATTGACCCTAAAACAAAGACTTAAGAAATTAGATGGAACAAAATATTTTGAGGACATAATTTTACGATGTATGACATACTTTCAAACTTAAATTAACTGGTGTCCTTTGGTTTTGCAGGAGGGCAGGTCAAATTTGGATGATTATGGAAAGGAGACCAGTGGCCACCCTTCTCATGACGCCACTGTACGAGACATGGGCGCAGGCCAGGGTGGTGGACCGGGTCTTTATAAGGTAGTGAAGACCGGACCTTCGGGTCACAACATCAGAAGCTGCCCAAACCTTAGAGGTATCCCCATTGGAATGTTAGTTCTGGGGAACAAAGTCAAGGCGGTAGGCGAGGTATGGACTCCCAACTGTGTTACTGTGGCTGCCAATAAATGACTAATTAGCCAGATTTCTTGCTAGTTCTGCAGTTTCTGTAACACAAATTCTTCATTTTTCTTTAGACAATTATAGATCCCTTTGTGTAACTTCTTTTGATAGAGGCCATACATGCTATGGCTCTGGTGTGTGGGTGTGTTATTGTTCTGTTCACATTATTAAAGCCCCTTTCAAGAACCACCAAGCATGGCTTCAGCTTTTGCACAGTAACAGTTCAGTGTAATCTGGCATGCTCTGCAGGAAAATCTGTTTGATGCGATAATTAATAAATGGACTATTAACAATGATGGCAGGAAGCATGTGAATTACAACAAAAACTGAAGTCATCTCATAATTTTCACTCTGTTAACACTAGGGTTGAGCAAAATTCAGAATTAAGAATGGGTTCCCTTTCGATTCGGGAATGTGCATTTGAATTGAATTTACTGTGACCCACAGGATGTAGAACTGGACTTTGAATTGTAATGATAGGAAGAAGAATTTACTGAATTGCAGTTCAAAGAAGTTCAACAGTCAAGTCAAGTCACACAACTGAGGAGTTAAATGAGTCAAAGTTTAAACAAAACATATATAATAAAATGTATTATTAGTAGTTATACTACTATATTCCATTTTGAATACCCTGGGATATATTATATTATTATACACTGCATGGCCAAAAAAAGTCACTACTGGTATTTGGATTTAAATAGGGAAATAAACTATGATTGGATGGATCTTTATTGCAGTTATTATTATGTTTCTAGCATGTTATATTGTTTGACATCAGTTCTATTAACACTGATTGATGGAGTTTGCAGCTTTTCATTTCTTAAACAACAATGTAGGATGCAGTGTTGGGCAAGTTACTGAAAATGTGTAATTCGTTACAGTTACTAGTTACTTCTTTTAAAAGTAATTGAATTACTTGACCAATTACTTTATATCAATAGTAATTAGTTACCGGTACTAGGGAAAGTAACTTAAGTTACTTTTATGTCTCGTTTTTAATGTTGCTTTCTGATGCCGACAGCATTCCTTCAACATCCGTAGGGCTGGGGTCTTCCACTTTGTCGAAGCGTGTTGCTTCAACAGGTGCTTTATAAGATTGGAACTGCTACTTTTAGATGTGGATGGTTCTTTACACCTGCACATAATTGACAACTCAGCACTACATTTTTGTCAAGTAATTTTGATTTAGTTTTAGTCATAATCTTTTGTTTTGACTAAAATGCCCTTTAGTTTTAGTCATATTTTACTCATCTGAATTGTTTTAGTCTAGTTTAAGTCGACGAAATACAATAAGGTTTAAGTCGACGAAATACAATAAGATTTTAGTCGAAGACTGAAATGTGCAGATACAATTGCAGTGATGCTTATCCGATTCAAATCCGTTTTCACAACTGTTAACGTTCTGTAAATACATAACCGACTCTGTTTACATGAATACTCTCCAAAACTGACATTTAGACCTAATGTTGTGTGAATTTGTCCATTTAGATGCGAAAGAGAGCTCAGTTCAGTACTCGTGCGCTGTATAGCTTACGGCTGCGCGCTTCGGGTGTGTGCGCACAGAAAACTGTACTACCGCGCCGTCACTCTTATTCAGATTCTTATTGGATAGCCATGTCTGCTCTTCTCTTTCTCCCATACATTTGCATTTTTATCCAGTTTTTCATACATCATTTAGGTTCAGAAGAACGGTTACCAAACATATAACATGCTAGAAACATAAAAATGATCCAGTCATAGACTCAAGTATTTGCTTATTTAAATCCAAACCAACCTTTTTTTTGACCGGGCAGTGTGCATTTCTATAGATAGCACTCTAAACATTATTAATGTTGTGTGCTGTTTCTCAAAATAGCCAATATGTTATGTGTTTTACTAGCATCTTTGTGTAATTCATACTAGTGTTGGCCGATATGCTCCATTTTCATATCGTCCTATCGTCAACCTGTGAGATCTGCTATACACGATCTTATTACTTATAAGTAATGCTTATTACTTTACTCTTTAATTTGCTTATTGAATTACTTTGTTAAATATATGATAATCGTTTTCTATTTTGCTAGCAAAGGTGGAGTGTTTATTAATAAATCAGGTTATTTCCTGGTAGTGAGGTAAAAACATAGCCTAACCATTCCTGTATCTGACTATTACATAAAATGTAAGAGTATTACATTTTATTATCTCTGTTGTGATACTTAAAAAGCATTAAAAACTGAAGAGTATTTCAACATGTCAGCGGAATATTTACATATTACATACACACATATTATCCTCTCATGCGGTTACAGATGCAGCATTTTGACTGGCTCTAATGCACGAGATGAGAACACGATTTTATAATTTCTTGGGTCAAGAATTACATTTTTATATATTTCCTCCTCCCTATATCTACCGCGAAAAGTTCGCTCTGTCTGGATGCGCTTATAAGCTCAATAAGAATGCTTTCCTGTCATAGCTATCACATATGTGCACTTTTAATGCAGGTTAATGTGTTTAGGAGAAATAAAATCGAGAGTCGACTGGTTTATGCTTAAGCTTATGACTTGACTCTAGGGGTGGAACAGTACATGTATTCGTATTGAACCGAATTGGTACGGGCGTCACGGTTCGGTCCACAAATTTACACGGAGAATACACTAAAGAAATAAAACTTGCGTGCAAATTAATCATGTAATGCGGAACTACTGTTATAAACGCAGGTTCTGTAGCCCTGCCTTAAGCTAGGTTTGCGCTGTCTATGGATTTGCATTTGTTTGTGTGTTATTAGTGTCATTAAAGGTTTTGTTAGTGTGCTATGCTGACATACAACGATTGGTTTTTCATCTTGGCTCAAACAACAACTATAAGAATGATGTGTGTCTTTTATAACAAGCACTCTTGACAATGTGTGTATAGATCATATTCCAATTAATTTTAAATGTGGCATGTAGTTTTGCAGTCTGTTTTAAAAACAGTTTCATTGAGGACTTCTCAATCCTCATACGCACGTGTCGGTGTCTCAAGTGTGGTGTCGTGATGTCGTTATAAAATTATAGCGAAGGGAAATTAATTTGAGGTCCTAATATTCATTTAATAATAATACTAGCCTTATAATAATAATAATAATTGAATACATTAATGGGAAAACGGGCCAATTATCGTCTTGGTAATATCACCATCGGCAATATGGTGACTATCGTTGATACACGATACTATCGGCACAACCCTAATTCATACTGACCAATTGTTTTTCAATTACTTATATGAACTTTCTTTGAATTTTATTTCATCATATTCCTACTTCCTTAAATTCAAATTTGAATTACAATTCTGCATCCTGTATACTGCCTCAATTCAAATTCAAGAATTGAATGGGAATTCTGAATGGCGCACAACCCTGGTAAACACCTGTCTTTTATGGCATTTGAATAGTCTCCATGTCTGACCATGGAAGGCCTGGTCTTTGCCTCTTTCTTCTCTCGGTAGAGGTTGTGGTGTGTCATGCTGTCTTCAAATGCTCTCTTAAAGTTGTTGCCTATGAGCCTCCCAAACTTGCACAAATACTGCTGTTCTGCTCACGAATGTCAAGTCAAATTTAAAACCGTGTCTTTGTTCAAAGTGGTTTCATTTCATAAATCTTGAGAACTGAATGGTGCATCATATGTTTGTTTTCACTTTTCTAAATGCGCTTAATTTTAGAACTGCCACTGAGTTTGTCTTGCTCCTCTGGATTGATGTGGTGCCAGGTGTGTGTGTGTGTAAGAGAGGAGGTAAATAAAGCTGTGTCTGTATCAGGTGATTAACTCGGAGGGCACCTGGGTTCAGCTGGATAAGAACAGTGTGGTGGAGTTCTGTGAGAGTGATGAGGGTGAGGCCTGGTCTCTGACCCGAGACCGAGGGGGAAACCAGTACCTGCGTCATGAGGAAGGTAACGCAAACACACTCCAGTCTTTGTCATGGCATCCCTCGTGGAAAAAAAGAAGTGTGCTTCATTGTATTGAATGTGTACTTTTTAATACAACATGTGTTCTTCAGATCTTTAAAGCATATTTAAAAGAATAGATGCTGATAATATAATAGTAATGAAATTTTAGGGTGTATTTTAAGAGAATAGACTTTTATGTCATGTTTTAAGTACACTTTTCAAAAGTGCACTGTTAAAATATCAAAATAAATTTTACTTTAACTTTTTGAATCATCATGCTTTAAAGTACAACACTTATCTTGATGAGTTGACAATCATACTAAAGCGCATGTAAAGTACTATCATTTTAACTGTAGTGCTATCGAACTAAATTAATATATTTTAAATGTACTAAATTGCAACTTCATCATTGCAAATGTGCAATTACAATTGTATTTTAAATACATGACATACAAGTTTCAATAGAAATTATATCGAGGTATATTTTAATTTACAATAAATGTCTCAGTACATTCAGAAGTACATGTTAAACATTTCAAAGACAATAGCAGCATTTATGAAATATCATATCATCATCGCTGTCCATAATCGAGTGCAAAATCGTGTTGGCTATATATATGTGGTCAGAAACTTGCACTTGTCATTATTTTATTAACAGTTTATCGAAAGCAAGCTCAAATGGAGTTACAAGGTTTTAAACCAGTGAATATCGGACATGCTTGTTTTGCACACGCTGTGACTAATACATTAGCCTTTATATGTATTGTTTCTTAAGTAAAGAAAATGCTGTACTTATTCAAACACCAATCAACCAGTTCTTTATTTACCCTTGCATTACAAGCAAGCTGAGATGGTCCAAACTGTGTGCGGCAGTTCATTCAAGATTAAGGCAGGGTGTAGTTATGAGGTTTGACTTGAAGTTTGAGGATCCGGTGGAGTGACAAGGTTAAATCACAAGCTCTTTTTAATACTTTTAATTGGTCAAATATTTGCAAAACCCACAGGCAGACAATAAAGGGTGACCAGAAAAATAAAAGTGATGAAAAAAAGTTTCTGCCCAACAGTAACATACAAGGTTTCTAAATGTTATAAAGATATACTTCAAGCCTACGTAAGTGGTCCAGAAAAGCACTGTTAAGTTCAACTAACTACTTTTAAACTATAATACATTAACATGCAGTTAAGTGTTCAAAAACATTACATTCAGTTCGCACTTAAGTATATTCTGGAAATCTATAATGTGGTGTACCAACAAGACAGCGCACGTAAACCAAGAGTTAAATACAGGTGGCTTTTAGTTATTAATGCTTTTCCCCCCCTCTCTGGAACAGAGCAAGCTGTTTTGGAGCATGGAGCCCAGACCCCTCCTCCCAGCCCGTTCTCAGTTCAGGCGTTTAACAGGGGCATGGGCAGCTCGGGAGCTCAGGGCTTCGACTACGGCATCTCCAACAACAAAGGTGAGAGTATAGATCTGGGAGAGAGAGAAATAAAATGTCATTTATTATTGAGTGACACTTACATTTTTGTCACATGGTCACAGTCCGTCTGCCAAATGAAAAGTTTTTCATACCATGCTCCTGCTAAATATATCTCATACTTATTGCCTGCCGTTAAACTTTACTTCACAAAATTGATTTCAGACCAACAGTGGTAGAATAGCTAGTCATCCAGGATTTTTCTATTTCATTCGTATTTTAGTAACTTCCTTTTGTTCCTTTTATTTAAAATTTGTCTTGTTCTTCTGCCAAAATCTTTTTGGGTTTAATAAAATTAAAGGTGGAACAGAATGATTATTTTCATACACTGTCATTCAAAAGTTTGTGGTTGGTAATATTTTTTTTGTTTTTGAAAGAAGTCTCTAATGCTAAAAATACAGCACAACTTTAATATTGTGAAATATTATTGCTTCAGACTTCAGAAAGGGATTTATTGCCAAGTGTGTTTTCACACACAAGGAATTTATTTTGGTGACAGAAGAAGTTTCCTGTGCATAGAAACAACAATAGTGCCCACATAGTAAAACAAAAAGTAAAGATGTGTGAATAGTAAAATAAATTGACAAATTTGTCATAGACAAATTGTACAGGTGTGCTATATACAAATAGAATAGAATAAAATTAACAGCCAATGGAATAAGGAGAGGTTGGGTATAGGGATGGCCGTGTTGGGCTAATTTTCCTTTCGGGTACTGGATAGCTCAGTAAAACAATTAATCAATTAATTTGGGGGCAGGGGTTATGCGTGCCATGAAACTATTTTAACATACTGTTGATGACAATATGACGAGAAAATAATTATTCTTATTGTTTAATACTGCACCATCAATGTTTAAAAAAAATTAACATCTATCTAAATTAATTTAGTTGACACTGAAGAATGAATGAACACCGGTAAACTGAAGCGCTTTGTTAGCGGGGTAAAAAAGAGATTAATCGGATATATACAACATAAAAGTAATATCACAACTTACATGTAAACCAAAGGTCACGAATGCGCACGTGAACTTGACTGACGTGCTTGTCTGAATGTTCAATTCCCGTCTCTTCCCGTAACAACAACGATAAAACACTGAAAACTAAAGCACAATGAATTTACACTTTTCTATTACAATAGTGTTCTCAATATAATGTGATGTATATAACAGATTGGCACTGCACATCTTGTACTTAACTGATTTCAGGATTCACTGCGCACATTCAAAGCCCTAGTTTCACTTTAGTTCTCCAGTTTGGATGGCACGATGTCTAACGCGAACCAATCAGACCTCAGGTACCGCCCACAATGCTGCAATAATCTGAAAAAGAGAAATATATTTGTAAATGTCGCAGCGATATGTTTTCATGATTGATCATTGCTGTCACGTTCGAGTACTCATGTCTGTCCCTTGTAAGGTATTATCAAATAAATATAAGTGGTGGGTGGGTTTTGCACAGTGGGAAAAACATTTAACTGAACAGAAATGTTTTGTAACATTATAAATGTCTTTACTGTCACTTTTGATCAATATAATGCATCCTTGCTGAATAAAAGTATTATAAAAAAATAAAAAAATCTTACTGATCCCAAACTTTTGAATGGTAGTGTGTAATGCACAAATTAATATAGGAACTGTTTTCCTACTTTCAACAATATTTCTTCTGCTAGAAGTTGATATTTGAGAGAGAAATCTATAAATGGCCTTTTAAATCCTTACCCAGTTATTACAAACCACAGGAAAAGTCATGGAAACATCATGGATATACTGGACATCAAACTCTCTAACCTTTGAAAGTGCTGTATGACCCTTGTGCCTTGAAATGTGATGATGTTAGCAATAATATAAAATATATATGAAACATGCACCAAATGATTAATAAGCAAACACAATCATTTGCTCTTATTCAGCTCCGTAATCAGAGTAATTGTGTTCTGCATGCTGTGTGTCTTGGCTGTCGTCTGTGGCGTGTGAAGGCATCATTGTGTGCATGGGCAAGACTCTGTGTGCTGCAGCTGGGTCTTACCCACCATACTGTTCTCATGCACCACTGCTTAGTGGCGTTACCCATAGACAGCTGTCTGATGGGTCCTTCATCATCTCTTATACTCATTGAATCTTTGTTCATCTGAATAAAAAGACCTAACCTAAGTTCACCTAACTACGAAGCTTAACTAAACGCTTCTTGACTAAAAGTCAACTTGAAGTCAATATTAACCTTAATTAATCCCTTTAATACACATTCCTAATCGTACTGCGCTTGATTCATCATTGCTCGATATTCCAAAGGAAAAATGTCTTCCTAATTTTTCAGAATTTAATATCTTGCTCTTTTGGCCAATTTCACCTAAGATATCCAGTTATATGTCTGCAATTCTCTCAATATTTGCCAATAATGTAAAAATGCAGTAATTTGGTAATGGTAATGTAATACAATAAAGTATACAGCAAACTTTGCGATTAACAAGAGTTGCACGTTATTAAAAAAGATACTTCCAGTGGGATACCATGACATTTTCTCAAGGGTGAACTTGACCTGAAACAGTCAAAAGGCCTTCTCAGAATTCACTGCAAACTCTGATCATGTTCCACTCTCTCATGAAATTCCTACTTTTTGTGATCCAATCAGTTCCTGATAGATAAAATCAATTCCCATTCTACATTTTCTTTCTTCACCGAATATCCTGCCGGACATGCATCACGGAAGTCTTTTCATGTTGACTTTAACAACTCAGCTAAAATATTAGTTTTCAGTGATATCATGTTTATGATATAGTTCTTGTTAGATTATTATTAGAAAATAAAATGTTTAATACTTTAGACAATTTGGACAAAAAAAATAACAAATAATTTCCAGAGTTGCACTATAAAAGGGATGAAAGCATAGCATTGGCTTTGTCTGCCAATGCTTTATCTGTGACCATGTGGATGTTCCAGATATGAGGTTTCATGAAAACCTGACCCACGGCTCCCCCGCCCATTCCTTATTCCCCTCACGTTGGTTCAGCTGACCCACTCACACACCCCATTACTTCCAGTGAGAGTGCTTGTGTGGGGTGTTAAACTGACTAGCGAGTTTGTATGGCTCCTTTTAAGGATCATATAAGCTACAGCACTCCCATTGTCTTCCGCATTGCAGGTGACCGGCTGAGTGCCATACTGAATTCCGTTCAGTCTGGGCCTTTCCTCCCAACTCCTTCCATATTTGAGCAAGCTGCCAAACCTCCCTCTTCCCTTGTCCACAGCCCATTTGTGTTTGGACAATCCCTTTCCCAGCAGCCTCAACCGCATCCACAGCTTCCGAGTAAGTCTGTCCGTCTATAAGGTAGTGGCGGTGCTTGCTTACACAGGTGCTGCTTGTTCTTAAATTGTTTAGTCTCCCTTAGGTTGTGATGAGTTCTGTTCAGGCTTATTTCCCCTGCTTTTCTGTCGGCGTCCACCCGCTTGCTTGCCATGTTTGAATTGGTGATTCTTTTCTTTCTCATCTCATTTAAACTCTAGTGGCCGAATAACATTTAAATTCATCTTTTGTATTTCCACTGTAGCTACTAACAGTATGTTTCATGTCAGATGTTTCTGTCGACTTGATTGCAGTTTAATTTGATTTGCTTGCTTACATGTAGAGTGATTAATTTGATTATTCATTAGCAAAACCGTTACCAAGAGGTCCAGGAATCTGTCCACACAATCAAAACCATGCAGTGCGTTTGCATTTAACCCCAAGTGTAATTCAAAATGCACTAATGTCTGCATAAGGAAAATGAAATTGGGTTTTTTTGGGGGGGGGATTTGAAAGTGTCTCAATATTTCCACAGCCAGAATACTCTTAATCTGCTTTCCACATTCATTACAACTCATCACTCAACCATTTTATTTGGACTTATCTGCCATCCTCCCTGCACTGGTTGATTCCCAGTTTTGTTTTAGCCTTGTCCCTGCTTCTACCAGTCTCTGTCTCTCTCACAGTGTCTGTCCTTCTACTTGTTGCTTTTTCTCGATTCATATATCTTTCTAGTGCCCTATATGTTCCTCTGGCCCTGTTTACACCTAGTATTGACATCCATCTCTGGTGATCCGATCACCAATTACACAGCTTTAATGGGGTTGCAATGCATATAATTTTTGTCAGCCGATTTGGAGATAGTAAGAAACCACATTTACAGTCGCGTAAACTGACCTGCTACTACTTCACTGCGCAAAAACAATGGGTTTAAATAGTAAACTACCTGTCTTTAAGGAAATGTTAAATTTGATATAAAAATATACATATACATGACTTCACAGAACTTCTCTGCAGTAACAGAGATCATGTAAAATGCCCAGTTAATAGTTAAGTCACCTTTATTTATATAGCGCTTTATACAATACAGATAGTTTCAAAGCAGCTTTACAGTAATAAACAGGAAAAATGTATTTCATGAATTCAGTTCAGTGTTGATTCAGATCCGTTGTAAAGATAATCAATTAAGAAATTATTTAATTTTATCTATTATAGAACAATGATTCTTTGGAAGTTGCATAATTAAGATGCATACTTTCTAAAACAGTTTTTATGTAGGACACCTGTGGTGCCTTAAAATTCTGCTTTACCTGGTCGCTGGGTTTCTGAACAGAGCAACTGGTGTAGTAAGGTAACAGACCCATTTGAGATGCATGTAAATACCAGGTGTAAACTGAAATCTCTCTTGGTTGTCCACTTGTCCCAAAACAATTGTTAATATCAGTTTTAAACAGGGCCAGAGTCATTTTCTCATACCAGTACTCTCCATCATTCATTGGCTCTCACTCTCTTTCTCATTTTCTGATTGTTTTCCTTGGTTCAAGCCTTGTTGCTTACTTTCCTTGCCACTGTTTTCCGCTGTAGATGCTTCATCACGCAGCCTTGCTTCACGTGAGCGTGTGCACAAAAGCAGTGCGACCGGCCCTGGCACCGCTCTATCATCTCTTGTTCTCAGACAAAAGGGTGGGTAATGCATGTCTTCTCCTGGGAGCACCCTGGAGACTCACTACAGGGATGGGTTTCATGTCATCCTCTCTACCACAGTCCATTTATTTCCCCTCTTAGGCATGGCAACAGAGTATGTACAGCGCTTTGGAATATATATGGGGACCGTTTTATAGGCTTGTTGAAACATTTCACATGACCTGGGTGCTTTCCATTTGCATCAGTTATTTATGCATCGTGCTACCTTAAAATTACTTAAATTCTTGTATAAAGAAATACAAATTTAAGGTAATTCTTGGATTTCAGTGGATACTTGTCGATGTTATTTTTTTCATCTATTGTTTTACATTTCATTTAAGTTCCTGTTGTTATTTTTTACCTTTTATTTTTAGGTGCTATAATTATTTTATTGTCTTGATTTTTACTCCCTACGTATGTGAAAAGGCCTGACAAGACTTACCCCCTGCATAAATGAGTTTCGCATTGGTAACTGTTGGTGTTATAATACGCAGGTGACAGGGATAACATGGCCAGTCGGTCTATGTCTCCAGGCAGCAAGCATCGCCAAGAGAGTCGATCCTCCAAAACCGACAGTCACTCTAGCCGATCTGTTGACCAGGTGAAGAGCAAGAACAATGACAGTCTGTCTGCCAGCGAGGCCCTCATTCTCAAATCAGACACTGGCAAACTGAGGTCTGACTCTCACAGCCGCTCTCATTCCCCCAACCACAACACCCTACAAGCCCTGAAAGCTGATGGCCGAACCCCAGGCCTTAGGGCTGAGTCTCCAAACCCTGGTTCCCGTTCCTCCTCACCAAAACAAAAGTCCCTTACTTCTGGCAGATCTAGCCCATCCAGCACCAGTTCCCCACGCTCATCCTCTCCTCATGATAAGAACCTGCCCTCTAAAGTAAGTCCTTCTAAAACTCACCTGGACCCTCCCCGTGAGAGATCCAAATCTGACTCCTATACGCTGGACCCTGACACACTTAGAAAGAAAAAGATTCCTCTCATGGAACCTCTGAGGGGCAGGTCTACATCACCCAAACCAAAAGTCCCACCCAAAGAGAGCAAAGGAGGAAGCAGCAATGCTGAAAACCGAGCCCCATCTCCCCATGTTGTTCAGGAAAACCTCCACAGTGAAGTTGTGGAGGTGTGTAGGTCCAGCGCCTTGTTATCCAATGATGAAGCCAATGATGAGAATGCAGAGTTGAACAATGCTGAAGAGGGCTCCTCCAAGGTCCACTTCAGTATTGGAAAAGCCCCGGTCAAGGAGGAACTTGAAAGTCGGTCTTCACCCAAAGTCAGCCGTAAAACCTCCAGCAGGCATGTGAGACCTAAAAAAGACAAATCCGGGCCACTCTTTAAAGGTGAAAACGTGCGTCCTACTGAACCCGCCAAGCAAGCCATGTCACCTTCTGTTGCCGAATGTGCTCGTGCTGTTTTTGCTGCTTTCCTGTGGCATGAGGGCATAGTACATGATGCCATGGCATGCTCTTCCTTCCTCAAGTTTAACCCTGAGCTGACCAAAGAACATGCACCCATCCGTAATTCTCTTAGCTGCCAGCAGGGTTTTGACGAGAAGGAGAACAAACTGAAGAACCGCCACTCTCTGGAGATCTCCTCGGCCCTCAACATGTTCAACATATCACCACATGGCCCAGACATTTCCAAGATGGGTAGCATCAACAAGAACAAGGTTCTGTCCATGCTGAAAGAACCACCTTTACCCGAGAAGTGCGAGGATGGAAAAAATGATGCGGTCTCTTATGAGATGACCAGCCACTCCTCCATGAGGTCTAAGTCCATCTTGCCTCTCACCCTGCAGCACTTAGTAGCTTTCTGGGAGGACATATCCATGGCTACCATAAAAGCGGCTACACAGAACATGATTTTCCCAAGTCCAGGATCCAGTGCTATCCTTAAAAAGAAGGAGAATGAAAAGGATGGCAAGAAGACCAAGAAAGAGAAGAAGAAGAAGGATAAAGCCGAGGTGCGTCCCAGGGGGAACCTCTTTGGGGAGATGGCACAGTTAGCTATGGGAGGCCCAGAAAAGGATACCATCTGTGAGCTGTGTGGAGAGTCTCACCCATACCCTGTTACGTACCACATGAGACAAGCCCACCCAGGTATAGTGCTGTAAATTCTTGTGTCTTATTCAGAGCAGTTCCAAGAAAAGTTATACAGACCGATGTATGGAGATCGTTCATCAGTGTTCTTTGTGTTCTCTCAGGTTGTGGCCGGTATGCTGGAGGTCAGGGCTATAACAGTATTGGTCACTTCTGTGGAGGCTGGGCTGGTAACTGTGGAGATGGTGGAATTGGAGGAAGCACCTGGTACCTGGTGTGTGATCGTTGTAGAGAGAAGTACCTGAGAGAAAAACAAACAGCTGCTAGAGAAAAGGTATGCCTGTCATTACCAATGTAGGGAAATACATAATATTTGTAGATATTGCATGTCTAAAACACTGTATACATCTTCCTTGGGTTTAATCCGTTGGTTCTTGCATCAGGTTAAGCAGTCAAGAAAGAAACCTCTACAGGTGAAAACCCCACGGGCTCTGCCAACTATGGAGGCCCACCAGGTGATCCGTGCCAATGCACTGTTCCTGCTGTCTCTGAGCAGCGCCGCTGAGCCTAACCTGCTTTGCCATCACCCACCCAAACCTTTCCACTCACATCTACCCAGCCTCAAGGAGGGAGTGTCTGAGGAACTGCCCAACAAGATGGGCTGCCTCTATCTGCAAACCCTAGCCCGGTAAATACATTATGCTCACCTTGATCACCACGAAGAGCAGCCTTATTGTAGTAATTCAAAGTATTGAATCTGCATTGCATTGAGTCTTTATCAATATCCTTTTTGCAGTCAACACACTGAGAACTTTGGGGCCTATCAAGATGACAACCTGTTTCAGGACGAGATGCGTTACCTGCGTTCTACATCAGTCCCTGCTCCCTACATCTCAGTCACCCCAGATGCCTGCCCCAATGTTTTTGAAGAGCCAGGAAGTAACATGAAGTCTATGCCCCCAAGGTACGGTAACAAGCTTACCATCTCCCAAAGTGCTATATTCTAGTAACCTAGTTTCTATGAAGATTTTATGCTTCAGGTATTCTTATTATTTCTGTAAGATATCGTCTTTTTTTTTTACTTCGTTTCTTTAGTTTGGAGACAAGTCCAATCACAGACAGTGACACAGCCAAGCGGACAGTATTCCAGCGCTCTTATTCAGTGGTTGCCTCTGAGTATGATAAGCAGCACTCGGCTTCCCCAGCACGGGTCAAAGCAGTGCCGAGACGCAGGGTACACAGTGGGGATGCAGGTACTGGTGTGTCACTTTGTAAAACAAAATTACAAATAATTACCATGATTTACTATGTAAGCTACAAGAATGCTGAAACTAATATATCCACCAATATAATGATACATATCTTTTAAAAATTACATATTTACCTATACCTTTTTTTAGCAATGTTTGAGTACTTGAATCGTCATAGCAGAGTTTGGAATTAATTAATTGAAACTGTCAGTACAGAAAAAGTGATAGCTGACCAGAAATAATAGATGCCACTTTTTTATTTAATTTGTAAATATTAACAGAGTTTACTTCTAAAATGGTGGTATTGCGAGGATTTGCAATACTCCTAAGTTAAGATAAAATATTTAAAATCTAAGTGAAAAATCCTTGTTTCTACAGAAGTTGGGTCATCACTGCTTCGTCACCCTTCTCCTGAGTTGTCTCGGCTGATCTCAGCCCATGGCTCTCTAAGTAAAGGTGAAAGAAACTTCCAGTGGCCCGTGTTGGCATTTGTTATCCAGCATCATGACCTAGAGGGTCTGGAGGTGGCTATGAAGCATGCACTTCGCAAATCAGCCTGCAGGGTGTTTGCCATGGAGGTCAGCGATATTCTTTCAGACATTCCTCAATCTCTAATTTCATTCCTCTTCTTCCTGTCCCAAATTGTTCAGGCATAGACAAACACTTTTGAATTATAACTATTAATTAGAGGGTTCCAATAATCATGGAAAACCTGGAGAAATCATCACTTTGTCATTAAATGCTTTTTTTTTATGAAAGAAATCACTGTTAAACGATGTATAAACATCCTTGTCCAGTTTCTCCTAAACCTTTTGTTCTGTGTTTCCTTCTTAGGCCTTTAATTGGCTGCTGTGTAACGTTACCCAGACCACCTCCCTCCATGATATCCTGTGGCACTTTGTGGCGTCTCTGACTCCGTCTCCCTTTGAGACGGAAGAAGAGGAGGATGAGGAGAACAAAGGGAACAAGGAGAACCTTGAGCAGGTGTGACCTGATGATAACACTTCCAATGGTTTATTAAGAAGTCACTGTTCACTTGTGATGGAAAAGAGGTTTCTGACATGGGGCAGTTTTCCTCTTTCTTGCAGGAGAAGGATTTAGGTGTCTGTGAGCACCCCCTGTCCGACATTCTTATCGCTGGAGAGGCGGCTCACCCGCTGCCCCACACCTTCCACCGTCTGCTCCAAACCATCTCCGACCTTATGATGTCTCTTCCCAGTGGAAGCTCACTTCAGCAGATGGCCCTGAGGTATCTTCTGCCTCTGCATAGAAACACCATTAGCAGCCTATAACAATCTAGCAACCTCATATAAACTCCGCCTCATTACACAACTCACATTTTCTTCGAAAATATTCAAATTTAGTCACTTTTTGCGGTTTCACCAGGTGTTGGAGCCTTAAATTCAAACAGTCAGATCATCAGTTCCTGCACCAGAGTAATGTATTTCACCACATCAACAACATCCTGTCCAAATCAGACGATGGGGACAGTGAAGAGAGTTTTAACATCAGTGTACAGTCGGGATACGAAGCAATCAGTCAGGTGGGAATATTTTCATCAGACTTTTTTCCCTGTTGCCTTTACATTTATGTTTTTTTTTTATCTAAAACACCTTATATTGCATTCAAGGTTTACATTTTACATACATTGCAGGAACTTTGTGTGGTGACCTGTCTGAAAGATCTGACTAGCGTGGTGGACATTAAAACATCCAGTCGACCAGCCATGATTGGCAGCCTGACTGATGGCTCCACTGAGACGTTCTGGGAGTCTGGAGATGAAGATAAGAACAAAACCAAGAGCATCACTATAAGCTGCGTGAAAGGCATCAATGCGTCATATGTCTCTATCCATGTTGACAACTCTCGTGACATTGGAGTGAGTTTGCAAACTAGTTCTTTCTGTTTGTCTGTCTGTTCTTTGTCAGTCAGTATATTAATAACACTGTCGGCCAACTGTTAATTCTGTATATACACTTAATGAAGTGTTCAAAGTACATGAAACCTTCAGATATGGTATTTTGTCTTGACAATTTCCTCATTTTAATACATGTGGCCATAAACAGCAATTGATTTGTAACCTTTGGTCTGTTTTCTGTCAGAATAAAGTCACATCAATGATATTCCTTTGTGGGAAGGCTGTGGAAGATCTCTGCAGGATAAAACAGGTAGGACTTTGAATTTTCACGCTGAAATGTGTCTACACCAGATGTACTGCAGTTAGTGGATTTTTTTTACTTTGACCTGTTTGAATTCATCAAACTTGTTTTCATTTCCCTGATATTTAAATATATGTATATTATTCCACTTGTCTATGTAGATTTAGATGTAGATGTAGAGTGACTTAAAGGGGTCATGACATGGTTTTTTTTAAATAATTGTATTATTATGTTCCCTTAGGTGCAATTATAGTATTACTATAGTTTTTTTTACAAAAAACTTTTAAAATGTAGTGATTTATTACCTTTTCCCACCCTGTTTCTCATCCTCTGATTCAAACAGTCTGTTTTGGGGGGTGTTTCCCCTTTTAGAGTTCAGTGTTAACGCCCACTGTTATGATTGGCTAACGTCAGTGCCTGTGCATCAATTATTAACGCCCCCAGCCAGAACCTGTGCGGATTCAGCGTATTTAAAAAGTAGTTTAAAGTTTTAAATACATTACTTACAGTTTGCGTCGTCGTTGTTGAGCCCAGAATAGTCGGCACGGACTTATCTTTGAGCAACAGTTTTCTGGCAAAGCCAGGATCATTTTGGGATTTGTTCTCAATACAGTCATCCTTCAAATGGACTGGGACGTCGGCAAACAAATAAAGTGCATCCATTTTTCCCTGACGACTGGATCTTTCGCAGCGTATTCAAAGATGTTGTTTGTCCACAGCCAGGAACAGCACATCTGCGTGGCATCGTCATCGACAACGATACGAAATGAGCGTAGTTGCCTTGCGCTTAAAGCGTAGTTGTCTTGTGCTGGAGGCGGTCTATATGCTAACGCTGGTACGTCACTTCGTACCGTGACGTCACTTCTTACCATGGATCCAGAACGAGCTGTATTTCGAGCTTGATTAAATAAATGATTCGTTTATAATGGGGAGGACGTCTTAAGCTATGAAACTTGCAGGACGTTTTAATGGTACAAAGACCTCTTATATACCAAAAGATCAAGGCAAATTTGGTTTCTCATGTCATGACCCCTTTAAAAAATTAAATGAAGAAAGATGAGCTAGTTGCTCACCTTTTATTGCACATATCAATAAATGCTTGGATACCAAGCACTGGCAATTACCATAACATCCAGAATAATTGTGCCTAAGGCAGTTTTTCATTATGCAGTGACTATCGTTAAATACTATGTATATTATTATATTTCTAAATACATTTACAAATGCATTGTTTCAGCATTTATATTTACTGGGGTAATGTTTTTAAAATAGAGAAGCAATTTAGACACAATACCATATTTTATTATTACTTGAAATTAAAGTGATGATCTAGCAATGTTTTACAATTTGGTTAATGACAGAAAAATTTGTCTGTACTTCTGCATGTCACATTAATTTAATTTTGAGTTGAAAAAGACCGTTAAACTCATAGTCTTGAGGTTGAGGAAGTTACAAGGCCAAAAAGTCTGCATGGAAATGTAGATCACCAGACCAGCGTCATTTCAGGGACATTTCACTGAATGGTCTTTTTGTTGTCTCAGATTGACTTAGACTCAAGGCACATGGGCTGGGTGACCAGCGAGCTGCCTGGAGGGGACCACCATGTGATCAAGATCGAGCTTAAGGGTCCTGAGAACACGCTTAGGGTTCGGCAGGTCAAAGTGCTTGGCTGGAAGGAGGGCGATAGCATCAAGATTGCTGGGCAGATATCAGCCAGTGTAGCCCAGCAGAAAAACTGTGAAGCTGAGACGCTGCGTGTCTTCCGCCTCATTACGTCACAGGTAAGCCCAAAACCCTCACAGGTCCTGTTTGGTAAACCTGCACCCGCAATACTTAACAGAATACCTGACCCGTTATACAACAGCAGCACTTATTTAATTCTGTACCTAACCACATTAGCAACATGGAAAACGTAACATTTATCTAAATTGTGAATGGAAACAGAAAGTGAGCAAAGTACACTCCCTTTATAAACACTGTGAACTTGTCAAATGCTTCAGTTCAGTGAAACTTTTACGGAAAACACATGTTATAGTCAACCTGACTACACTGTACCATAAATCTTTTATTTAAATCGTGTCTACACTATTGTTGGTTATAATGAGAGGATTCGTGAGCATGCAGAACTCAGTCAGTGAACAAGTGCTGAACTGTTTTGATTCTGTCTATCTGAAACGCCTCCGATTGGCCGTTACAATGCTAAACGCATCGTAAATACATACCTTCAGAGCGTAAACTCAAATATGCATGGGAGTGTTTGAAAACCATCTCAAACGGGTCACTAAGGCTGTTTTCACACAAATCGCAGTATTTTTATGTTTAAACGTTTGCACCACCATACCAGAGACATTGATTATATACATCAAAGACTTTTGTGTGAAAATGTACATTTCTTTCAGCATTTCAAACACTCATTTTTGGGTATTGTTTTAAGGGAAGGCAAATAGTATAATAATCACGTTGATGTGTTTGTGTAGGTATTTGGAAAACTAATTTGTGGGGATGCAGAACCAACACCAGAACAAGAAGAGAAGAACCTGCTCTCCTCACCTGAGGGTGAAGACAAGGTCAGTACCAGCATCTGCCGTGTTCGGTGGCTCCTTACAACCATTGCTTAATGCCATATCAAGTGCTGAAGCATGAGATGAAATTGGTCAATTCTGTTTAAATGTTTCGTCTTCAGGCTCCATCTGATGCAGACTTGAAAGAACACATGGTTGGCATTATTTTCAGCAGGAGTAAACTGACCAACCTTCAGAAACAGGTAACACCATTAAAACTACTCTAGAAAATCTAGTGAACTGCCTAAAAATCCAGATGGTGGACAAAGTGAGAGAAGCGTTTAATATAAATATAATAATTGTTAAATACCAAAAATGTCAACAAAAATAGTTTAATCTAAGGGAAATTGATTGTTTAGCCATTATTTTTGATATTGCATTATTTGTTTAGCAACATGCTAAAGCTGCCTTTTCACTGTCTCCGGCATTCGCATAAGATTGCCGCATTTCACCCCCAGTGGCAGTCGCATGGAACGGTCAAACTGGCCGTGAAGCAGCAGTTACCTACTTCTTATTCACCATTCATTTTACCAATGAATGAATAATGAATGTATGAAAATACACACAAAACCACACAAAACAAGTATGTTTGAAAGAACAGCAAAGTGGGTTTTTTAGGGCTAATAAATTATTTCAGACAGAATTGTTAATAACTGCCCAATTTAAAGTAGTAGTATTTAGGATTATCATTTAGTAGATGGCAGTGTGATGATATACGTCTACCAGCCGTGAAGTGCACTATCCAACTCCTGAAACGAACTCCAAACAAACTTAGTTTTGGCCTGATTTAGTTTGAAATGTCACACCAGTTCGTTCTTTGATTTCGCTTGACTGTTTGCCTCCCTTAGGTGTGTGCCCATATCGTCCAGGCCATCCGTATGGAGGCAACGCGTGTGCGCGAGGAATGGGAGCACGCCATCTCCAGCAAAGAGAACGCAAACTCTCAGCCCAGCGATGATGACGCCTCTTCTGATGCGTACTGCTTTGAGCTGTTGTCTATGGTGCTGGCCTTGAGTGGATCTAACGTTGGCCGGCAGTATCTAGCCCAGCAGCTGACTCTACTGCAGGACCTCTTTTCCCTACTTCACACTGCCTCGCCACGTGTCCAGAGACAGGTTTGTGAACGCTTCGTGAACCGCGAGTCTTAAACTTGACTTTCTAGTGTCAGGATCTGATATGCAACACTGTACTTGGCATACAGGTGACGTCACTGCTCAGACGCGTTCTTCCTGAGGTCACTCCTATGCGCTTGGCCAGCGTCATTGGCGTAAAGGCGCTTCCACCAGCAGACATCAGTGACATCATCCACTCCACTGAGAAGGGCGATTGGACCAAACTGGGCATATTAGATATGTTTCTGGGCTGCATCGCCAAGGCCCTCACTGTGCAGCTCAAGGCGAAGGGCACCACTATAGGTGGCACCGCTGGCATGGCAGCAGGCAAAGGGGTCACTACAGTCACCCTACCCATGATCTTCAACTCAAGGTCAGCTGGCTTGCAATAGGCCATTCTCAAATTTAATTCAACAATTGTTTGAAATACTTTATTAAATTTAACTTGTTCATTATATAAAGCAATCATGTCTCTTCAGAAGGCTTGGTTTCGATGTGCTTAGATGATTTAAATGGGTTATTTTTATGATTTCTTCATGAACTTGAAGTGTCAAAGTTTTTGGTGTAACAGACTTTGAGGTGTAAAAATATCTTCATTGTGCCATAAATGTTTCTTGCTGGCCACGCTATTTTAAAAAAAAATTAAAAACATGTATATTTAATAACCTTTCATTGGTGTTTGTGTAGCTACATACGGCGTGGATTGAGTCACTGGTGGATGAAGGGCTCCACTCCACCCCAGATCGCTGAGATTATCATTAAACTAGTCAAAGACATGGCTGCCGTGAGTAGTAGGCCCATCTAATCCTGAACACCATTTTCATCTTAATATGCAGCAGATTTGCTGGTCAGCTGCATGTTTATGAATGATATAATGTATAATCTTCCACTGCTTAACTTGATCTCCTAGAGATGTGTTTAATGCTTTTGCAGACATGGTCCTTCATCATTTACGTGTCTTTTTACCCCAGGGACACCTCTCGGATGCCTGGTCCAGGGTGACTAAGAACGCCATTGCTGAGACCATCATTGCTCTCACGAAGATGGAAGAGGAGCATCGCTCTCCAGTGCGCTGCATTGCCACCACTCGGGTACGACTACACTGCACTCACATTTTTAAAATGTTTTTGAACATTTATTATTCAACAATATTATTGATCTGCCTTAAGGTGAACGATGGCGCAATTTCCTTCTGGAAACAAACTTTGTTGTATTATTTTCATGTTATCACTGTGAAGCTGCTTTGATACAATCTGTATGGTAAAAAGCGCTATATAAATAAAGGTGACATGAATTGACTTTATCTGTCACAACTGAACATTTGCAAACTACTGTAGGTCAGTATTACTCGGGATCCTTCAGTTAGAGGTCTCAGATACAGATCAACAGCAGCATGAAATGCAACATTCCTAAAACAATAATTACTTTTATTATATAGATGAATATGAACAGGATTTTTTTTATGCTTTAAGTCAAGTCACCTTAATTTATATAGCACTTTTAACAATATAGATTGTTTTTGGCTTTACAGCAGCTCTAGAATAGTGATTGTCCAGCTAAAGTTAGTTTTGATTGATTCACTTCCGTTGCAACGATCACTAGTTATTAAATTAGGGGCCGCTTAAACGAGACATCGTTCTTACAGAAAACCCTTAATGCGCTCCGGCCGCTCATTTGCACAAAAACAGTGTGCAACACAACAGCTTTAAAAAATTTACCTCAAAAGAAAAGTAAAAAAATAAATAAAAAATGCTTACCTCAATACATTATACCAACTAAAATATATTTATTAAAATGACTGGAAAAGTCATGAAATTCACTGGGCAATATGTGTTTGAAAGACTTCCATATAAAATTGTAATTGTTGTTCTACTTCCTCTCTTTAGCTGTGGCTCGCATTGGCCTCTCTGTGTGTGCTGGACCAGGACCACGTGGACCGACTGTCTTCAGGTCGCTGGATGGGCAAAGACGGGCAGCAGAAGCAGATGGTACGGCACATTGGGCTAAATAGGCCTCTGGGATGCTATAAAGCACAACTCCACGTTCATTACATTCCTTCAGCCGAGAATGAGCTCTTTACCTCTTCACCCTGACTTTTATTTCCCAGCCCATGTGTGATAACCATGACGACGGAGAGACGGCAGCCATCATTCTGTGTAATGCATGTGGAAACCTGTGCACTGACTGTGACCGCTTCCTCCATCTCCACCGGCGCACACGTTCCCACCAGAGACAGGTGAACCCGAGCGCTCACACAGACCTAATCAGATACCATATTTTTAAAGAACCATTTAATTTTATAATCTCGAGTGTGTATTTTTAACAACATGATGTAATTTGAACAACCAGCCAGTAACTACAGGATTCTTCTCAACCCTAGTGAATCTTAATTGATCAAACTGACACATAATAATGATATAGTTTTAAGAACAAAAATAGTATATGTTTGGTGCTTCTGTAAAAGAACTGCAGGAATTGAATAATTGGAGTTGGAATGATAAATTTAGATTTCTCGTAACACAATGTCTTGTGCAGGTCTTTAAGGAGGAGGAGGAAGCCATTAAAGTGGACCTACATGAAGGTTGCGGTAGAACCAAACTCTTTTGGCTCATGGCATTGGCTGACTCCAAGACCATGAAGGCCATGGTGGAGTTCCGTGAACACACAGGTGACTTCTTCAATTTGTAATCATGTTTAATAATCTGGAGAGAAGATGGGACATGTTGAGGAGAAGAGAGGAAATGTTGCAAACTGGACTCCGACTTTGTCAGTACTACAGTGTTCATTTTTATTAAGAGACCATATTTGCCATCTGAGTTGATTTTCTCAGAGCTTTATTTTTCTAACATAGTGTTTGTATAAAATATAATATAAATAGATTATATTAATTATAATATTAAAACATATCGTCATCAAATTATCATAACATGTCCATTTGAATCTAGTATATAAATTCAAAGTTAAAGCAATTATGGCTGTTACCTATGAAACAAAATCATACACAAAACTAGTTGTAATTAATGTACAAGATATAATAAATACTCTGATATATTTTAATAATTGGCTGGGCACTATGTTGTTACCCAGCTCTGTCTGAGGAGTTTGATATATCGACTGTTTCAAGCTTTTGGGTTTTTTGGGAGTGTTTTCATTGCAGTTTTCTTTTCTTTCTTTCTTTCTTTCTTTCTTTAATATTAATCACTTTATATTACACACAGTCAACAGCACTCACCTCTGAGACTGTAAATACAGACATATTATTGTCTACAGAGGCACTAAACCCATCAGGACATAAGCCTATAACAGAAGATCAATACATGTGTTAAATGTTAGATAACAGATCAAATCAGAGCAATTCACGTCAGGGGTGCTTTGCCCCCACAGTTAATTATCTGGGGCATTTTTGCATAATTTCTGACCCTGACCGTTAACCGTTAGGCCACAGCTGTGATTCATCCTATTTTCAGAGTTCTTTTTTATGTGACTAGTGGCTTTATTGTACAAATAGTTATAGCTATAATGGCATCATTGTAATGTCCTTCAGGTAAACCAGCTTCCAGTAGTTCAGACGCCTGCCGCTTCTGCGGCACCAGGAACGGCACAGAGCTGTCCGCTGTAGGAAGTGTATGTTCAGACCAAGACTGTCAGGTATTTGCTCAAAATGTTAATTTTTTTTGGCAGAATTATATACTTTGTTTACGCTGTTAAATGTTTTACTGGAATTGAGTGATCTTACAAACATATTGATGTCTATAGGAGTATGCAAAACTGGCCTGCAGTAAGACTCATCCGTGCGGCCACCCGTGTGGAGGGGTCAAAAATGAAGAGCTGTGTCTTCCCTGCCTACATGGTTGTTTCAAAACTGAAGCCTCCCTGAAACAGGATGCTGATGATATGTGCATGATTTGCTTCACTGAGGCTCTGTCTGCTGCCCCAGCAATCCAGGTACAACAGAATAATGCATACATACATAAATGCGTACTGTACATGCATACAGGAGATCAGCGTGTGATTATCTGCCCTGGCTTGTTTTCAGCTGGACTGCAGTCACGTGTTTCACCTTCAGTGCACAAGAAGGGTTCTGGAGAACCGCTGGCTTGGGCCTAGGATAACCTTCGGGTTCATGTCTTGCCCTATTTGCAAGGTAAATACGCTTTTCTGGACTCGCTTTAGGAGAGTTCAAGGTAGGGCTGAAAGATTAATCGAAATAAAACCGAAATTGCAATATGGCTAAGTGCGATTATAAAATTACAGACTGATTTAATTAAGTATATGCACCCTTTCAGAGTGAAGTGGGCCACTGTGTTTATTACTCTCGTGAAGCTCATGATCCAGAGTTTTCACTTGAAATGCAACATACGCTAACCATCTTCCCAAGCTTGTAGTGAGAAGCGCTTAGGAAAGAGAAGGGCTATAAAGGACTGCTCACAGTTTTCTGCCAAAGAAAGCTTGGATGTTTAACGTTTGAAAATGAAGAATTTAAGAAATAAATATTAGTATTGTAATTTAACAGTTGTACTGTAAAATATTACTGTTTTTTTTTCTTAAATACCTTACTAAATATATATTTTTTATTTTACAGTGAAATAGCATTACTACAATAGTAGTGTTTCTCATAGGAATGCACCAATATCACTTTTTCCAGAATGAGAATTGTGGTACTCGCCGATACCAAGTTCTGATACCTGTATTTGTATTGCATTTGTAAAAAAAAAAGTTTAATATAATTTAAGTACAATAAAAAAAATATCGGAAACTTCTCAATTAGATTTCCCCCCAAATCTTATAGTTCAAGGGATAATTCATCCAGAAAAGTGATAATTCTGTTAATTGCTCAGTCGTCATATTCCAAACTATGACTGATGTTCTTCATAGAATGGGACATTTTGAACTATGTTGGCATAAATGATGATGAAGTGAGTAAATGATGGCAGTTTGGGGTGAACTATTCCTTTAATGGCTGTGGCATCAAAACCAACCAAATCACGTACAAAATCATGTTTTCTGCAAGAACCAAAGCCAGTCTTAACTCTATCAGCTAGACAGTGTTCATGATATCCTATGCTTGATGTGCCATTTATTTATATATGTCTGTGCTGTTTTTTTTTCTTTTAAGAACAAAATAAACCACTCTGTCCTAAAAGACCTGCTGGACCCAATCAAAGAGCTGTATGAGGACGTGAGGAGAAAGGCTTTAATGAGACTGGAGTATGAAGGACTACACAAGAGCGAAGCCATCACAATGTCTGGAGCTCGATTCCACAACAACCCAGCTGGATTTGCCATGAACAGATATGCTTACTACGTTTGCTTCAAGTGCAAAAAGGTTAGCTCTTCATGGCACTCAGTCCCTACGTGTTTTCTGTTTTGTATAGTGTTTGCAAATCTTTAGTGGAACACATGTTTTTCAAGAATCTTCCTGCTATATATAGTGGCTGAGGAAACCTTCAGAAGAAAGCAAGCATTTCTCGTTCTCCAGAAAGATAATTGGTTTTGAGTGAACGGTCCCCTTAGAGACGTCTCTGTTTACTTTGAATAAAATGGAAAACCGCGGCTGACAAAAAAGATGAAGTGCAGCTCACTCCTGTGGAGGAAGAGCTATTTACTTGGCATGAAATGAGATTTAGAAGAACAGGCGTATCGTAATCTGTTTAGAAGACGTTGCCGTAATGAAGCTGTTTCTCCAGCTGCTGTGCTAACAGTGGAACTTCTTACTCATCCAGGCCTATTTTGGGGGAGAAGCTCGCTGTGATGCTGAAGCGGGACAAGGTGATGATTATGATCCCCGCGAGCTCATCTGTGGAGCGTGCTCAGATGTGTCCAGAGCACAGGTCAGTGGGACAGCAGTGTGTTTCGGGGTGGGGAGTGAAGCACATTTCATTTGTGTGCTGCAGGAATGAATCCCAAAACCTGGAAATTTGTTTTTTTAACTTCTGGTTCTGTTGTCCTGAAGTCAATGTTTTTTTAGTCAAATGCTTGAAATAAGGTCTGTGTTGAACTTAAGATATGTGGTATTACTGATGTATTTTATGTCATAGAATAAAATCTTGAGCTTGTTTTCTGCAATAATCCAAGGCAATGGAAATATCATATTTGCTTTTTGTCAAAAGGCCCAGGGTGATGCTAACCTCCAGGCTGGCCTACAAAAAAATCCCTGCAGCACTTCTGTAATACATTGGCCAGTGATTGTTATTGTATTGCATGAGGTCCGCACACCCAAATGATTTAGTTTTACAAATTTAAATATTTACTTGGGTGATCATGGCTGCATTTCAGTTTATCAGCAGGTCTGTTTTCAATCAACTTTAGGGTTTTTCAAAGTTCATTGGTGAATCTCGTGAAACCATTTAAGTATTTAATGTATTTCACCTTAAAAATATTGACATTGAAAAATATATATTACCATTTTTTATCTTATTGTTTTAAATTATATAAAAAAATCTTAACGGTTAAGTACATTTCTCCCCCAAATTTTCATCACTATAATGCTTTTTGCATTACAAATGTGTTTGGGCGTTTCAATACTTTATGGCAGAGAAGGAATGTGGTTGCATGGTATGTGCTTATTTGGTATGAGTGTGTTTAGACCTCTTTCTCTTTGTTGTAGATGTGCTCTAAACATGGGACAGATTTCCTGGAGTACAAATGTCGTTACTGTTGCTCTGTGGCTGTGTTCTTCTGCTTCGGGACGACACATTTTTGCAACGCCTGTCATGATGATTTCCAGAGGATGACCAGTGTCCCAAAAGAAGAGTTGCCCCATTGTCCTGCTGGTAAAATGCTTTTTCAACGTTTTAAAGGGATAGTCACCCAAAAAATTAAAATGTGCTGTTAATTTACTCACCCTCAGGCCATCCAATATATAGGGGGTTTTCTTTTATTTTGGTTTTTAGCTGAAACCGTGGTCTTTGGTGACTCATATAATGCAAGTCAATGGCTGCTGTCACTTTGAGAGTAAAAAAAAAAACATATACAGGCAAAACAAAATTAATACTCATGGGTCCTGACAATTCATTCAGGTCTTATTATAGCAACTGCAACTCTTTATGAAAGGGTCGAATCATTATCACAGGGAGAATTTGATTGTATTGTTCCCTTTTACTCATTTGTTAGAAGGTAATACCAAACAAAACAAACTGTTTACCCTTTTATATACTCCAACAAAATAGTCCCAATAATGGAAGTCCATGAATAGGCTCATTGGCCTCAACGCGTCAGTCCCTTAGTCTATAGAAATAAAAAGTAATAACACAAATATTACCCATCAGTCTGATGAATCAGTCTTTTTTCTGCCTTGGGCAGTCAGCAAACCGAAAGTCCAGATGGAGAAATCAAATGTCCCCAAAAAGAGGTTTTGTCAGCAGAAGACCCTGCTGGTTCCAGGCCCCACAAAAACACAGGTGATCCTCCAGCTGAAGAAAAAATCATCAAGTATCAAGTATAGTCTAAAAAAAGGGGCGTATATCGCAGACTTGAGCGTGGAGCTATAAAGCAGCTCAGAAGTTTAATACACCGTGACCATTTTCAGAGATCATTTTTGGACCAATGCTCTTGAGTTAAAGTAGCAAAGGCATGCCACCTCACCACACACAACCCTCTTCAAAATGGCCGCCCTTTCCTTTTTAAGGGTGGCCCATCATAATTGGTCCTTAGAAGCCAACAAAAGTCCCTCTAACTCCCCCTCAATCAAAAAGCATATGCTAATGCTCAAAATCAACATACTGTACATGCAGATGAAAAAAAAAAGAAAAAAAAAATGTAGGCATAGCACATACATTTTTTTTTTTTTTTTTTTTTTTTTTTTTTACTTAAGTGAGCATCGTGCAGGGTTTTACTGTGGCAGTGTCACATTATGAAGGTAAACGATCAGTCTGCAAGAAACTGAACATTATTTACAACATTATTACCTGTAATCCACAGCCTCGGCAAACAGTCTGGAGCGCGAACTTCCTGTCGTATGTGTGGGACCTCAAACTTTGAGAATCTGGGAAATTCAATCTTCCCGATTGAAATCACGCATATATAGTATAACCACAAGTTCCACTTTGATGAACAATAGAACATGTGCGTGTTTCTTCTCTGTTGTAAACAAACACAGCGTGGTCTCACATGTGAGTTTCCGACGCATAGATTATCATTATGCGACAGGAAGTTTGCTAAGGCTGTGGATTACAGGTAATAATGTTTCAGTTTCTTTTACAGACGATCATTACGCTTTATAAGACCTTAAATGAATCGTCAGGAGCCATGGGTATTCATTTTGTTTTACTTGTATATGTTTTTTTGGTTTTTTTTTACTTTCAACGTGACTTACGCCATTGACTTGCACTATATAAATCACCAAGGACTACGGTTTCAGCTAAAAAAAACGTCTTTACTCATCAACTGAAGAAAAAAAGACACTTGCATCTTGGATGTCCTGAGGATGAGTAAATTAACAGCACATTTTCATTTTTGGGTGAACTATCCCTTCAATAAAAACTTCCCACCACCATTTTTGGCTTGTTTGAAACTAATGTATCATCCTTTTCTTGTTGAATAAGCCTTTGTTCTATTACAAGACTTTTTCAGTTATTGAAACTTTAGCCAACAAATTGGCAAGACAGCATGTTGACTTTCTTTCATTCCTCCCTCATAGGACCAAAAGGAAAACAGTTGGAAGGAAGCGAGTGTCCCCTGCATGTGGTACATCCTCCCACCGGAGAAGAGTTTGCGCTGGGCTGCGGTGTGTGTAGAAATGCGCATACCTTCTAAACGCCATGGTCCTGTAATGATCTCTCTATATATATATTCACCCTCCTGTGGCGGCTGACTCCCTCTTCAGCACAGCCTGAGAGCAGATACTAACCGGATGTCCCATACTGAGGGCGCTGGGCCAGGCCGCCGTGCTCCAGGGTGCATCCTCCCTCTCTTTAGACACTGAAGAACGGGAAAAAAAAGAACAAAAAAAAAACAAATCAAACGTTGTGACGTGTTTGCATGCAGCCGTTGTAACCCTGCGGCTTGTATAAACGTTGCACACCTCCTGACCACTGAAGTCTAACAATGTATGGAGGATTTTGAACCGAATCGGAGACCACCATGGATGGGCCGTGATTTAAGCTTCTCAAATACAAATTAAAGATTCTATTGTTGTATGTTAACTATGTTTTCGTAATCCTGTACAGTATTCCTTCACTTTGGAGTGCATCATGGTTTGACGGCTAAAGATTCAAATGCTATAAGAGGACTTTAGAATGTTACGCTGGAGGAAAATAGTGTACGATTTATCTAATCTTGTATATAATGACAGTAACCCTTCATATGTGTATTCCGATGTTGCTACTCTACACTTCAGTTTTCTTTGATATTCTGGGTTATGTTTTGAGCCAGAACTTTTAATGAAGTGCAATACTGGGTGTGCCTCCTCGCAGATGTAAACATATGGAATGTATGTCAATAAAGCCACTGTACATTTTTATACAGTGATACACAGGCTCTTGTGTTTTCCCCCGGCAAGTACTATATCATTTCTGTAGTCAGAATGTTATCGAGGGGCTTATTGTCTGCGGTGTCTGCCCTTTTGTCGCAATGACGTGGTATAAAACCATTTTTCTGTTATTTTAATTAAAAAAACAAAAGGTGAGTATGTTCTGCTTTTGTATTGTAAGAACATCTTTGGGGCCAGTCTTCACACCAAATCGAAGAAACGCGAGGCAAAACGAGATATATTAGAAACTGTGGCTATTTAGTGGTTGTTTTGGAGGCATATAGGAAGGAATGTTTGTGGGGTGGGGGGATGATCAACAGCTGCTGTAAAAGACAAAAAATGCAACTTGTGAATATGCTTTGTATTATTATCTGTGGATGGAGCTGAATGGTAATAATAAACCGGGTTCTCTGTTCAGCAAGGTACATTACAAAAGAGTGTTGTGTGCTTTTTTCCCCCCATCTCATCCATCCATGAAATATGTAAGTTTGAAAATGAAAGCAGCAAAATAGAGACAAGTGGGCATAGCTTGGCGACCCGAGCGTCATATCTAATGCTGTACGTCTAGATTTGATTTCCTGAATTGATTATACGAGGCTGTATACGATTTTGTTATGTACATTTAGTCATAAATATGCCACGTCAGAGCAGTTTACCGTCGGCTGTGTGTGGTACCTGTGCTGTAGCCTATGTGGAAAAAATGCAAGAAATATTTTCTTGTACTTCATAATACAGGACGTAAATAGATGTGAAAAACAAAGCCGGTATTTATACGCAGTTATCACAACACATCATCGTTGGCTACTGTCTTGCCGTATTTTGAATGGATCAAATGTAATTTAATGTGAGGTGATTTTCAAACTGTAGTCTAAAATGTAAGACTACAAAAAAAAGCCTACGTGTAAAAAAAAAAAAAGCTTAACTGTAATGATCTACAACATTTAATATAACAACAACAATAATAATAGTAACCTTTTTTCAGTGTGCGTTTCAAATAAGCGATCCAGACCATAGATGTGTTGTGTATAATATCTATGGTCCACTGATCTGTATAGTGAATAATGATCTATAATCTATATTCTACAGATCAGTGTTTCGGCGTTATTGTCACGTGGTACGTGTCACTTTTCTCCGCTGGCTCGACTAATCACAGTAGATTGTTTGTTTTAGAGTTTGTTTTTCATGTTCAATTTGTATGTCACTCAGATACTAATCGTTGGAAATTACACATGAAAAAGCGTATATTTCCTAAGTGTCTAATAAAAACTAAATGCTGCTCTATCTGTGCTCTATTCATCTTGCTGAGCCTCCGTGCGCCCCCTAGAGGACGAGCCCAGGTTGACTCAGGAACACAGCACTGACAGCCGCCCAATGCTATTCACTCCAACATTACACTCGACAACAAGTTACAACATCGCCATTTTCAGCGTTGAGAGGAGGCGGGGACGCTGAAATCTCCCGCGGTACATAACAGAAGTAGGTCAACCAGACATATCGCCGAGACATACGCACTCAGACTCCCGAAAAAACGAGATATAACTTCATAAATCTGCGCTCATTCGTTTCTAATGCGTGCGCTCGGCTCTACTCTGATGCGTTCAGGTTCCTGTCCGGGTTGACATTCACACGAGTTATCAGGATTTTGTTTGTTTTTCACTGTTTGCGAACGAGCTGTGAACGGAGATAACATGAGTAATACGCAAAACAGGTAAACACGGGATTCACAGTAAGGCTAATGGTGGCTTAATCTAACTAGATCACTGGCTCCATGACTAAATATGTGTAAGTTAGTATGTTTAGAACGGGCTGATTATGTTTTTATTAATGGATAATATCCCTGCCATGCAATTGAGACGTGTGTTGATCCGAAGAGGACTCACTTGCACTTGTTTCTAGGAAAGTTCAGAATCATTCATATAAAAATGACACGTTATATATATTTTTAATATTTTTGTATTTGTGTTTGTGTGTGTGTGTGTGTGTGTGTGTGTGTGTGTGTGTGTGTGTGTGTGTGTGTGTGTGTGTGTGTGTGTAATATATATATATAATCATAAGTATAAATCATAAGTGTATATGTATAATAAGTCTAATAATGGTTTTAGGATGCACATTCTGTTCACATAATTATGCTTCTCTTCTCTTTGTGTGTATTTTCACTCGGCTGTTTATACTTCACTTCTCATGCTTCACAGTTCTCTCAGGCCCCCAAGAATGAAGAGGAGGTTGAGCAGAGAGCGAGAGGACAGCAGCACCTCGTCCTGCGCTGGGCCGACGGACTCCTGCAAGCGGGTCAAGCAGCCCCACGACGACTCCGGAGAGCTGATGCCCCACTGGACTCGACTGCCCCAGGAGATCCTGCTTCACATCTTTCAGTACCTGCCGCTCCTGGACCGTGCCTTCGCCTCAGAGGTCTGCCGCTGCTGGAACCAGGCCTTCCACATGCCCGAGCTGTGGAGGTGCTTCGAGTTTGAGCTCAACCAGCCTGCCAGCTCTTACCTGAAGGCCACACATCCTGACCTGATCAAGCAGATCATAAAGAGGCACTCCAATCATTTACAGTACGTCAGCTTCAAGGTGAGAGGCACATGAGGAAGATCATGGTTACCCAACATTACAGCTCACAAATCATGCTGGCCTTAATGGCCATGACTTTCTTTGTTTTACTGAAAACAAATTTTTTTTTTTTGAAGAATGTTGGTAACCAAACAGTTTTGGCTCCCATTCACTTCCATTGTATTTTTTTTTTGTCATTGGGAACCGAAACTGTTTGGCTTACAACATTCTTCAAAATGTCATGTTCCGAAGAAAAAACAGGTTTGGAATGACAGAATTTTAATATTTGAGTGAACTAACCCTTTAAAGAGACAGTTAACTCAGAAATGAAAATCATTACCAATTCATTACAAACCTATTAGAGGTGGAAACACGATTTATGAGAGATTTCTGTTCCTCCATTCCACCAACAATTTGAGGCTTCAAAAAGTTAATAAATACATTGTAGAACTAATCCATACATCTAGCTGTTTAATCCAAGGCTTCTGATTTATATGATGAACAGATTTAATTTAAACTTTCATTCACATAAATATTAATCACTGCACATAAATAGAGAACATCAAATATGGTAAATGGAATATGGTAGATATGATATAGATATACTTTGTAAATATGGTAGACTTGGATTTAATCTGCTTGATATCGATAACTTTTACAATGTTTTAATGAACATTTTGAACCAGTGGAAAGTTTCATTCAAAAAAATCTTCTTTTGAAACAATCTACATTGTTAAAAGCGTTATATAAATGAAGATGACTTGACTTGACTTTTGTTTCGAAGATGAACGAAAGTCTTTTAGGTTTTTTTTTTTCATGAGGTAAATAAGTAAATTATGTAGATAGACTTGCATTACTAAAGAATTCAGTAGATGTGTGCAATTGTACAGTGGCTTTGAACATGGCACATCTGATCAAAACCTAAAATGCATTAGTAGATGCCAAGATATTACAATATTATTGATCTGCATGCATTGACACCATTATATGAGAACTGAACTGAGCTGGACGATGACATCGCGGTTTTCTCCAGAGCGGTTATATATATACTTTTTTACAACAAAAATGAACTTACTTAAGCTGGACTGTGACGCTATTTCCTTCTGGAAACAAACTTTGTTGCATTATTTTCCTGTTATCTCTGTAAAGCTGCTTTGAAACGATCTGCATTGTAAAAAGCGCTGTATGAACGAAGGTGGCTTGGCTGAAGGGTTGGTGTTGTGTTGGCACAGGTGGACAGCAGCACAGAATCGGCGGAGGCTGCGTGTGATATCTTGTCTCAGCTGGTGAACTGCTCTCTGAAGACCCTCGGACTGATCTCCACTGCTCGACCGAGCTTCATGGAGCTCCCCAAGGTATCAGGACGTGCGTTACATGGCGTGTGTTAGGACGATGGGCTGAATGTTTCCTGACGTTTAATGGTTTCCTCTTTTCAGTCCCACTTCATCTCTGCACTAACCGTGGTGTTCGTCAACTCCAAGTCTCTTTCGTCTCTGAAAATCGATGACACGCCAGTGGATGATCCTTCGCTCAAGGTCCTGGTGGCCAACAACAGTGACACGCTCAAGCTGTTGAAGATGAGCAGCTGCCCTCACGTTTCTCCTGCAGGTATGACATGCGTTATTTGAGGGACTGTGGGTCCTCGGGATCCACTTTCCTGATGAGTTTACCTCAAACTCACACGCCTGTTGTGGTTTAGTAATCCTGACGGCTTGGATCAGCTTGTTCAGGTGTGTTTGATCAAACTCTGCAGTAAAGTGGATCTCAAGGGCCGGAGTTGAGAATCTCTGTTCTAGGATGTTGGCAAGTTCTAGTGATGATGGGAAGTTCGGATACATTTACTGACTCAAAATGAACGAATCTTTAATCGAGTCATTTCGTTCAAGTGCCTTTAAATGTTATACTTTTAACAGCCAAATTCACCGAACACATCCATCTACGCAATCTTGATCATATTTGAATTAAGAAATCATTATAATGCAGCCAAATATAATTTACAGGAAACATAAATATTTAATTTACCTTCCGAGTCTTTCGTTCATTTGTCACGTGACCGACGCAATGAATGACCCATTACTGGTAAGTTCATGAAATACTCGAACACACTCTTTTATTTAAAAAGCTAAATATTAATACCAGTGGTAACAAATTAAATTAAAATATAGTATGTAGTAAATATTCTCAAGTAAATTTAAAATGTTTGCATGTTTGCAACACTTACACAAACTACAAGCAATAGATAGCATTAATACAAATAAAGTATCAGACTGGCATCTTAAAGAAGTATTAAGGAGTAGACATTCAGAATAAATACTAAAGTAATAAAATGTGAAACAAACTACTTGTGTTTGGGTTCAGTAAGAATTACAAAATAATAATACTTTTATTCAGAAATTACGCATTAAATTGATCAAAAGTGACAGTAAAGACATTTATAATGTTACAAAATATGTCCGTTTCAAATAAATGCTGCTCTTTTGACCTTTGTTCATCAAAGAATCCTAAAAACAATACCGTAGTTTTCCACAAAAATAGTAAGCAACACAACTGTTTTCAACATTATTAATAATAAATGTTTCTTGAGCAGCAAATCAGCATATTAGAATGATTTCCGAAGAGTCATGTGACTAGAATAATACCTTTGCCATCACAGGAATAAATTACATTTTAAAATGTATAAAAAAAATCGTTTTAAATCATAATAATACTTCACAATATTATTGTTTGTACTGTATTTTTGTTCAAATAAATGCAGCCTTGTTGAGCATAAGAGACTTCTTTCAAAAGCATAAAAGAAAATCTTGGCTTCCCCAAACGTTGTAACAGTAGTGTAAATTATTGTATTTTAATAGAAAAGGTACAGAAACAAACTAAAAATATCATCCAATTACATATACATGTATTTATGGCAGGCTATTATCATCTACAACAGTAAAGTCTGTGGCGGTCATTGTTCAATCTCTGTTAGTCACATGCTGCTAATAAACAAGGTGTGTACAGGCAGAATATGATAATGGCCAACTCCATGGAAAAAAACTAACAAAAACAAAGCGCCACCTTTGTGCTCCTCATAAAGAAGACTACCGTAATTATTGTAATAGAGGCACACCAATGTTTTCACTCTCGCTGGCTTGACTGATGGGACTAGCGGTTGTGTATAAAGATTTTTTTACAGGCCTGTTTAGCTCCTGTTGGAGGAAGATGTACTTTCATACACTTCAGTATGATTAAAAAATAGAACTAAACAACAAAAACAAATCTTTTTATGAAGTTTGTTCTCTTAAGTCCCCCTGTTGGGTTTAAAGTTATTGTTTACCCAAATATTACAATCCTGTGATTTATACTCTGCCTCATTTCATTGCAAACCTACCGGTACATGACTTTCTCTCTCTCCCGTTAATGGAGAAAAGTTAAAGTTGAAACCGTATTCTTAACCGCTTCTCTCCATATGGTAAGAGTCAATAGGGGAAGTGCTAACAAGTTTCAAACTGACAAAGAGTACATGACTAATTTCACTTTCATTCAATTATAAAGGAGCAGGTCAGGTAAAAAAAAAAAAAAGTTTTGTGAATGACAAAGAATCATGGATTTGCAACAACACATGATATGACAATTCTGATTTTAGGTCAACTATGTAATTTGAAAAAATGGTATTAAATGGATAGTTCCAAAACTTCTGTCATCATATACTCGCCCTCAAGTTGTTCCAAACCTGTATGAGTTTCTGTTTCTGCTGAACACAAAGGACGATATTTTAAAGAAAGCTGGTAACCAAACAGTTTTTGGACCCCATTGACTTCCATAGTATGGAGGGGGGGGAAAGTCAATGGGGTCCATCAAATGTTTGGTGACCCATATTCTTCCAAATTCTTTGTTCATGCATATGTGGAATAAATAAAAAAACTAGCTCAGAATTCTGATTTTCAGAATCGTTGATGAGAAATCACAACGCATCTGAGAATAGACGTTATTCAGACTGTATTATGTGTAGTGTGTTGTGCCGGTGAAAGCCATCCGTCTTCTGTCGTCGCAGGCATTCTGTGTGTTGCTGACCAGTGTCACGGTCTGAGAGAACTGGCTCTGAACTATCACTTACTGAGCGACGATCTCCTCCTGGCGCTCTCCTCGGAGAAGCACGTGCACCTCGAGCACCTCCGCATAGACGTGGTGAGCGAGAACCCCGGTCAGCAGTTCCACAGCATCAAGAAGAGCAGCTGGGACGCCATGCTGCGCCACTCGCCCAACTTCAGCCTGGTCATGTACTTCTTCCTGTACGAGGACGAGTTCGGGCCCTTCTTCCGCGACGAGATCCCCGTCACGCACCTGTACTTCGGCCGCTCCGTCAGCAAGGAAGTCCTGGGCCGCGTGGGCATGAACTGCCCCCGTCTGGTGGAGCTGGTGGTGTGTGCCAACGGGCTCCGGCCACTGGACGAGGAGCTGATCCGCATCGCTGAGCGCTGCCAGCACCTGTCGGCCATCGGGCTGGGCGAGTGCGAGGTCTCCTGCGGCGCTTTCGTGGAATTCGTGAAGATGTGTGGCCGTCGCCTCTCTCAGCTGTCTATCATGGAGGAGGTGCTTATCCCAGACCACAAATACAGCCTGGATGAGATCCACTGGGAAGTGTCCAAGCACCTGGGTCGGGTTTGGTTTCCAGATATGATGCCCACCTGGTGAAATGCACGACGATTGCTTTCAAAAGACCATTGAAAAGCGCGCCTAAGCCTTTGGTAATATGGGCTTTTGATGTTAATTCTCAAGGTTTGTACTTGGATTTGATTTGAGATGTAAATTCCCCTCACTGCTCATAATTAATGTGGACTTTTTTGTTAAAGGGATAGTTTACCTCTGTCATTTACTCACCCTCATTTCAAACCTGTATGATCTTTTCATCTGTGGGACATGAAAGAAGATATTTTGATGAATGTTGGTAACCCAACAGTTTTGGTGACCATTGACATTGACCAAAAAAAAAAAAAAAACTGCACACAGACAGTTTATATAATATATGTTCCACGTTTGGGATGACATGAGGGTGATGGTTTTCATTTTTGTGGGGAATATCCCTTTAATGGCATGTTGTGGCAAAATTACACTTAAATTAATCTTACAAAAGCTAATTGAGGTCATATTTAACTCTAAAATGAAAAGAGAAAATGTACAGTATATTTGTTTATATTTTGCATCAAAAAGAAATTAAGCCCATTTTAGGACCATTAAGATTTTTGTCATTGTGACATTTAAATAACAGTTAAGTGTTTTCCCTTTAATAACGCATCTCTTTGAGTTATTTGATTTGTTAATCCCATTATATTCTCATTACAGTAATGTGTTCTTTTTACAGTTCTGTGTTTAATCAGCGTAAAGACACTACAAAAACTTAGCTCTATGATGTATATTATTTCTGAAAAATATATGTTTCCTCTGCATGACAATTTTAGGGATTGTGGGTTTTGTGACCACAAAAAAAATACAACAAAAAATGGTTATTTGTGAAAAATATTTTTGTAACATTTAATAACTAGAGCATCGCTGTACACATCATACCATATATATATATGTTACATTTTCAGATTATATTGCAAAATGTGTGTTTGTGTGTGTGTGTGTGGAGGTGGGAGTTGCTCATTTAGAAAGGAAACTGAAAGCGGTTTTATTTAGATCAGATTCTAGTCATGCAGATATATTCATTGTTCATGTTATGGTTTCTGTCGTGATGTTCTCAGCAGATGCTCATCTATTTCTCCACTTCACTTTCCCTGCTGTGTATCTGTGTGGATGCTGGTTTCAGTGGCTCAAACTGTAAAGGGTGGATCTCGTGTCATCCATTAGAGCGCAGACAGTGATATTTAGTTTAAATGCATAAGCTTTATCCAACCATCCATTTCCCAAAGTGCTTGTCCAATCAATGTAGGGTGATGGGAATGTAGGAGCCTATCCCAGTGGCTCAGGCCATAATCACGTTTTGTGTGGTTAGTTGAACCAGTTCTCACTAGGACTCTTCAGCAGCGCCTCCTGGTGGCAGGAAAAGCCATTAGACTTTAGTGAGAGCTGCAGAGAAGTGTACATACAATAAGTGCTCACTTGAAAGTGTGCTAATTTGGTTTATGTAGATAAAGAACTGTATTTTGTGTGTATTAATATATAGATTTGGTATTACAGTGCTTTTGTACAAACATGTATAGTGAATAATATGCACCTTATACATACCAAGTGGAAATATTTCTTTTGTGTGTGGTTCAAGCGAGTAGAAAAGAAACAGTCGCTCGTATTTGGGGTTCGCAGGGGAGAGGGTGCAGGATAATATAACGGCATGTTATTTTCAAGGTACGTTGGAGTTGGTCAGAGAGGATGGAAATGACAGGATCAGTGTTTGGCTCACAGAACACTTGTGTCCTCAAATTTGGAAAGAGACGGTAAAAGAATTTCAGAGATACAATGAACCGTTGATTGGTTTCTATTGGATTGCATGAAGAATGTTGTGCAATGAAAAACTGAACGGGATACAAGCAAGACCTGGCTACATTAACATGCGCCCTTCGAGTCGGTTCAATATGATTCAGTATTGGAGTGAAGCAGTGAAAACATTTTCCTTTTAAGAAGGAAGCTCCGTGTGTCTGTAAATAAAATGCTGTGTTTTTGATATAAATAGAAATACTAATGTACACTTCTGTGGAGGTTGAAGTGTTTCTGTGCTGATCTCTCAGATGAGCGGGGATTATTCCTTGATGGATCTTTACTCTTGTGATTAGTGGATCATCTGTGTAATTTATTGATATGCTTTTTGTTTTTTTGTATTAAATAAATCTGATAGTTTAACATTGAGTGAGATGCTCCATGTTGATTTATATGCATATTGTATCATTTTTAAAAAGTCAATAGCATGTAAGTTTTCTTTTACTAATAATCCAGAATTAAAGGATGTATCGGCTTTTGTAAACGTAGCATCTAAATGAAGAAAAATAAGATTCCTGTCATCATTTGAAAGCAAAACATTCTTGAAAATGAACAAATCTACAGCGCGGTAGTTCACAAACTATTAGTTATATCATTAAAATAACAAAGCAAGGCTTTAGTCAGTGCATATCTTACCATTTTAACTCATTTTTTTTAAACAAAAAGCTTTTTGCTAGACATGACTTTTTGAAAGTGCAAAAAAATAAACTCAAAGCCACTAACACATGTACGAATAGTATCAAACCAAGTGCTATGTGATTTTTCTGAAGCAAGTGAGCATATTGCTTGTATTGCTAATATGAAAGCATCACATTTCTTGTGTTGTAAAAACATGATTATAACATTGTCTTTTGTTGAAATAAATAAAGGCAAATAAACATTTGTGCAGACACTGTGAATGTTTTACAGATCACTTACATTAAGGCAACAATATTTATAAATGTGTTGTACAATAAAAAACATTCCAAAAAATTTTTGTTCATGTATTAGTACAAATTAACACTTATCTGATGATAATTCTGACATCATCAGGAAAGGAAGTAGAAAATTTAAAATTAATTTCATTTAGTGTTCAAAAATATGTTCATTATGGAAAAGGAATCTCCTCATAGGTTATTTGTAAATAAGGATATTTCATCGGCAGCTTCCAATATTCAGAGTTGTAGTAGAAGTAGAAGGTCTTCTCAAGGACCATCTTTTCAAAAGCCTCGAACAGGCTCATGATCATGTCTACCACTGACTGGTGGGAGCGAAACCAGTGATAGAACTTCGTAATGTCCGCGGCCAGATCCTTCTTTGAAGACTGCTGAAAGATGGAGTCATCTCCCAAATAGAGAGGCTCTCCGCTGTACAGATAGATCTTCGTGTAGTTGGTTGGGGTTTGGCTAACCAGTTGGGCGCCCAGCTCCAGTAATTTCTTATATGTGCGGTGCACAAACTGGGAACAGTCGTAGGACTCAAACCATGTTGTGGCATTGGCACCAGGGTCTGACTTTACCGTCCATGTCTCGTAATACACTCCCGTTTCATTGTCCTTCTGAACCCACAGAGCCAACTCATTAAACATCTCACCTAACGAAACAAAAAATATGCGAGTGAGGAAAAGAAAAATCCAGACGAAACAAGGATGGTGTTAAATCAGAATATTATTATAAGAGACTTCTTTCAAAACATTAAAAAAGTAATGTTTTCAAACTTTTGATCTTGTTATAAACGTAATGATTACAAACTTACCTGAAATCTCTCCTATTTTCTCCAAAGTCCCATTCTGCTTCCAGTGCAAGTCGTCTATGCCGTCATAAAAGCACGCGGCTCCCTGGTTACACCAGAACGGAGCACTCTCGCCCTCTCTTTCATGAGGAAAAGTGCAGTTCCCCAGTTGAAACAGCTCGTACCACTCCATGGTGAAGTTTCTCCCAGCTTTTGCGCTTCCAAAGCCGATGGCGTCGTGCATGACGTGCTGAGGAGAAAACTCTAGATTAGACTCGGATGGATAAACTCTTAAAGAAAAGAGGCCTGCTATTCACTTACAAACTTTCCCAGGATGTCACCATATTTGAACTCCCACACAGGAGTCTGAAGCCTGAACACCGAGATGACGTCTTCGTCTCCCATGACGGGTATCCGACCGTCTGGGTCTCCAGTGGGACAGAACGGGTACAGCGCCTGGCAGAAGGAATCAACATCTGGACGTCTGTCAAGTCGCCTAGAAATTGATATGAAATTGTGTTACGTCTGCTTTTCAGCGAATAGGTTTGGCCAACATGGTGGATGTCACATAATGTAATGAATTCATATTCATGAGCATGAAATAGTGAAGTAGTTTATTTTAATTCACTGGAAATGTAAGTGTATATCTTGCATCTAATTTACGCCTCTTGCTTGCTTAGTTGGGAACACTTTAATATTCAACAATATTATTGGTTCGACTGCACTGACACTATTGGATGAGAACTGAGCTGGACGATGACATCACTGTTTTCAGCAGAACATTAATTTAATAATTGATCTTTACAACAGAACTGAATCAACACTGAACTGACTTTGGCTGAACGATGACACGGTTTTCTTGTAGAGCTGCCATAATGCCAATATGAACTCTGTTTGCATCATTGAATTATTTTCCTGTTTATCACTGTAAGGCTGCTTTGAAACAATCGGTATTGTATAATAAGCTCTATATAAATAAAGATGACTTGACTAAGAAATCATACATTTCTTAATATATGCATATAAAAATATATATTAATCACAATATTTTAATAATGTTCCTATTCTACTGAGGTCCTAACTGGAATTAACAATGCCAACAGTGTCTCTTCATTGTACATGACAATAATAATTGTATATACCCGTTTATTATCTACATCTTGACATTATTAACACTTTCATTTGCACACAACTGGTTATAACACATTCGTATACTTCCAGGTTGCGCATGACAGTAAATAGTATATCTGTACATAATTCTATCTATTGTGTATGATATTTTCTATATTACTTGTATTTCATTTTATTGCCTTTTTTATTATTGTGTAACATTCCTTGTCATTGCCCTTTATCCCTGTATGTACTTTTTCTGCACTGGAAGCTCCTGTCAACAAGACAAATCCCTTGTGTGTGTGAACAATTGTCATTAAAGCTCATTCTGATTCTGAAGACATAAACCATCGTGAAAATTAAATTTTGGAGAAAAAAAGAAAAAAAAAGCCCTAGGTTTAACCAATATAAACACTTTTAGTCCTTAGTGCTGGCAATGTATTTGAGCTGAAGTGTACAGTAGCTGCAACTTACTGGTAAGGCACTGGCCAGACCTGCTTCCCACTGGCCCTAGAAACGACCAGCCCCACAGTCCAACAGTGAAGAACCGCGTGAATGAAGAGAAGAGAATACTTCATCTCAGCACAATCTCTGAAAAACACCAATGTGCTGTCTTTCTTGCAGCTGTTGCTGTTTTGTTTTGTCTCACATCCTTGTTTCAGAGAGCACTGATCACATGACGTGCTAAATTGAGTCAACTGGTCAGTCACGAGTTTGTTAAGAGCCACAC
This sequence comes from Phoxinus phoxinus, assembly GCF_949152265.1. NCBI lineage: Eukaryota > Metazoa > Chordata > Actinopteri > Cypriniformes > Leuciscidae > Phoxinus > Phoxinus phoxinus. The sequence goes on along the minus strand of NC_136882.1, from coordinate 11,573,104 downwards.
TCCTGTCAAAATAAAAGTCACGCTATAAAAAAAATATAATAATAATAATATATGAGACTATATCTATGTTTAAAATTACAACAATTATAATAACTAATAATACTACATTCTGAATTCTATTTTGTTGACAACATCGTCTCAGCTAAGCCAAGTTAATGATGCTTTTTTTTAAACCCATTGGGAAAAAAAGAGTCTAAAGACTTTTTCATACAGAAATATCATACAGACACAATTTACATTTGTCTACAAATCTAATTTTAAGCATTTAAGCATACGTTTAATAGAGGTTTAATACCTCTATACCTCTTGGGGAAAGAGAATGCTTTATTATTAATAAAATATTTCTAAAGCGAGCGTGACCGTCCTTGGGGTGCAAGTACTGCGCATGTGTCGGTCTCACGCGGCATTGCTATGGTAACAGTAAACAGCCTTAAACTGAAGCTTTTTCTTTTGGGGTTGTTCCCTCTTATCTGTTCATTAAACTCAAGTTTATCATGACAGACGTTGGCTCTGAAGAGTTTGACGACGAGCAAGGCTCTCTGGGGGTGAGTCTTTGTCACAGTTTATTCTCAGTTCGCAGTGTGTTCACAGTAGAGATGACAGTTATCGCTCTGTGTTGAAGGAATATGAGGGAGACCGAAATGAAGCTGGAGAGAGACACGGACTGGGCAAAGCTGTCCTGCCTAATGGAGACACTTACCAAGGAGCATATGAAAACGGCAAGAGATCTGGCCAGGTTATGTCACTCACAAACACTGTTATTATGCAGTTTCTGTTCTCATAAACAAACTAAAGATTTGATAAACCTTGTGTTGTCTGTATATCAGGGGACATATAAGTTCAAGAATGGGGCCAGATACATTGGAGAATGGTACATGAATTTAAAACATGGTCATGGCATATTTTATTACCCAGATGGCTCCAAATATGAAGGTAAATTTACATTATATTATCTCAATATATGAGTACAGTATATGTGGTTTGTTAAGGTTATCATGAACTAACAATGACACTTGACTTTACACAGAGTTAAGAGTTGTTATTGTTAAAAAAACCTAGAAACTAAAACTATTAAAACTATTTATTGTTAATTGAAATACAGCTGAAGTACTAAAATCACTTATTGTAAGAAAATAGAAATAAATGAAAACTAGAAATGTTTTTTTAAAACGAATAAAAATGACATTAGCACATAACAAAATAAATTACTAAATTAAACGTAAATTAAGTCCTTTTAAATTAAATTAAATTAAAAGCTAACTCAAAACATTAATAAAACTAATAGTATATTTAATACTAAAATAACACTGTTTTTACAGTACTTATTAATCTATGTTAATTACAACATATACTAATACATTTTTAACAGTACAAGTTAATAAACATTAGTTAATTTATTGTAAACAAACATGAATTAACAATAAACTATATTTTAGTGCTGTCAAATTGATTAATCGTGATTAATCAGATCTAACAAAAGTTTGTATATATATACAATATATAATAATATGTGTGCGTGGATGGATGGATGGATGGATGGATGGAGATATGTGATTAATCATGATTAATCGATTTGATTAACAGCACTAGTATTTAAAAATGTTAAACATGCTGAAATGTAACTTTGTCTCAGACTTTTTTACCCTTGTCTCGGTCTTCTAACTACAGTCTTCACGTGTGATATTTGTTCCTCTTCCTCAGGAAGCTGGGTGGATGACCAGCGGCAGGGTCATGGTTTTTACACATACCCCAACGGAGACACATATGATGGCGAATGGCTGCAACATCAAAGGTAGTTGAAATGCATCTCTCTTTTCCACTGATCTAATCCAGTAACATGTATTAGTTGTAACAGTATTCATAACATCTTCAGTTCAACTAAAAATTTATGTCAAACTATGCTTATTAATAAAAGTATCTGATTGTCTGTCTTTTTCCCTCTTAGACATGGGCAGGGTACATACACACATCATGACTCAGGTTCTCAGTACATGGGCAGATGGATCATTGGTAAAATGGAGTCAGCCGGGGAGCTCATCCACCTGAACCACAGATATAAGGGCAACTTTGTCAATAATAATGTAAGTAATACTCTGCATTTATGGTTCTGAGCTGGTGAGTAGTAGAAAATGGTTTGTAGATCTGTTCAAATTGGCTTGCGGACAGCAGGGGGTGGGGAGGCGAACTGTACAGTATAGTAAGAAAATAATAGCAAGATAAATAGACACAAAAAGGTTTGAGAAAATGTTTCACATATCTTTTACTGTCAAACACCTGAACAAGCTATAATCAAGGGGACAGGGAAATTGCAGAGAGGTGAGTTTGATCAGGGCAGTGACTAAACTCTGCAGGACAGTGGCCCTCCAGGCCGGATTTGAGGAACCCTGCTCTATATTAACATTAATATAACAAGATATCTGCACTTCTCTCACACAGTGATCACTTATTTCTTGTTCTTTTCTAGCCCTCCGGTCCAGGGAAGTATGTGTTTGACATTGGGTGTGAGCAGCATGGAGAGTATCTTCAGATAGATCAGGTATGTCTATTTAATGTTTTACAGGATGTCTTTAAATATCATGAGAATGTATTCCAGGTAGCATGATCACATAAATCTGCAGAAATTGTTTACAAAATGTTTGTCTCTTTGTTCTCAGTCTTACCGGTGTTTTGTTGTTACTTGGCTTGTTAAGAGAGTTGTTTTAAAGACCCTTGTGAAAAAGAAGTGTGCTTATTTTGTATTGAATGAGAACTTGTAGTGTGCTTCGTATTTTTTGATAGTGTAATTTTTCACAAGGGTAGTTTTCTTGTTTATAAAGATCTCCCTTTACTGAAACTCAAGCCTGCACCAGATGAAGAAACCAGTAAGGAAGGGAAAGCCTTGAAGTTGTGTTCTCCCTGCTGCCATCAGATCCTCTCTATTGCCATTTTGGCCTTTGGAGATGAGGGTTTTCTGGCAACTTTCAGATTGTAGCTGTGCCTCTAGTGCAGTTTGCCAGTTGCCTGGTGCATGTCAACAAGAGAAAGTCTTATGCCGTGTTCTTTCCCTTAGACTGTAGTCAGTAGTGGAATGCCCTTAAAGCATCGAGTGGATGAAGCAGTTCACTGGAGTTTCAGAAGTTTTACAGCTTGGTATGCTAGTAAACATTGCCAAACACTGTTCTCAATCCTGTTACAAGCAAATGAACCCAGTGAAAACAGAATGATGCAACTGAATACATAAAAGCATACCAAGACACTAAAAACATGTAAAGTCTGTTTGTATCTGTTAGAGATTAATAGTAGGGCACACAAAAAAAAAAAACAGGGCTTGAATTTTGAACAATAACCTTACATACTGTCCTAAACACCTGTTTGTCTCTATGCAATGTCAAATGTTTTAATTAATGAGCACATTGCATCCAGTGAATTATTAAAAATATATATTTTACATGTATGTTTTTTTTAATATGTATGTTTCTTACCTGTAACTAAGAATAAGCCTATATTGAATGAATTTGTGTGTGAAGCCAAATCATAATACATTTTTTGACAGCAGGACAAAGGAGATGCAGAGGAAGATGAACCTGCCTTAACCACCGCCTTGAAGTGGAAACCCAAGGCACTTACTGGGTTTTCTGTTTGGGCTAATGAGAATTCTGCCCCGTCAGGTATACGTCATCCACATCCAGTTCTAAACATAAAACATCTTGATGCAGGATTGCATTTACACAGTAAAGGCCCATTCACACCAAGCTGTTGATATTTGAAATCACCAAAACAAACACGCCCCTATCTTGATAGCTCCGCCCCCAAATGCATGAACACTTTGCAACACAGGCGCCTCCCCCTTTATGAGTGGACACACCCCTTACTGCTGATTGGCTACAAGTGTGTCTTGGTGCTCGGTCCGATTCACTTTCAACAGCGTTTCTCAGAAATCGCTTACTGCACCTTTAAGTGACTTTAAACACAGCATGGTTGTTGGTGCCAGACGAACTGGTCTGAGTATTACAGAAACTGCTGATCTACTGGGATTTTCACTCACAGCACAGGCATCTCTAGGGTTTACAGAGAATGGCCCGAAATAGAGAGAATATCCAGTGAGCAGCAGTTCTGTGGGCGAGAATGCCTGGTTGATGCCAGAGGTCAGAAGAGAATGGCTATTGTTCTGTTTATTCTCATCTTTAAGTCAGGATGGATTCTGAGTAGCTGTCAATGTGTTTGTCATTCATCATCTGAAAAAAACAATTATTCTGAAAGTGATCCCAACTATATTTCTCTGTGCCTTTATCATTTTAGTTGTGGTGTGGACTTTGCTATTCTTTCATATTTAGAACGATTTTTAGAACTATATCTTTATTGTTATAGTTATCGTCCTTGGTGTGAAAGGGCCTTAATGATGTAATGCGTGTCATTTATTAGCATTTGTAGTCACCTTTAAGATTTTTTATATTCACAAATATTTAAATGTAAGAAATGATAGAGTCCTTCCTCATTTAAAGGAAGTGCGTCATAAAACAACATCTACTGTATATACTGTCTGCTATTTTACCATTTTAGACATTTCGACAAACATCTTTGAGTCATAAGTTCAGTAAGTTGAACTAAAGTGTCTGTGTCTGTTCATTGTAGATCAAGCCGTGGTGGAAGAGTGAGAAAGACAGACCCCCAAAAGATGATAAGAAAGAAAGATCTCTAGATCATTTATACCTGCACATATCTGTCACTAAATTAAAAAAATACTGTAACAAATGCATTGTGCATTGCTAGTTATTGTTAGTAAATCCAGTAACTAACATTAACTAATGGGAATTGTTGTATAGCATTACTGCAAAATCTGTTTATAGCTGATTTGGAGGCCCTGGTAACTGAAAAGTGTTGTAATTTTAAAAACAGCAGAGGGCGCAATAAACCAGCCAAAAATCACCTGTCAATGAGACTAGTGTTTACCAAAAAAACAATTATGATGATTTTTTATTATTATTCATTAAAACAAACTAAAGCGAACGTCTGAGCCTTTCATTTTTGTGTGCTTAATTTAGGAAATGTGGCCTGTAACTAATCAGTTTTAAAGACTTTTTGCACATAATTCTAAACCGTTTTAATCATCAGAGATTCAATAAGGGTCTAAAACTGATATAGACAATGTTTAGACAAAAATATCTGAATCAAAATGATCTTTAAAATACGGTATCCTGAAAAAAGGATGTTACTTTTTTTGTTGAGTTTATATACCATAATGTCTCAGAATAGAGATACGTACCTATTTTTTTCTTCATTTCTTTTCTCGTGGTGATTCTCATTAGATTCTAATGAATGTAATACAATTGTTTGTTTGTTTGTTTTTAATCAATAATGAATGCATAGCTTATTCAACATACTAATGATTAAAAAAGTAGACACTTCCATCTACAAGCAGCATCTTCAGTCACAGCTTCACTGAAGACAGCGGCCCGCTGATGTGTGTGTGTCACACACCGCTTCCTTTCCTGCACCAGCCTGAGGACAAACACAACCCATTGTGTGAGTCGTTCTGTTGACCTGATCACATATCAGTTCTGAAAAACACTTCTCTTAACCCACATAACTCCTCTATCTTTACATGTTTAAATACATTTGTAGGCCCCAATATCCATTGCTGTCTTTAAAACATTTAAATATTTAAAAACAGAAATAACAGTTGCTTTATAACACTATCCTGCAACACTTTCAGAGCTGGTTTGCCACACTGTCAAACCCATACAATCCTCCTTCTGCCACATATCAACAAAACCAGCCAATCACATTCTTTTTATTTTTACTAACCCTTATTGTGCTCAAATTAAAATGGAAATGATTAGGAAATAAATACAATATGAGGGCGTTAGAATAGGCACATGTTTATGTAGTTCAGGATAATGTCAATAATAATTTAAGCAGCTTCCTGATCTCATTGTTGTCTTATACACAATAGAGGGTGCCGAGGGTGAGGGCAACGATTGGTCCACTGCACGTGTTCTTTCAATGCCTTCTGAATCACGTCACACACACTCCTTCTGCCTAACAAGCTTCACCCTCCATTGGGCAAACAGACTTCTAACTGTGACTGGGGGTGTGGCTTTAAACTGGCTTGGCCAGATTTCCCAGGAGTCTGTGTGTTGTTTTCTTTGATAGACATAACTGACACCAGTGGAGCGGAGGGAAAGCTCGCACTTGCACATATTTGTGTTCCTGGGAGCTGCAATTCCCTCTGATGAATTCCAAGGACTTCCTGAACGCTTCAACAGGTCCGGCTTAGATCCTACTGTACAAGTCCATGGCCAGATAAAGTGTTGACTAAAAATCTGGGCAAATTGAAATGAAGCTTTATTCAATCTTCCAGGGATTAAAAGCAATAACAGGTAATTTTCCTCTTTATTTGATCAGTTTAGAAGGGAGAAACCATGATAGCCAGGAACCAGATACAATATTCTTATATATAATGTTCAGCCCTCTCTAGGTCAACATCTCAATGTAGTTATGGAAAAGAGAAATTATCATTATATACACATATACATAATACACACACACATCAACACTCGAAGTGCATCAAAACTTGTCATCAAAGTTATACATGAATTTTGAACAATACCTGTTCTTGTTTTAGGACAACTTTGATTCACTTTTTTGATCCACTTGTGTTGGATCCACAAATGTTGACATATATATATATATATATATATATATATATATATATTATATATATGATAATGTACTTTAAACTATATATTGAATGTTATCTGAATGTAAATGTTAATTGCAATTGAATTCAAATGCATTATAGTGTACATTTATATTAAATGCAATTAGTTGAACGTAAGAGTGTTCTATGTTTTGACCCACTTAACTACATATGTATATACAGTTTCTTAATTACATCTATTGTCTTTGAAATATTGATAAATTGTATCGCCGAAAGTACTGATGAGCATTTATGGTAAACTGAAATATACTTTAATGTCAGCTTTAATTACATTAGAATGTCACATGTTTAAATATATGTGTAATTACACATATTAATTTAGTACATTTATCTTGCAATTTAGTACATTTAAAATACATTAACTTTAAATGTATTGTTGAATAAAACACTACAGTTAAAATTATAATCAAGTACTGTAAATATGCTGTAGTATGTTAGTCAACACATCGAAATTAAGAAAATTTTTAAAACAGATTTAAAGTGTACTTGAAAAAAATAACTTTTTACTCTTTAAATGCGTGTTAAGAAACAGTCATGAAAGTGACCTCTCTTGGTACAGCTTTTATTTCATTAATATTAAATTATGTACCATTTCAAAATATATATACTTTTAGGATTTGAAGTACACTAAGTGCATGCACCTCTTTTTCACATGGCCAGTAATTAAATATTCTATTATTCGTTGTAGGCTGAATGATACACAATTTTTTTTGTGGGAAATAAAGGTGGAAATTTTTATTAGCTTCAATGTATGCGTCTATACAGACTTTAAGATAAAAAATAAAAAAACCTATACCCTGAGATTTGTTCCTGTAAACAGTCTGACAACTACAGTAGTCTTGGTCTTTCATTATATTACAATATTCATTATTGATTTTTCAAAAAAAGGAGAGGTTAGACCAGAGTGGGAACGTATCAACACATCAGCATGTAGAACATAAACTGATGGTTCTTATAGAAAGCAAAGAGACTCTAATACACAAATAAAGAGGCACCTCTGATCCAATACAGCAAATTCAGCAAACAAACATAAGCTGAAGACTGGATTAGAGCATGTTGTGCAATGCATTCGTGAGTTCTGAGCAGTAGAATTAATGTGTGTAGAATTAATGTCCTGCAGAAAACAAAAGCCACTGTTATATTCATAAGCTTCCTCCCTAAGGAGCTTGGGTGGGCTGTTCTCACACACGCATGCGACTGCAGTCTGTCCTGTGTGAAATCCCTCTAGTAACCGGATAGTCGGTGATTTGGAGTGATCCGTTGTACTTTCCTCAGACAAATTCGGTGTACCCACCCCTTGGCATTATGCTCACTTTCCACAACCGCAGTCCAGCAGGCTAGACCAAGGATAAAAACATCAGCAGTCATGCTTCTTACTTCTCGTCAGTGAGTTATTTAGAAGCAAACTCCTGTGAATGCTCGTATATCATGTTCTGTACAGTGTCAGAACAGACATTATAAATTACAGTGATCGTGATGAATGTGCAGCAGTGATACTGGGAAAACTGCACAGGTTTGGAATCAAGGCCTTCGTTTAATCCTTCCTTTGACTCGAGAGCTGCAGCTGAAGGCAGAATGCATGGAAAAGCATCTGACAAAAATGTGACCTTTACTTACGGCAAATATAGTCTGTTTACTAGAGAAACACATGATCACACACCAGTGTTATTAACTAAAACTAAATCTATATTAAAAATCGCTTTCGTTAATTGAAATAAAGCTAAAATAAGATCAAATATACATATTCAATCAAAACTCAAAGCGTAAACGAAAATTACAAACTAAAACTGAAATTAAAATAAAGTTAAATAGAAATATTTTAAAAATGCTAACAAAAATGACAAGCACAACAAAATCAAAAGTGAAAATATAAAAATAAAAAAGCTTATTCAAAATATGTATAAATATTATAATAGATATAATGTTAGTACTAATAAATACTAATACGTTAACACTGTCACACACACAAATATATATAATTTATATATCTTTTTATAATTCATAAAGTAAAAACTGCAAAAATAAAGTAAAAATTGCAGTGTTTAAAAAAATCATCATATTTTTTTCACCCTGATGTTGTACGGAGCCCCTGAGGGGACATGGTCATGTAAAAAAGATTTTATATGAATAAATGAAATATAATCTAAAAAAAATATACTTCCATTTTTAGAGTTTGCTTATCTGGGAACAATTTTGCGAGCTATAAACTTTTTTTCCAAGTACCTTTTAAATCATTATGTTTTAATAACGTTTTGTTGTTTATTGACAAAGTGACTCAATATGCCTTCTGTGGATATTTACAGGGTATGAGAAGCAGAGGGAAATTTTCCACGCATTCAACACTCAAATCTAAGAGGCTCCCCATCAAGGTCAGTCATGAAGGACCGCATGGAGGAGTTGCGTCAGCGGATGAAGGCCAGCGATAAGATGCTGGACAACAACGCCTTCAACAAGGAGGAGGACACGGACCCGTCCTCGCTGATAGGCCTGCAGGCCGTGATCTTTGAGGAGGAGCCCGTCCTGGAGAACTTCCTGAAGGACGCGCAGAACATCCGGGACAGCATTGAGGAGCTGAACTCGGAAGTCAATAAGTTCGGCCAGCAGCAGAGAAACTTTATGGCCACCATCAGGCGCCTCAGCATCATGAAAAAGGAGAGCAGCATGACGCGAGACATCAAGTTTTTGGCCGAGAGCCTGAATAAAAAGCTAGAAGCTCTTTCCAAGCAGGCCAAGCGAACCGAGGCCGAGCTGGGCCCGGACAACGCCACGTCCCGTATCCAGAAGTCCCAGCACGCGGCCCTTTCCCGCCAGTTCCAGCAAGTAATGCGACAACACAATGACGCCATCCTGGCCAAGCAGGACAAATGCAAGCAGTTCATCGTCCGGCAGCTGGAGGTTTCGGGTCGCGAGGTGTCCGAAGAGGAGGTGGATGACATGATGGAGCAGGGCAAGTGGGAGATCTTCAATGAGAACATCTTAGTGGATGCAAAGATCACTCGTGCCCAGCTCTCAGAGATAGAGCAGCGCCACAAAGAGCTCCTGAACCTGGAAAGCAACATGAAGGACCTGAGAGATCTCTTTCTAGATGTGTTCATGCTGGTGGAAGAGCAAGGGCACCAGATCGAGAACATACAAGCCAACGTGGTGAAGACACAAGACTATGTATCAGACTCAAAGGAGAAGTTCTCAACGGCTGCCAGATACAAGAAGAAGAACCCTCTCAGAAGACTGTGCTGTTGCTGCTGTCCTTGCCTCAGATAGCGGCTGGCAAAATAAGCAAAGTTTCACATTTACTGCGCTCTCAAGGGAAGAACTGGGGTCTGAATAAATACAATGGCAGACATCTGATGAAAATAAAAAAGCAAAGGCACAAAGCACTTTTAGACTACATTTAAAAAAGGAAGGCTCCGTAGCGATGAAGACTTACAATGTTGACATGCAATAGTTTCCCCAAGACTTCACAAGATGTTGTTATGTCTTGTTATATCACATAATGTAAGATGTAGTCAGGGGTACATTTATTTTGTATTTTATTATTGTGAAAAAGCCACACCATTTTAGAAGTTCAAACTTTATTTTATTTGTTCCCTTCAGTGTTATTGTTTATAGGTAATTTGTCTGCTTTAGATTGGTCAAATATCTGAGCTAACATTATAAAGACTATATAAGACTGGCAAGCTTGTACTATATTCTTCAAACAATATCGAAAGATTTCTGCAAGTCGACGTCTAAAGGTCACATTTACCGTTGTTCGGTGAGCTAAATAAAGTAATTCCTTTTGGAATGCCCTCGCTATCTGAAATTTTGCATGGCGGCAAAAGATTTCCTCATGCAAATTACGCAGAAAGCTTGATTTATAAGTAACTTCTGCATGAGCTGTGCTTCATACATCATTACACTTTTGACAAGACAAAGGACCGTTTTGCCCATGAAATTTCATCGAAATGTGACTGCACCTTTCCTGGACACACAATCCCCACATGTTTTTATAAAACTATATTTCATATAATTTATTATTACATAAATGTATTTACATTTTATTTAAAAAAAGAAGAAGAATAAAATACAAGATGCCATTTTGAAATATCTATGAAATGTGATACCACGCATAGTCTAATATTTGCTCATAGATAATTGGAGCTGATTAGAATGAAACTGGTTAGGCTCATGATGAGGTGAATAATGAAGACATGTTGGTGAGTCAACAGAGCAGGTATCAGGTGTCGGTATGATTTCTAGTATCTGGGTGTGTCTACATTTTCAGAGGAAAACGTGTTGCACAGAAATTGAAGGAGAGGAACATTATTTATAAATGCAATAGAAGCAGAAAAATGCCACCGTGTTTACTCCGATAATTGAGAGAATTATGAAAAGGTTCACATTCCTTTTCACTAATGAATTAGCATGGCTCTTTCCTACCTTTTTCATTTTTATTGAATACACAAAGAGCTATTTCTATCTGATGAAATATTACTAACTGAGTTATGCTCAGTTCTGTAATATTTATGATCCCAGAAATCCCAGAAAGTTTTTGATGATTGTATATTTGAAGATAATGACATTTGAAGTTACCATGAAATTTGCCCTATTCAATCCCAATATTCAAATTTTTCAAAAAAGTAAATAAATGTGTCAATATTCCAAAAACAAACATCTGAATATTGTTAAAACTTGAACATGATTCTTGTTTTCTTACTATGAATAAATTATTCAAAAATGCATTCTTTTATTTCATTTAATTTCAAGTTGCGTACAAAGAGAATATATGGTGCGAGTTAAAGGGACACAAATTGCACACAGTCATAGTAGGAAGTCCTTAAGGCACATAAAGGTAGGGCAAGCAATGCGTTTCACAAATGATGTAAACAAAGTTCGGGAGGAGCACGTTCAAATAATCTAATCAACTTGCCATCAAACAATTACCATGTCTACCCTATCAGCATGAGAGGAACCATATATATTCGCTCTGTCAACTCACCTAACATTCCTTGACAGTTTTCAGGATCCCTCCACCACCCCGACTCCGACACCCCAACGCTTGGCTTATTCTTTCACAGCCAGGAATACGGGGGTAGTACTCTGGGATCGGGCCCAATACCGAGCCCGGAGTCCTCTCCTCGGACAGCATGCCAAATATGCATTTATTCTGACTTATTTGTAAGTGTGAACTCGTGAAACACTTTTTGTTATACTGTCAAATCAAATCAAGTCATCTTCATTTATATAGCGCTTTTAACATGTCGATTGTTTCAAAGCGGCTTACAGTGATAAACAATGAAAAAAATTATTTAAGGTAACAGAGATTGTTTTGGCTTTATAGCGGTTCTTGAATAAAGATATTTTCCAGCTAAAGTTAGTTTTGATTGATTCACTTCCGTCGCAACGATCATTAGTTATTAAATTAGAGGCCGCTAAGACGACACCGTTCTCTCTACAGATTTTAAGCGCGCACCTGTGAGAAACGCTGATGGCGCTCACGTGCGCATTAAGAATTAATTCTATAGTTATGCGCATTTGAATATATGTGCTCAGGTTTGTAAATCCCTACAAACCAAGCCTTAACAAACTACTTGTCTGGCCTTAAAACATTTTAGACAGAATTTTATCACTTCGGGGTAGATACGCAAAACCGAAATTATCCCGTCAATGCTTTATCTGTAGAGTGGTAAAGGGATCCTCCATAGGGAGAGGCTAGTTGGCACTTTAGCACTGGGTTGTCATCGGGTCCAGGCGAAGGTCCTTTGTCAGATTTGGATTTGGCCTGGATCCGGCAGGCTGCGGGAAAACCTCGGAATAAACAAAGACACAAAAATTAGCGTAGATGCCATTCTTCTTATGATGTAATGAGTAGATCAGGATTTAAGGGAAGTGTTCCCAGTTTCGGCTGACCTAATCTATGCAGCCTAACATTGAGTTATAGAAGTCTATAATGCATTATGTGAATGCTAGGTCAAAGAGAGCTTTAATCTAGCTTTGAACTGACAGAGTGTGTCTGCTTCCCGGACAATGGTAGGAAGACTGTTCCAGAGTTTTGGAGCTAAATAGGAAAAGGATCTACCGCCAGCAGTAGATTTTGATATTCTAGGTATTATTAACTGGCCGGAATTTTGAGATCGCAGTAGACGTGAAAGACTATAATGTGTTAAGAGCTCGCTCAAGTACTGCGGAGCTAAACCATTTAGTGCTTTGTAAGTATTCAGCAATATTTTAAAATATATACAATGTTTAATAGGAAGCTAATGCAGTGTTGTCAGAACGGGGCTAATATGGTCATACTTCCTGGTTCTAGTAAGAACTCGAGCTGCTGCATTTTTGACTAGCTGTAGTTTGTTTATTAAGCGTACAGGGCAACCACCCAGTAGAGCATTACACTAATCTAGCCTTGAGGAGGAATCTACTGGAGGAAACTATCTCCACATCCTGATAGCAATCAATAATAGAAGTGGTCTAAATATTTAAAAAATTTACATACATCTTCTGTGGAAGTCTCAGGACCAAAAAATGTTTTGTCCAATTACTGCATTCGGTCTGAATACAATGATAAGATGGCCTACCTGCCTGTCAACGTGTGTATTTGCATACCTCCTCACATCTGCTCTCGCAGACGTCACACGTTCCATGAGGCTATGCAAAGTTGTAGACAGTCATCATCCAGCGGCACAAACAAACAGCAGCCACCTTTTACAGTTCCTCCTGAACCAAGACAACAAGCTTATGCTGCGTTCACACCATGTCGTAATTACCGTAATTAAGAGATGGCAACCCGTTACCTTCTTCTCTGAGCTGTTCATGTCCTCTTAATTATGCATTTTTATGGCAACACTATTAACGCTAAAATTAATATGCAGCAGTCAGTCCAAATCTGAGTCAGGAGTTAGTAAGCAGCAATAAAGCACACAAGACAGGACTTGTTTACTCATCACTTCCGTTCTCGCACACATTACGTCATTACACAACACTTCGGGTACAACATCAACAGTTCTGACTTCCTTTTCAAAATAGTCCACAATTTTGAGTCCACAATACAATTCACTTATCAAATGAAAGTTTTAGCATAAGTTCTGCCAGGAAGACTCAGTTGTTACGTCACTGATTACCTTCTCTTTATCCAATCGTGCTCTAAATACTCGTAGTATAAAAGATCGAAACTTACACGTTTGAGTTCGCAGATGCTGACGCTTCCAATTACCTCCATCCTCCCCTCCCCCACCAAGATGTCTCTCCCCCTCCATCCTCCCCAACACCACCGGGATTGTCCCTTCCTATAACTCGGGGGGGTCGGCTGCGCCCCTGCCTTCGTCTTCAGGCAGGATATGCAGATTCCGTACCCTCGGAATGCGAGCTACGGGCAAAGAACGCCAAAGAACTTTATATCATACTATGCTTGCTGAGCTGTTAATAAATGTTTACTGGTAACGGTATTATTCTCCCGAGTCTTCCTGGTAGAACTTTCTGTGACTGCCATATATGGGGCTCCGTACCCTCACTTTATCCTCCTCCTGGAAACAAGGAGTACGCATAGCATCAGTGTACTTTTTCATTTTGTGCTGCAGCCACGTAACCATTCGGCGAACAGTCCTGTCAGTCAGTACACAGGAGCAGATGGCAAAATAGACTGCGCCTGCCATTGAGGAGCTGAAAGGGTGAAGTACCAGTTGCAGCATGTGGAGTGGCACAGTACACCTGCAAGAAGTCAGTTACCACAGGTTCCCATAGCTGATGTTGCTGGATGGACATTTGGACAGTGTGTTTGAGCACATGGTTAACCTCTCTATAGCACCATTAGCCAAGTAGAGAGAGGGACGATGGTGACTGTTATTCCTTCCTTCAGTTAATGTAATAACAAACCTGCAGTTAGATGCAGCAGTGTCAAATGGACTGACTGTATCCACGGGCACTTTCTCCCATGGTCCATCTGGCACATTGAGCTGACACGCGTAGCAGAAATCATCATGGACCTGAGCATCCATCAAAAAACACCTTCATGATCTCTAATGGTGGCCAGACACCAATAGAGATAATGAAGGTGTTCTTTGGTTCTCACCTCTCCCTGATGTCCTATGTGCACTATGGAGAGTGAAACCAGCACAGATCGAGGGAGCAGCAGCCGTGAGCTTGGAAAATTAAATGGTCCAAAAAAGACAGTTCCAGGCGCAGTTTATACCACGGAAACAACTCCACATCCAGTCCATTGGGTGAAGGAGGCCAACTATTGGAAATCTGTGTACGAAGTTTGATTAGAGCAGGACAAGAAGCACACGCAGCATCAACATCAGCTGACAGAGAATTACAGGCAGCGAATAGAAAAGCAACAGAATCCTCAACAGGAGCTGGAGCAACAGCAATATCTGCAGGAGAAGCAGGTAAGGGCAAGCGTGACAGATAATCAGCTGGGGCATTTTGAATCGCCTGTACACGATGCATCAGGAAGAAGACCCTCCGCTGAAACCTAATGACCATAAGAACATCAGGCTGGTTTGCCGGAAACTACACTAGTCTTTATTGAACAGCAAGCCAGCAGCTTCTAGTCGTTGTAAGACCGCCTAGTCATGCATACTTCACGTCCGTGGACGATAATGTCATACAGGTAATTTTTAACCTCTGACAAGCCAGTGGTCATCATCTTCTGAAATTCTGCAGTCGCTGAAGCCAATTTCAGCGTGTAACCCCGGCATCCTGGCCCCTCGGCCGCTGTCCATCATGTCCACCTAAGCATCCTCATATACTGATTGGCTTCATAACAATTTCCAGTGTTGTGGGTGTGGCAGTGGCTCAGTGGTTCATGTAGATTGTCTACAAACCGGAAGGTTGGTGGTTCAATCCCCGGTTCCACCTGACCAAGTGTCGAGGTGTCCATGAGCAAGACACCTAACCCCAGCTGCTCCTGACGAGCTGGATGGCCCCTTGCATGGCTGACACCACCGTCGGTGTATGAATGAGTGAATTTGAGGCAGTATATAAAGCGCTTTGGTGGCCATGGGTCTGTTAAAAGTGCTATATGCAGTCAATTTACCATTTCCTCTCCACCAGTAAGCTGGTGTGTGTTGGGCGTTCTGGGGCAATATGGCTGCCGTCGCATCATCCAGGTGGGTGCTGCACATTGTCATGATTTGATAAATCAACTTTTCCTTGACATATAAGAGGTCATCATCATACTATAAGAATCCTTTAAGTTTCAGAACTGAAAACTTCCTTGTTTGTCCAAAAACAGCTTTTATTGAAACTAGGCCCAGAGACTGTAGATGAAAGACTGCCTCTGCAGAATCAGATCAACACCTACTTCATCTTATTTACAAATTTGCCCACTCTGGTGTGCTAGTTAGATGAGAATAGAGGAGAGAAGTGCAATACAGGATCACTGGACTAAAAATAACAAAACTTTCCAAAAGATCCTAATGCTTGCAAATGTGCTTATTTATTTTCAACAATGTGAATTTTTCACTTGAGCATTATTTATTTGTATTCTGTATTTCACTGTGGATTCTTTGGTAAATCAGTCACAATTTCAGAGCAGGTTTTGCAAACAGGCTTTTGTGACATGGACTCGACAGTAATGCGACAACATGTAAGTAGCTGTGTTAATTCTAATGCCTGATCTGTGACCAGTGATTTCTTATGTGAAATGATTCATGGACAGTCAGATGCTCTTAATCTATGTGTCAGTAACCAGTGACTTAACGGTCAACTTCACTTTGTTTCTCTTAGGAAGAAAATAAGCTGTTATTTTATCTGATTAAATTATATATATATAGAAAGCGATCAAAGAACTGTCCCTTTACAATGGCTGGAGGTGTCAATCACACAGCGCATGTTTATCAGTTACTGATTTCTGGACTCCCGTTATAATCAACGGATCTCTTATTTACATTGTGTTTTCACCATGGTTTGCACTGTTAGTTATGATGAAAGCATTTGTGGGTGTGCAGAAATTGTGTTGCAAAGATCACTGCATTCATGCGCTCAACATGTCTTGTTACATTAGTTATTGGCTAAATGGCACTGCATTGCAACCTTTCATGCCAAGCTAAATATAATGCTATATATCTAAATGTAATGCTATAATCTACACTTTTCACTTGTTAACCTAGAGAGCTGTAATAGTTCAAACATGCTAAAAGTTTTCGAGTGAGTTCCACATGTACCTTTTTTGTACCATGATTGCTCTAAGTAAAGATATGATGTCAATTTTATAAACTTGAATTAGCCTAATAACCCAGTATTTGCAGGATTGTAATCAAATAAAGCAATTAAAAAATTAATCAGGTTCATTTTGATTATATATGGAGAAGGAAACGTTCATTGCCTACATTAAAAGAGCAGAGATAAAAATGGAGGTCGAGCCATTGATTTTGATTTCATAAATGGTACCCTGAAAATTAACTGGTTAAAATCCTCCCAAAACAACTTTTTGGTTACATATTCCAAGATAAATATTTTAAAAATGGGAGGAATAGGATTTTTTCATATGGCATTTTACTCCCTAACGTCTCCCATAGCTATAGGAAATTCATTTAAAAAATTAAATAATCCACCCAGTGTATTTGTACGACAAATATTTAGAATTGATACTAGTCATTTATTTTTCCATTGTATTTACGTAGATGCTTTATGGTTTGATATTCATGATGGCTTTACCAAAAAGTTCCTCACCTTGGAGTCTTCTCTCAAAAGGACATTGTGTATAGACTTGTTATGAACAGCAACAAAGATCATTTTCTGGTTAATGTCCTTATTCCTGGAATATTTTATATACACAAATCTAAATACTTGAAAGTGAAACCTAGGTTTTGTGTATTTCACAGTGAATTTCTTACTTATACAAATGCCCTTAAAATTATGAAAATTAAAAATGCAAATAAATGTTTGCTATATGCTTTTTGCAATAGAATATGATTTACTAAATTAACCATAGCCCTTTAATTATATATATATAATTAAATGATTTTTTCTTCTTTTCTTGTAAATTACTTTTGCACCTGATCCTACCATTATAATGCAATTGCGTAGGCATGTTGTTTGTAGTAGCCTACTACTTGATACATGTCTCAATCAAATTCAATAAAAAATCGCCGGAGAGCTGGAGCTTCATGCAGTAATAAAACTACTTTGTTTTATCTTACATGTAACTTTAGAAAATAATATTAATAACAATAACAATCATAATGACGTTGTATTGTAAATGTAGGCCTCCGTGCAAGCTTCGTGGATTCGTGTCCTATAAATAGTCCTATATCAATATTAATTTGGTTTGTAGGCCTATGCTTAATTTTTGTTCATAATCATTAAATTATATTAAGACTGCTATTGATATATATATATATATATATATATATATATATATATATATATATATATATATATATATATATATATATATATATATATATATATATATATATAAAACACTCAATAACACGTTTACATCATTTTATGTAGGCCTATTTATTATTTATAATAATAAATAATTAGTTCTAGAAACTCTCCCGAGCAGCGTTTTTGCGCTCAAAGACGATAACGGTCGCAGAGCGCCCCCAGGCGACCGTTATTATTACATTAGTTAAAGTAAATTAGATTACATAAGCTATATCAATACTAACCAAGCGTTGTGAGTTAACAACAATGGCAGAAATTAGTAAAAACAAAAATACTATTTTTAACTTGTAGCCTAAAATTCTATTTTTTTTATTTTTAGGTTTAGATTCTAAAATCTAGCCTATTCCTAAAAATGTTTTAGCCTACCCTAAAACTAAGAAAATCAAAGCCTAAATCCAAAGAAAAACTAAACAAGTAACACACACACACACACACACACACACACACACACACACACACACACACACACACACACACACACACACACACACACACACACACACACACACACACACACACACACACACACACACACAAAATACGTTGTTTGGACACAATAGCCTACCAAACGTTTCCACTAGATAAAATTAGTCTCCCATCCAATGCGGCGATTTTGACCGCGAACAATTGTAGAAGTGTGACACATTTTTTTCTATTGTGTGTGTGTGTGTGTGTGTGTGTGTGTGTGTCCATGTTTTTCTATTCCGGTGGGGACTTCAACCTGAATGCACACTGACCCATGAGGACTCATGTCAACGTGGGGACCTAAATTTAGGCTTTTTTTTTTCTTTTTTCTTTTCTTTGAAAATGTAAAAATGCAGAAAGTTTTGTGTGATGGGTATGGTCGGGTTAGTGTAAGGGGATAGAATATACAGTTTGGACAGTAAAAGGTATATGGAGAGTGACCTTTACCAAGTTCCGTATACCATTTGAATTACGTAAGTAGCCTAAACAATTCTAAAAAAATAAAAAGTATGTTATGCTGCTTGATATTGCACACTGTTATTTGAATTTCATTATCATAATCATAAACACACTGTTTGTAGCACAAATAGGCATGTTGCATGTTTACTGCATTTTGTTAATATTATTTATCTCTATACCTTCTAATTACAGTAATCGGAAGTCTCCCACATTCAAAGAAAATAGGTTTATTATGCATTGCAAAATAAGGTGGACAGGGCAGGCTCTTGCTCTATATTTCTCAGAACCACTACTGGCCATATCAGCTTCAGGGTTCAGAGTGCAGGATGTGCTTGTTGCTAATATACTTCAATAATTAAAGGTGAGCTCTGACTATTTTTATAACCTCTGACTAAAACATTTTTACAGTAAACATGTTTTTGTCACTGCATGGTGATTGACACTAGATGGCGCTACTGTACAACAGAAGAGTTTGCATCACAACACTGATGCAGCGCAACGAGCTTCATCTGAAAAATCCTGAACATTTTTGTTTCTGTGTGAAATATTCTGTAAGTTCTGGAAATGCGTGTTTGTGTTTTGTGTGCTATATGACCTATGCGAGGAACTAGTGAACAATTCAGCAACAACACTTATATATATATTACTTGAATAGGCTAAATAGTTGGCATAATATATCTAAACATTTCTTCTAATGAACATCTAACCTGACTGTAATATGACTGTATTAGGGAATAGATATATACTAAATGTATATAAACATATATACATAAAAGCAATGAATGTTCTTGTTTCAGTAAAGGTGCTGTCATTTACATTACAAACAAGACATGATATATGTTTATTTATCCTTATATATTGAGTTCAGTTTAGTCTTTTGAGTAATATATCAGCTGGTCACTAGTGGAACACTTGAGGAAATGCTAAAGAAACATCAGTATTTTTTTAGAATGACACTTTATATTATATTATATATTATATTATATTATATTATATTATATTATATTATATTATATTATATTATATTATATTATAGTCATGCTGTGGGTGCTATAAATGAGCTCACGAGGAAGGAGAATTCAGAATCACAGTCTTTAATAAATCTTGCAGGGCAAACAGAAAAGGCAAACACATCCACTGACGGGACAGGAACTGAACCGAACGGACGAGGAACTAATGAGCTAATTAAAGAAAAACCAGTGAACTGAATGAAACTGACACACTCTAGAAATAGGACACGCAGGCAAGCAGGTATAAACACAATGAAACAAAACATGTTACAATTATATTCAATTATCTTACGTCACTATCAGATGAAAAACATGTATCTGTAAAAATTGTTCAAGAGCATAAAAACTCAGAAAATCCTATATTAAAAAAAATCCCCTAAACAGTCTTAAATCTCCACCAAAAATAGAATTCTGTCATTACACATGTTAGTGAGATATGTCTTTAAAAAAAGAAAAGTGAAAATTGTCATAAGTTGGAAATGTTTCATTAGACAGTGGTTATATTATATTATATTATACTATTTTGTTATATAAAATGTTATTTTTTAAATGTATTATATAAAATAATGACAGTCTGATCCTATTCGATTAATTATTTTATGGTTACAACTTTAGTTTTGGCTGCATTGACATTTTCACTCAGGTTTAAAAAGTTCATCTGAACTGATAGCTGTTTAATATGATTAATACACCCATAAAAAAAAAGATTACACACCCAATGGCTATATCATGCTATTTGTCCAATTGAATAACTGCTAGAATTTTATTAGCGGCAGTGTGTGGAGAAAACTCAGCAGTTTCTTTTTTTTTTTTTGCCTGCTTGCACAATCACAACGGAAATCTTCAGAGAGTTTGTGCTTTGTAAGGATGAAACTACATCCTATTAATTCTTTCAAGAGGACAATAAACACATCTGTTCCAGAGGTCACTGTTAAACAAACACATTTAAAAAAATGAAAAATGAAAAAAAGAAAGATTTGCTGGAAAAGATAAATGTGCACAGATCTGAAGAAGAAGAAGAAAAAATGGCCAGTTGTTTTTCAGGCCAATTATAACAATGAATTGACCCATACTGTGATGTAAAGTATACATTACATGTGTAATACGTAATAACATTATCTTGAGGCATAGATATAAAAGCAAGTAGGAAGCAGAAAAGGTCAAAAGTAAATTTGCTCATCCTTAACAGTGAATTACATCAGTGATTCAGCTTTTAAAAGATCACATCAGTGGTTTAATAAACCTTCACAACCCCACCGCTTCGGGATGGAGTGAATAGAGCTCTTTGTTCCCCGGTCCCGGTCTGTAATATTTTGGCTGGATCCACCGGGTCCCGATGTGGTTCATCAGCTCGGCAGACTGCAGTGTACCTGGAAGAGTCTTTCACTGCCTCGGGAAACACTTGCTCTCGATAGGAGCCACCCCAGCCCCAGCTGGCCCGTCTAATTCCCCGCCACTGGTGACACCCGTCCTCTGAACCGTGAAGATTTGGAGGGCTAGACTTCCCAAATACTTCTTTATTTTGCTGCCTCATTAGATGAACAGGGCTCCGGGGATGAACTCGCTCTCGGTAACGACTGAGTTTAGTGGTGGATCATTTAGTAAATGTCACTCAGGTGATGGTTTTCCCACAATGCTCTAAAGTGTTTTCTAGAAATCACTTTTCAGGAAATAAAAAGGCCAGTTATGAGGTTTTAAACTGAAGTGACGAAGAGTGATGGTTCAACCTTAATACTATAAATCTCAAAAGTATATATATATAAAAATAAAAAATAAACGTACTTGCAGAATGCTGATGATATAATATTACTGAAATAAAAAGCCACTTAAGTGGTTTTAAGGATTGTACATTTCCATGACTGTTTCTTAACAAACTTATGTATTATGTATAAGTGCACTTTAAAATAATGTCAAATTAAGTGTTTTAATAATCAGATGATTTAATAAGCACATGTAAAGTTCTTGATTATAACTGTAATGTGCAATGTGATATTACAATTAAGGTGAATTTAGTTTCAATGTACTAAAATACAACATCATTAATTACCAATATATTTAAATGCATGACAAGTTTCAATAGAAATTACATTAATGTATATTTTTATTTACTATAAATGTTTGTCTTTCGGGAGCACACTTTAATAACCATATTTCAAATACAATAGAAATAATTATATGCCATTAATTACATATACACATTATACATTACATACAAAGATGTATTCAAGTTCTACTTTACTGGGTCCAAAAGTGCTTTAGAGTTCAGAAAATGTAATTTATTATAAACATATTATTAACTATAATAACATTATATTCAGTTCACACTTAAGTATATTTATTTTTAAAGCATATTATCTTGTCTCTGTTAAGTAAAAGTGTGTATGCTAAAGTGTACTTCTTTTTCAAAAGGGTAGAGTGACAGTTACAGCTCCTAAAATATTCACTTCTCCTTAAATATATATATTTTTCTTATGTAAGTTTTAACATAAAATCTTGATGGTGATAAAAAAAAAATGTATGTGTTATAACACAACCCTTACAATTTAGAATTCTCTGAATAAGAAAAACTCAATTTCCATAGAAATTGCTCCACTTGCGTATTAGGGAGGATAAAGAATCAGAGAGTGAGAGATGAGAAAGATCCGTGACACCAAAAAATGAGAGTGAAAAATGACAATCAGGAAATTGATTCAACCCTAAACCATATGGTGAAGACATTTTATGTACAATGCATCATTTACGAGTTAATGAGATTTCAAATAATCCAAAATGAATAGCATTTAAACCGTTATTTGGTCTGGAAGTGAGCTTTGCTGGAACTGGAGATCCGGGAAGGTGACAGCTATCCATTGTGGCATGAAATGCCTTCAGTGGATATACTGGATAGCAGGAGTTTTGGGAAAACAATCAGGAGAAATGTTGTGGTGAAGTGAACATCAGACATTTGGTCTCCAGGAGAAGAGGCTTTCATGAATCTGAAGGTTTGTGATTGGTGGTGGAGAGCGTGGCTTCAGTGAGACCTCAGATCTCTGCCATATAACTGGGGAGACAGTGGACATCTTGAACTGACGGTATTTGACAACTCTCTTATGTGCAGGAGAGCATCAGGAATTTGAATGAGCAGCCGGCAGATTTTGATAGGACTGTCAAAGCTCAAGGGACGTTTGTCACGTCACACCAAGACCTTAGAGGTTTGCACGGCTGAAAAACCCAAAACTTTGTAAATATCCTTGTATAGATAAGGATACGGACTGTATGGTTTTCATCTGTTTAATTACAGCTGAAAATGCTTTGGTTACTTTAGTACTGTATCACTCAAAACATTAATTTTGGCCTCTTGTTAAATTTAATTCATTAAAATAAGCAAAAGTAACACGATTGTTTAATATTTTGTCACAACTTAAATTTAATTGTGTTCAATCAACCTAATATATTTAAAACGGAAGTTTACTTAATTCATTTGTGTGAAAACTACATTAATCATTTTTGTTGACATCTAACTGGCAGTGGATCTGTAGTTCCCAGCATGCTTTGCAAGGGACTGCATACATTTAGGCATTAAAGTGTTATTTTATGTGTTTTTCAGTAAATGGAAAGATGTTGTTAGTTATTGTTAATGTTTAATGTTCAGTTATGTTAGAAACTTAGAGGACTTTCTGTAATGTTTTTGAATGTTGTGGTTACCATTATGCAGAAGAGTGGCGACTGTGTTTAGGGTGGCACTCAGTAAACACTTTAATTGATTTAAATAGTTTATTTCTATAGTCACTTTATTTAAATAGAACACTAGTAACATCTAGCATTAGAAGTGATTGTAGAGTCAAAGTATCTAAAATTATAATGTTGGCGATTATAGGCAGCATACAAACTAACCTGACTAAACTTTATCTAGCAGGATTGACTAAATGAATTTAAGTCCATACAACAAGATTACAACAAATTAGATTTTGTTGGAAAAATGTAATTCAATTTCGTGGAAAAGTTTTCCTTAATTTAATTAGGTTCGTTCAACAGCTTATTTTTACCTGATCTCATGAAAATACGTCTCTATAGCACACCTTGTGTTTATCGGGCAATTTACAGTATGCGAAAATTCGTTTTTACGTGCATATGATACGCATTTTTCATGTGCATTTGAAACGCACTTCATTGCGCACTTCATTTGCAAGCTTATATATGATTTCAATATTTCACTTCATTAGGTGCACCTGTTCAACTGTTCAATTGAATCACATGGCAGCAAACTCAATGCATCTAGTCATGTATACACGGCCAAGATGATCTACTGAAGTTCAAACTGAGCATGGAATGGGGAAGAAAGGTGGTTAAAGTTACTTTGAACGTGGGATGGTTGTTGGGTATTTCAAAAACTTTTCACGTACAACCATCTCTGGGTTACAGAGAATGGCCTGAAAAAGAGCACGTTTCCAGTGAGCTGCATAGTTCTGTGGTCAGAGGAGAATGGCCAGACCGGTTTGAGCTGATAGAAAGACAACAGTAACTCAAATAAGCACTTGTTACAACTAAGGTCTGCAGAAGAGCATCTCTGAACGCAACACGTCAAACCTTGAAGCAGAAGAGCTCCAGCAGCAGAACACACTCGAGTGACACTCCTGTCAGCGAAGAACAGGAACCCGAGGCTACAATTCACACGGGCTCACAAAAACTGGACAAAAAATTCAGGCAAAAGGTTGCTGATGAGTCTTGATTTCTGCTGCAACATTCAGATGCTAGGGTCGTAAACAACATGAAAGCATGGATCAGTCCTGCCTTGTGTCAACAGTTTAGGCTGGTGGTGGTATTTTCTTGGCACACTTTGGGCCTCTTAGTACAAATTGAGCATCATTTAAATGCCACAGCCGACCTGAGTATTGTTGCTGACCATGTCCATCCCTTAATGACCACAGTGAATCATCTTCTGATGGAAACTTCCAGCAGGATAACACACATGTCACACAGCTCAAATCATCTCAAATGGGTTTCTTGGGAACTTGATGAGTTTCTTGAACATGGCAATGAGTTCTTGACTCCACAGTCATCAGATCTCAATCCGATAGAGCATCTTTGGGAGTGATCAAACGGGAGATTCAAATCTGCAGCAACTGTGTGATGCTATCATGTCAATATGGACCAAAATCTCTGAGGAATGTTTCCAGCACCTTGTTGAATCTATGCCACATGTGACGTTATGTTTCAGAAGAGTCAGAGTCACATACATTAGAAAAAAAATACTATTTGACAGGGAAAGTTATATTGTTGACTCTTGAATGGTAACTGGAACCCATAACATTGATCACAAGGAGAGCCTGCTGTCAATTCATAACATCCCATATCCCGCAAAGCAATTTTTTTTGCATTTACAGACATTCTTTGTCTGATGGAATCTTCTAGACATTTATATTTAGAAAAAAGTCTATTCTAACTGCATCTGAAGGGCCAACCTTTAATCCGCTTTCCTGGAAACAGATGAAAAAACGATCCATTCGCTGAGAATGCAAGAGAATGGCTTGTTATCTGCTCTTAACAGGTCTAGCGCACATGGTTATTACTCCCACTCTACCCCTCGCTGTTCTCAGACCTGTTCCTTTACTCACACTGCAGGACATCTCAGCACCTGCCCCCAAAACTCAGGATCTGCTAAAGCACCACATCTCTTTCCCCAAGCTGCCCCAGTCCTATGGCAGTCCGAGGCACTCGGGTGCTGTTCTGTCAGTCCTGGTTTGGGAGAGAGATGGATCCTGGCGTCCAAAGTGAAAGCGATACTCGTGAATTCCAAGGTGCCGGCTGAAGAGGACCGTGGCTGTGACATTTTGATGTCACAGCTGCCACAGTTGTACTTCTTGAATTTCTTATTTGAGTAACACTCATAAATATTGCCAGACACTTTAACATACCAGCAGCTGTTTTTCTATATGAGCCACATTCTTCCCCAAATGATTTTAAAGTTTGTATACAGACAGCTTTCATGTACAGATATTTACAGCGAAGAGGTTAAAGATTGAGAAAGAAAAAAACAACCTTTCAAAGAACATTTTAACATAGGGATGTCCTCAGTATATTTCTCGGTAAATTGTTAACATATTGTTTTAACATATTATTAACATAATGTTTATTTTCATATTTGAATTCTGAGTTTCATATATGATCAAAGCACATATTCCAAATAATTAAATCTGTCTGGTTCACACATCATTCCAATATTACAAGGAAAATAAGAAAAGATATTATCTTAAATATAATTAAATCTATTTTTAGGATTATTTTGCATCGTGACATAATTTCCAGATAATTAAACATCCCCTCCTCTAAATTAATGTGAATGTGAAAAAAAATATCATTTAAATATGTATTTATACAGCATGTGGTACTTGCCTCTCATTTCTGCTGATAAAAAATCCCGGGTTACACTTTATTTTAAGGTGTAATTATATATTTACTGAGGAATATTACAGTACTGAGTAATATTACAGTAAGCAACTACATGTACATACTATAGGGTTAGGGTAGAGTTTGGAACCGGTTGAGGGTTAACTGCAAGCAATTATGAATAATTTACTGTTATTACAAAGTACATGTAACATATATAACAAGGATACTGTACAATAAAGTGTAACCAAAATCCCTCTACATTACTATTATTACATTATTCTCAACTCATACAATATTGTATGAAATAATCATATTGTAATAATAGTGAGATTCAACATTGAGAGAAACGGAAATGATAAAAAAAGGTTAAACATACAAATTATAAAAAGTATTAGAACTATTATGAAAGTCAATGAATGGTGATATATTTATTTGTCATATTGAATTACACATAAGGATATGCTTGAATTTCACACAGTGCAGTTCCACAATTTATCATAAAATACATCTTAGACTAGATCAACATTATGACTATCCTGAGGGCCATAACTGCTAAACATATTTACACTGATGAGTTTAGCCTAGTTTTATGCATAGAATTGTGCTTATAATATCATTCTCCTAAAAGTGTACTGCTATGAAATGAAAAACATATCAAAATACATACATAAGATGTTGCAGAGAAGATTAGAATAAAGACAGCCGTGAGAGGGAAGGTGTGTGTGTGTGTGTGTGTGTGTGTGTGTGTGTGTTTGGTCTTTACAGTCTTCCAGTGTGGGACGAATTCTTCGGGGTTGGGGAGATCTGAAGAAGAAAAGACACAAAAATAAAAGCCAGAGAAGTATGTGGGGAGCCGCGGGATCCCAATGCGAAGGCCGTGTTTCGGTCTGATCCTGAAGTCCTGAAGAATCTGACGGACATCTTTTACGCTGACCACCCTCACTGACGTCTGTTTGCCCACAGCGTCCACCCAAACATCGATCTGCCACCAGCATGTGTCCAAATATTATACAATGTTGTGTATCAAACTTGAATCATTCTAACTCAACGCAATTACTTATTTATGGCCCTATAAATTATTCTCCCTGATATGAGCCTCAGTCACGTAAAGCTAATTTAGAGTTTGTGCTGTTTGGTCTGGCAGTGCGTGGCTGCTTCGCACAAACTTCTGGCTTTTCTCCACTCTTAATGGCTAAATGCTCAAGGGAATGTTTTGCTGTTAATTTAGGTCACAATAGAGATGACTGCGCTCTTCATGCGTGTGGTCACATTCAGTCTGCATTTGTGTTTTAACTGGTTCCCATACTTATTAGCTGTCTGAAATAGTACCAGGGCTTTGAAAATGTACTCACGCTGCCTTTTGGAGTTTATTTTAGGGTTGCTTTTATTTTGGGGGTTAAGTAAACAGCTCATTGGAATAAAAATCAAGAGAAACCTTATGTTTTCCTTTATCTACTAGCCTACTGTTTGACTCAGATGAAGGATAGCTTCCCACATAGCATTGAAATAGCTGTCAAACGTGTTTAGTTACTGAAATTCATGTTCATACTCAGAAATAAAAAGCAATTTATCCAAAACTGTTTAATATGTTCTGCAATACAAGCTTATGCAACAAGCCAGCACATTCAATGTGAACGGGTGGTCTTAGGGAGGTGAAGCCGGTATACCCTCATGGAAAAGAAGTGTGCTTCATTTTATAAAATGTGCATTTGTAGTGTTATTAATTTTTCTTAATTAGTAGATCGGTTTTTATCTCACAATTCTGACTTTTTTTTCCCTCAGAATTGCAAGATATAAAATCAGAATTGTTCGAATTGCAGAATTGTGAGATAAAAAGTCGCAATTATTATTATTATTATTATTATTTTTTTTTAGTGGCGGAAACAAGCTTACATAAAAGGCATTTATGTTCATTAAAAATGAAGAAAATATTAGCAAAGTGGAAATAAAGTGTCTAACGTGTGTTTAATAATAAAGTGTTTATCAGTTAGGTTTTGGGGTAGGTTTAGGGCTTTATTGTCCCAATAAGGAGGCATGTATTTAATAATTTTAATAAATATAATAAGTTGCACTCTATGTTATTATTACATACCGTTTAATGTACAACAACACCCTCAGTGCAATGATATCTGCCACTATTTATGTGGATCTAACTGCTATTTAGACTTAGTGCTAAGAAAATGCTGCTATTTTAAACTTAGTGTAAATAGCAGCTATCGTTATTTGTGCTTGCTTAGTGCAAATACCATCTATGGCCAAACAATATGCTATTTTCACTTAGTGTAAATATCATCTATCACTATCAACACTTAGTGTAAATAGCCACTGCCATTAGTTTTACTTTAAAGTTAGTCACGTCAGTACATTCAGCAGTATATCAAAGACAATAGAAGTAGGTACATAATTCAGTAAAGGTTCAGTAATTGCATACAATATAAATTATAAATCATTTTCTTTTTATTGCAAATATTTTGAAATTTACACCATTGGTTGGGGCAATGTTGGGCTAGAATATTTTTTTTGTTCTTTTTTATTTTATTTTACATTTTATAGTGGCTTTGAACATGGCTCATCAGAATTTAAAGCAACTCATTTAGTTTTTTAGTTTAAATAATTGTCTTCATTATGCTTCCACCACCCATGTGTATGTATGCGTTTAACTGTTGGCGACTAACTATCATATACTCCTGAGTCCTGGTCTTATTCTTGCAAGTTTATAATGTGTGAAGAATCCTTGTGTTTATTTACTGTGACAGGAAAATGAGGAGTTACAAGTGAATAAAAGCATCCATAAAATCTTTAACATCCAGCGAGGCCTTTAAAGCCTCTCTCGTCTCTCTCAGAATGTCTCTGGGACGGCGGCTCTCATGAACGGTGAAAACTCACTCACACACAAAGTTAAAATCCTTCCTCATTAAGATAATGATGAGAAAATCCTTGTACCTTGTAAAAAAGGTTGAAATCTCTCTAAAATTGCAGCATAACAAAGTTTTATATCATGGTCTTGTTTGATTTGATTTTATGCAGAACCATTATTTATTCCATCAAGCAAACCTCACTGAAGCTGATTTCATGAAGACTGTTATATTTCGGAAGGCACACTGAAAGGTTTTAGTTTTAAATCTTTCATCACAAAGGCTGTACAACACATTTACTGCTATTCTGTGCCTTTTTTCAATCCAGTTACTGCATTACATTAAACCCTCTGACAACGCTCACCTGAAAATCCATTTCATCCGGCTTCAAATTATAATATCATCTACATTTTTGGCAGGGGGTGATAAGCAATCATCTCCCAGATAACATAGACTTTCCAAACCCTCATTGTAATAGGAAATGGCTGCACATTTCATTACAGTTTCATGCATTTCATCAGCATTAGTGATGTCATTGTCAGCTTAAAATGTGAGTCTGTTTAATGTACACGTTACAGCCGACAAAATTAGTGGCGCATTTGTTTCAGTTATGGCTGTTTTTTCAACTATGGGCTCTTTTGACCCTGAGGACTTTTTAAAAAGAAACTCAAAAACTTTGTCAGCTAACAATGTCCAACCGCGAATTTACAAAAACAAATTCTAAATGTGATTATCCACAATAATGGCATTTCCAGCACCAGCATATCTCAAATTATGTATTGTGTTTAATGTGATGGTAATGTATTATTATTATTATTGGAACATAATCCTTTTGTCTTGCTAGGATTGATTTCATATACAGAACTTATCCTATGTATAATATTAAATAATGCTGTCACTATTTTTTGTTGTTGTTGCATAATTTAGCTAAATTACAGCTTGGTTACAAATATAAACAATAATTATATTATGTTCACAGGTATTTTCTTTGTTTTCTTCACACTTTATGTGTCTTGTGTAAAGATGTTGTGTTGTGTATTTAATTATGTATGCATTATGTCTTTTCACCCTTTATATCATAGGTTTAAAAATGTAATATTTTTTTTATAATGGATTTTCATTGTTCAGGACTGGGACAAATAACATTAACATTAACATTAAGCATTTGAAAAATAGCAAAAATAAATGATGAAGGCATTGTAAAATATTTGCAAGGGAGTCTTAAATGTGGCATTTACAAAAAAAAAAAAAAAAAACCTGTTAGTGTCAATGAAAATCAACCCATGGCAAATAAAAGCACCTAAAGTGCACGCAATTTAAACAATTTTTTAAAAAAAATTATTACTTTTTTGATGTGGTAAAAGAGATGAGATGGCATATAATGGTATCATTGTGGTCTGCATTACCTTATATAGATATTTTGAGCCTATCCAACTGGATAGGCATCAAGCCGGCTGGATTTGAATTAAGACTTTAGAAAACTATAACTGTGTCTCTGAATCGTGATTGAGTCATTCTCTTGTCTATCGCAGGACCACCGGACTGACTGGAGTGCTTTCATGTAGACTGTGATTGGGATCATGCTGGGTGACCAGTGGAATCACTCAAACAGTGAGGAAAACGCATAAGCAAACCATTTCTCAAAGCCACGACTGTCATCATAAGAAAAGGGAGAGCTGAAAGAAAACCAACATTTTCAAAATTTCCAGGCTTTACAGCTAAATGTTTGTGTTCCTGTGGATATTCTGGACTTGGTTATGACCTCATTATGTCATACGAATGATGCATGTCTCACAACTCTTCTATTAACAGGAGAGGAACTACGGAGATTTCATGTGGAGCCGTTTTGCGCCAATCATTTTTTTCCAGCCGTGTAAAAAGTATAACTCAGCATGCTCACTTCCTCGGTATGAGTGACTAAGCCAAACGGTGCAAACGCGGTAACAGATGCTGAACTAAATTCATGTTCTCAACAGTAACACATTGATTACCAATAACACATTGGAGTTCATAGAGAACGTGTCACATGAATCATGGATATAAATCATGTGAATGTTGATAGCTTAAAAACATCTTTGCATATTCCTATGATGACTGTTTGATTATAAGTATTTTTCCAATGATCTGACAGTGATATATAAGGGAGGTCAAATATGACCTACAACCCATAAAAATGTACCACCAAACTCTGTCATTTAGTCTAAATATAAAATGAATTCAATTATCATTCCATAAGCTCATTACTGTAGCAGGGCTCATGGTGTGAGCAGAAAACCACATCTATGCTGAGAAAGTACTAGTAAAACTAAATGGGTAAAAACTTCATAATGCCTTTCTTCTTAAATAATATGTGGCCTGATGTCTTTTAAAGAAAGACTTTATTATCTTGAGTGTCCCTTTTCACTAGAAATGACAGTTCTGATAGAAAACTGCATATATTCTCAAATATTTCTGGTGTTGTGTTAAATGTAAGGTTTTGCACTAAAATTCACAGAACAGTATTTCAATCATGACAACTCTTGAAAAAGATTTTAACATCTTTTATTGATAAGAATGGACCGTTGGTAAGTTTAATCTTGGCAAACTAGTTTTAAAGGGATTGGGATGCATGCAGCTGCTGTAAGGTAATGTAGAAAAACAACAGCAGATCTAGACAGGTGGTGCTGGGGAGGGGGAGGGCTAAGGGAAATTGTCGCACAGTACTGAGATGGGCCAGGTTGTGTAGATAGGAAAGAGAGATCTCGGTAGAGTTTCATGACAACTGGGAGCACTTCCCATAAATCCTGATGTACTCATTACATCATAAGAAGAATGGCATCTACGCTAATTTTAGTGTCTTTGTTTATCCCGAGGGTTTCCCGCAGCCTGCCGGATCCAGGCCGGATCCAGATCTGACGAAGGACCTTCGCCTGGACCCGATGACAACGCAGTGCTGAAGTGCCAACTAGCCTCTCCCTATGGAGGATCCCTTTACCACTCTACAGATAAAGCATTGTCGGGATCATTTCGGTTTCGCGTATCTACCCCGAAGTGATACAATTCTGTCTAAAATGTTTAAGGCCAAACAAGTAGTTTGTTAAGGCTTGGTTTGTAGGGAATTACAAACCTGCGCACATATATTCAAATGCGCATAACTATTGAATTAATTCTTAATGCGCACGTGAGCGCCATCAGCGTTTATCAAAGGTTCACGTTTAAAGTCTGTTTAGAGAGAACGATGTCATCTTAGTGGTCTCTAATTTAATAACTAATGATCGTTGGGACGGAAGGGAATCAATCAAAACTAACTTTAGTTGGAAAATATCTTTATTCAAGAACCGCTATAAAGCCAAAACAATCTCTGTTACCTTAAATGATCCGTTTATCACTCTAAAGCCGCTTTGAAACAATCTACATTGTTAAAAGCGCTATATAAATTAAGATGACTTGACTTGACTTGAGTTGACAGTATATGCTATAGGCCTGTAGTATATTGTGAGACTTCCAAGCTAATTTCTGTGTGAAAATGGCACAAACGTGAGGACATTTCCAATGCTATCCTCGATGGAAGGAATCCATAATCTGAGTGTTTGAATGTAAATGGGTCATTGAGGAAGAAGTGCAGGTGTGTGCCACTGAAGAATTATGAATTGTGTACTTTAGACCTTCAGTCAACAGCTGAGAATGTAATGAGATGACCTGGACCAAAAGGCTGGCCCACTTTATCATATGCCACAACATGAAAATGACACTGAAGGCCCATACATCACCAGTCTATCCAAATAATGCCCTCACACATAAAGTGAGGCAGTCTAATAGCAGGGGTCACGGAGGCTGGGCAAGAACTCTTTTGCAGTTTAAAATCCCATTACTGCTGTTTACAAACCCACCTTACTATATTTATCATGCTTCATGAGTAACTTGTTTACTGACAGATGGTTTGCCACACAATTCTAGTTTTTCCAATACCTGAGAACTGATCACTCTCCAGCTTTGGGCAACATATTGGACATCTGAGGTCGATTCATTTTATTTATCAGCCTGACTGTCTACATAAAGCAGAGAAATCAGCTGGATTCGAAACTGTGCTCTAGAAAAAACAATAAAAATGCACAGAAACAATAAAAAAGTGTGTTTGACAGGAAGCATGCACAAATTGTCATGTTTTTGGCTTAAGGATCTTTTTGACATTTCCAAATTCTTTATTGATGGATGACCCACAAACGGGACCCATGTCTTTCGAACACAATGTTTGAGCGCCTTTGTGTGTCATAAATTAAGCATGGTTATATGTATTGAATAGCATGTTCCTCTCCTCATATTGCAACCAGATGTCACTGCATTTCAATTAAATTCAAAGACAGAACTACGTGTTTCATAAAAGTCGAGTTTCCCGAGCAGGTGCAGGATGATCAGAGTGTCGAACAATGCACTGGAGATATGTGATCTGTGTGGATCTCTGGTGACTGCACACACAGTCCTCTCTGACTCAACATCTCTAGTGCAGAGATACAGACATTCTCCACTTTTTGTCTCAAACTTCTCTGGCATTTGATTTATTTGTGTTTTGAAACACTTGCTCTGTGATTGACTGGCCATCTATCCAGGGTGTTTCCCTGCCTTGGGACAGTGATGATGGGTAGGCTCCAGCATCCCGTGACCTTACACAGGAGAATGGATGGATCAATGTGGCCAGGCAATGATATGAGTGGTGGTTCCAAATGCATCAAAATGCATCAAATGTAACAAATGAAGAGCGGGAAAGTGGGGAACAAAAGAAAACAAGGTGATACAAACTAAAAGTCCATTAAAACGGAGAATTTGGTGCTGCCTTTGATACCTTTGTGAAAAAGAATTGAATTTGCACTTGTAATAGATTAACAATCTTTTGTAATGCTTTAAAGAAGTACACTTACTTTATTTATGTGGTGACTAACATATAAAACACAGGAAAACAATGGTGATTATGATAGGTGATTATGATATTACATTGAATTTAATATAAATTGAAATGATCAATAATACATTTTCATTTAATTGAAACAAACTTGCAATTAAGCAATAAATTAAACGAATTAAACAATAAATTCGATTCACAATTAAGTGTATTCTTTTAAAGTATATTATTTCCATATTAGGCACTCTTTTTAAACATTTTCGAAAGTATACTTTTTCACAAGGGTGAGTAAAAAATAATTTAGATGTGGACCGTTTTAAATATTTTATTGGTATGTCCAAGTTGTCAGCATCTGTGCTTCAGTCTGTCTCGCCATCAGACCTTTATCTATAGCTTGTTAGTGACTTTGTCCCATGACCCTCTTCTTCATGACAGATCATACCTGGAATAAATCAAGTCAATGAAAATTCCATTATGCTCTCACACCAATGCCCTATAACTCAATAAGCAAATGTGAGCCGTGCCCTTGCTGTTCTGGGGGGAAGGCACGTGGGTGCCGCTTGTTGCAAGTGATGTACACTCACACATGGACGCATACAAATGGGTAATTGCGAGAGTGCTGTAGGCAATGTCATCAAGGACTCTCGGCTGGCCACCTCCTTGCTGAAAATATTACACAAAAAAATCATAAACGAGGAGGGGAAAACAGGCAGTTATTTAAATCCCACACTCTTTCACACATGCACAAAACCTCCAACTGGTGAAGTGGAAATAAAGTGCACTTGTGTAACAAAAGGAAAGCACAATAAATTACTGGCATTATTTCAGAGTGAAGCTTTCACTTGCTCATACATAATAAGGGATTACCATTTCCAATCCATATATCATTCCAGTGGAGTCATTCGAGGAGCAAGACCCATCCAATTATGCAGGCATCCCTGCCAAAATCGGTAGATTAAAATCCGCAACTGAGAATCCGTTCAAGAGAACTTCAGTAGAAGTGCCACTGTACATTGATTGTTTGTGCATACATGATGTCATACCAGCCCTACATTTTAGAAACACATGCAGCTGTACAAATCAAAAACCACATTTAATTGATTGGAATTGTTATGCATTGTACATCAGCAAGTGCTTTTTCTTTTGCCACCTCACTTTGACCTCGAGCCCATTGTTATCTTTGATCAGTGGTCGGAAAGTACTAGGCTTAGGGATAGTCTTATAAGGATGTAATTATCAGGGTTGCGTAGGAGACTTCCCTTGATCTCAAATCTCATTCACTTCCTTACATTCAAATCAGCCACACTGACAAAACATGCAATAACCAATGAAGTTCGTGTGAGTTTTCTTCTTCGCCAGGTGTGAGAGCCGGGAAGACCGTCCGTTCCGTTGCTTGGTCTCCAAACAATTGTTTGAGGAAATGGAAAGGATTTTTTCCCCAAAGTCTCCTGTAACCACTGGTCCTGCCCAGCTCCAAGTCTCCTTCATCATTGTTGGTCCCACCCAGCCTCCCTCTCCTGCCTCCTCTGCCTAAACTTTCCAGTCCATCGGTCTCGACCTTCGCTGGCTCCCTTCAGTCCCTTGGCTTCTCCTTTGGTGGCTCTGCTCTGCTGCTCGAATCAACCTTGTGCCTTCCGGTCTTCAGCTCTGCCTTGTTGCGTGGATCCCCTGGCTCCACCTTGGGCCGCTGAGCCTGTTACTCCACCTTGGCCAATCGACCAGTTGGCTTCACTTTGGCTCCTCGCCCCTCGGCTCCATCTGGGACTGCCGTCCTTACGCCTCCACCAGGCTCCCTAATCCCTCCGGCTCTGCCTTGGTCAGCCGTCGCTCTGCCTGCACCATGAACTTCTGGGCCTTCGGTCTGTGCCTCCCTACATATCTTCGGGTCTGTTGGGCTCCTCCTTCCCTCTGGCTCACGCCTTAATTCCTCGCCAGACCACCTCGGCTGCTCATCACCATCGCCCGGTTCCTTCGTCTCCTTGGCTACGCCTGGGTCTCCAGCTCTCCTGGCTCCACCACTGTTGTCCACCCTGACACCTCCCACCGTTGGTTCGGCTGTAAGCCTTTGTCCTGGTTGTGCTCTGGGTTTTCAGCTGGCTCCTTCCTCCATCACCTCCTCCCTCCATCATCTCTGCCATGGTGTTTCCATCTGCCAGCTTCTCCCAGTTTCCTTCTGTTTCCAGCTTTGCACCCGCTTTGCAGCTTTGCACACTCTGCACACTCTGTTGGGACTTTGTTTCTTGTTACGCCGTGAGGTGTTCCCAGTGTTCCCAGTTGGATTCCTGTGTGTTCCCAGTTGGATTTATGATTAAGGACTATGATTAAATATTAAAGTTTTTGTTTAATTCTCCATTATCATGATATTACTACAGTCAAAAAAAATATTACACATGACAAAAAAAGGCCTTCTGAAAAAGATTGTTTTTCAGACAATAGTTTAACTTTTCATTATTTAACAAAACAGGGAAAACTGAAAGAACATATGCAGTCTTTCTGTTGTCAATGGTGTGCATGAAAAACAAAAAAGGAAAACAAAACAAAATTGATAACCACCATTTTTGAGGAAGCAAGAAGTTTTGCCAACCTATCATCAAAGAAAGTATCAGGCGAAGGCAGATGACCTTCTCCTTAATGGGTGAGTGCAATCTGTGATTAGCAGCATGAGATCAATGTTATTATGTCAGATTAATTGCGGGGGGGCTGTGCTGCACCCAGAACACGCATCATTCTTAGCTCTCCTCCAGCCGCCACCTGCTCCCCACGGTTCAGCTCACACCTCATGAGTCCAGTGCAGTGTCCCAGCAAGGTCAGCCAGATACATCTGCCCCAAAGCTGAACGTCAAATTGCAAATAGGTAGGGTCCAGGTTGAAAAATGGAAAGTGGGAAAACAATCATTTTCTTCTCATGGAATAGGACAATGAGGTAAATGTCTGGCTTTCGAGTGTGGAAAACAAGAGCAGAATCAAACCTATTTCATTAGGTTTAAGCTGCAAGGAAGATCTTTTCCATGATGAAACCCGTTCAATTGGCAAGTATTGCTGCAGTGCTTTAAAGGTCTCCACAGTTCTTATGATTAAAAGATCAATTTAAGCTTCCAGGTTCAACATTTGGTATGATACAGTATGTCATACTTTGGCACATCTGCGTCAATGACCTGACACTCATCTTTTTTTGTTCAAACTATTGGTTAATTTGCAAGCAATGAAATATGACGGATATCTATGATGGATATGTTTTACGTATCTGAAATAGAGAAAGGAAAATGTGCACCAAGTTTTGCATAGCCATTTTAATATATAATAAATGCTATGATATTTTGGTATACTATTTTTTTTAAAAATTAACATTTGTATATATATACAAATAACACAGTGGTAACAATTTACAATAAGGTTTCAGTTCTTAACATTAGTTAACGCGAACAATATAGCATTTAAAAAAAGATTAGTCAATGTTAATTTCAACATTTAGCTATATGATTTTTTTAAATCAAAAGTTGTATTTGTTAAGATTAGTTAATGTGCTGTGAACTAATCTAAACAAACAATGACATTTTTTTACTAACATTAACAAAGATTAATGTAAAGATGCTGTAAAAATGAATTGCACATTATAGTTCATGTTATAAAGCATTTACTAATGTGTTACCAATATTTCTTTACCAATTTTGTTTGATTTTTTTAAAATTATATTAATGATTGTTATGCACACTTACATGCATTCAAGGAATAAATGAAACCAGCATGAATAAAGAGATTGCATTGCATCTCTAACTCGGCACATTACTCTGATTACATATTTTGAGATGAATTATATACGATTAGATTATTTCATGTTGCGGCTTTTACAATATTCCCAACGTCCCATAATATTGCAAAGCTGGGGGAAAGTCAGTGTGTTTGTCACATTGTCAGAACATCGGAGGATGTGGCAGTGCAAGGTCAGCGTCCCCTGGTATCGCCATGTGCAATGAACATGCACCAGTTTCCCCATGCAGGGGCCAGAGCTGGGGGCCTCCAGAGGCAGGCCTGAGCGCAGATGCTTTAGCTGATGTCACTGCTGGCCATGCATGAGTGGATGCAAGGTTAGGAGGTGGGGCTTTGCCTTTCCCATCGCTGGGAGAGAAAGATGCAGGAGAGACAAAGCTGCTGACAGTGATGGCACAGCAAATGGAGGAGTGAGCCAGGAGACAAACTGACGCTGTGCTCACCAGAAAAAAAAGAAAGCCCTACCCTGCTCAATTTAGTTTTAGTGTGTCCTTTTGTAAAGTTTTAGGAGTGTATCTGAAGTATTGCAGATAAATGCTAAGACAAATAAATGCCCACAAGGCTATTAGCTCAATATTACCAACTGTTTGACAATCCTTTCAATCCAATCATTTGAGGACAATTCAGTGAATAAGAAAAACATCCATTGTCAAATATGTCCTGAAAGTATTTATTTGGATTGCATTTTATTCAATCAAGTTGAAGGAGAAAAAAACCCCCCACCCAGACGTTTCAAAAACAAAACACTTCTCAAACATGCAACCAAAATCCACAAGATAAAAAATAACTTTACCTTTATAAAGATTGAGGTCACATTATATCAAGTGTCTTTAATTCATTTCTGTAATTACATCTATAATTATAGATTTGGCCCTTCCCTTACACCTTAATCCACCCTTAAACCTAACCATCCCACCAAACATGTCCTAACTTCACCTGCGTATCCCACCTCAATAGCAGAAAAGTGTTTGCAATACAACATGAACCTAACATTTTTAAATGCACTTAGTTAAAGACGCTTAATATAAAGTGTGACCAAATGGGAAACACAGCATCATTAACGTGGAATATAAATTTGTGAAAATGAGTGTTTATTTTAGAAAATGTGTTTAGCATTTAAAATGGATTTAAATAAAAATCCCGAGAAGTGCCGTCACTTCTGTTTTACAACAGCTTGTAAGGTGGCTCTTCCAAACAGAACAATGATCTCTCTGTTTTATACAAAACACTCTAATGTGGGTTAAGGTGATAAAACTGGCCAAATATAACTCGATAAATATAACTGTTTGTTCAAAGCGCCTTGCAGAGAAGATATGTGCTGACAATCCGTGTTGATGAAAAAAAACACACATTTGCATGATGATTAATCTTTATTTTCATTTCTTGTATTTTAAGAGCTCTATAGGAGACAACATGGAAACAAAGTTTCTGCACTTGGCCAATAGAGGGTGATCTAATAGCATGAGAGCAACCGTTGGATCTGTCATTCAGAATAGTCACATCAAAAATAAAAAGCAGATCAAGAGTGAGAGCAGCTATTAAGCTTGATTGAGTTTTATTCATTTTGGATCAGACATATCATGGATTGTTGGAAAATAAAAAACACAAAACTGCTTTATATTGAATGTTTTTATTGAATTTACATATACAATCTCTAGACATTGAACCTGTTTTTTTATTTCTGTTTTTTTATTTTTGAAATTCCATGGTAATTACTACCTTGACATCGTATCTCATTTATTTATGCCCCCCCCCCTCAGTGCTCTTGAATTGGGCCATATTTTTTTGTTGAAAGGTCTGCATGTGAAATTAATAGTCTTGGGTAAGAAAGAATAAGAATGAATGCGTTTTTTCAATGAAATCGCCTTGAGCCTTGAGCTCACACCATATCTATTCATTACTGCATCAAAGAGACCTCTCCTCCGCCAGCAAAGGTAAATAGTTGACTGTCTTGCCCCTTTGAAAAGAAGAATTGAATAATTTCTCCACTCCACTCATCTCTTTGATTTTCTTTTTTTTCTTTTGCCAGCACTAGAACCTCTTACCCTGGTTTTCTCTACCAGTAATAGTGTAATTTTGCTTTTCTGAAATAGAATTCAGCAGGGGTCATATGTCTAGACTGGATTTTGATGAGGAAATTAATAAGACTCAGGGAATGCATTTGGTGGTCACCGACCGTTCTGATTTTGTCAAATAGCCCCTCATTTTCTTTATGGAGATATAATTTTAGATTACCACTTTGAGTGAGGCTACATTAGCAGAGCTGAATTATTCGAATCCACTGGATAAAATATAGGTCGGAAACGTTTGTTGCAGGAAATACATCGCGTCTGTAACATAACTTATTGTGTGAAGCCACCTGAGTTCATGCTTTGAAAAGATATCCATTCTCATGTGCTTTCATCTTTTAGAATGCCTCACTTTATTTTCTTTAAAAAAAAAAGAAGAAAAAAGGTTGAGCACAGAGTACCTGTCAAAATAGGCTAATTTTCTTTTTTGTACAGTGATATTTAATCATTTACAATTTTCATTCCCAAACAGTAAAACTAGAGAAGCAGTCAATTAAAAAAATGTTTGTGGAAATGTGCAAATGTTGGGCTTTTATAAGCAATAATATTGCATGAACAGTAAGGTCAACATGCATATGCAGCCGAAAACAGGCAACATGTTGTTGTTTGAATTATGTAACTGTTGTCTGACTGTTAACTAGGTCATCACTGGCTGAGTATATAGAAACTCACTGGGACGAGAGCACACCTGACCAAAACTGTTTTGCTCTCTGTGCACAACAGACAAAATGAGCTAAACTCAGTTGATCACAGTGCTGTCTGCAATCCATCCATCCATCCATCCATCCATCCATCCATCCATCCATCCATCCATCCATCCATCCATCCATCCATCCATCCATCCATCCATCCATCCATCCATCCATCCATCCATCCATCCATCCATCCATCCATCCATCCATCCATCCATCCATCCATCCATCCATCCATCCATCCATCCATCCATCCATCCATCCATCCATCCATCCATCCATCCATCCATCCATCCATCCATCCATCCATCCATCCATCCATCCATCCATCCATCCATCCATCCATCCATCCATCCATCCATCCATCCATCCATCCATCCATCCATCCATCCATCCATCCATCCATCCATCCATCCATCCATCCATCCATCCATCCATCCATCCATCCATCCATCCATCCATCCATCCATCCATCCATCCATCCATCCATCCATCCATCCATCCATCCATCCATCCATCCATCCATCCATCCATCCATCCATCCATCCATCCATCCATCCATCCATCCATCCATCCATCCATCCATCCATCCATCCATCCATCCATCCATCCATCCATCCATCCATCCATCCATCCATCCATCCATCCATCCATCCATCCATCCATCCATCCATCCATCCATCCATCCATCCATCCATCCATCCATCCATCCATCCATCCATCCATCCATCCATCCATCCATCCATCCATCCATCCATCCATCCATCCATCCATCCATCCATCCATCCATCCATCCATCCATCCATCCATCCATCCATCCATCCATCCATCCATCCATCCATCCATCCATCCATCCATCCATCCATCCATCCGCATCCATAAGAAAAATAGAATAGCCATAATTGAGATAATTAATGAGGATATACACCACTGTTCAAAAGTTTGGACCCCCCCCCCCCCCCCGAAATTAAAAGAGTGACAATATTTAATCTAAAAATAAACAAAAATACATTTCTATTTCAAATGAAGGCTGTTCATCCTATTCATCAAATAATCCTGAGAGAATGTATCACGGGTTCCCCAAAAATATAAAGCAGCACAATTGTTTTCAACGTTGATAATAAAAATAATTAATTACATTAAAGGAATTACATTACATTATTCCTATGATGTGATTTACATTTTAAAATATATTTAAAATGAAAACAGTTGTTTTACATTTAAATAATATTTCACAAGATTACTGTTTTACTGTATTTTTAATCAGATTAATGGCGTCTTAATTGGTGAGCAAAAGATTTCGTACAAAAACATTAAATAATTATAAATTATAATTTATAACCCCAAACTTTTTAGTGGTATTGTATAGTTATAAAATTAATGTGGATGGTATAGCCTAGCCTAGCTAATTTTGCTTTAGAAGAATGTGATACATTCAACTTAATGAAATCCTGGCAAATCTGATAATAGTTGTGATGTGTTTAACAAAAGTCTCCATTGGTTTGCCACCAAAAAAATGATATATTAAAGATTTCTCTATAAGGCTCAGTGAGTGTACATACATTTGCTATACTGGATCTATTTGTAGTGTCTAAACACGTTTAAAGAGAAAAAAAAAACATGAAAAAGAAGAAAAAACGAAGAAATGAATGACACGTTTGATCTGTGAATTGTAGGAATATGTGAGTCACAATAATAATCGTTATCTGTGGAATTACAGCAAGCTTTATTATCAATGTACTGTGTGCAACCGTTGTCCTTTATCACATTGTGATAACTACAAACAGCAGTGTGTCATTCATGTGGGATTTACAGCTCAGGTATCTCATATTTAAAGTGTAGCCCGAACTCTCTGGAGGGGAATAGCTGTGACTTGTCTTGTACAATCTTAAGAAAGGTAAGCCTGCGTGACTTCCATTACTGGCCCCCCGATAAAAGCTCTGCTCACATCGGATGGAAGATTAGCCCTCAATCTGGATCCTGTGTGATGTCAAATAATAGACGAATGCGAACGTCAGGATTAAGCCGAATCAGAGGTGAGGAAAACGGAAAAGAAAGTGGGAGGAAGAAACACTGTGCCTCTGTTCCTCAGGTACTGTGTTTTCACGAGTGTAGAGAAGAGCCGTGCAAAACCAAGGGTCAGAGAACCACGAGTTCT
This sequence comes from Phoxinus phoxinus, assembly GCF_949152265.1. Lineage (NCBI taxonomy): Eukaryota > Metazoa > Chordata > Actinopteri > Cypriniformes > Leuciscidae > Phoxinus > Phoxinus phoxinus. The sequence continues at coordinate 11,530,310 of NC_136882.1, read as the reverse complement.
GGGTCCAAAAGTATTAACGGCACAAACAAAGATCTATTTTAAACTCAGAGTATTGAGGGTGCAATAAACGCAACAACCTGTTCAGTAGACCTTTTATTATACAAGTGTCAATGAAATGTTCAATTCCACCCTCTAAAATCTCATGAAATGTTGCTCTTTTTGGACCCACCTGACTGTGTCATTGGTTGCCTAAATAGTGAGTGTAACATATGGAAACTATTCAATCTGTTAAATTTCTTCTTATTCTTCCATTTCCTCTGGCTTGATGTCTATTTAATACTCCAGTCCATCTCCTGCCACCAACAGATCAAATTTGCACTATAGTGTTTCTGTGTTTTCTTTTATAACTTTTGAATTGATTTCCAATATCAACTCATCAGTTTTGATTATCAAATTATTTTCTTGAAGTGTATTAACAAATTTAATGGCTAAGAGGCCAAACAGAAAATGAGACTTTGGCATATTGAAATTATACTTACTGTTACTGTCACCAAACCCTGAGGAGACGGACAGATGAGTGTTTGGGGGTAGCGCCACCTACAGACGAAAACAAAAAAACAATGCTTATAACTTTTGAACTTTTTCAAAATGAATCTTCCCAGACAGACGTCAGACGTGAATTCCACGTGTACCAGATGTTTGCCGGATCTGGGTGACACAATGTTGCTTTCTGGGCTGGGACTATATGTCATGTTGGTCGAATAATGTTTACATACTGCATGCTTATATTTTCAGCAGATTATCCTGAAATGTAATGTCTGATTCTTTAGATTGTGCTCAGGTTCAAACATGTCTGCTGTTGGTGCAGCAATACCAATGTGAAAAAGAAGTGTGCTTGCTTGTACTGAATGTGCATTTGTAGTGTACAGTACTTCATTTATATTAATACATATAAATAATAAACCATATTGAAATAGCCTCTTAAGTATATTTGGTAAACTTTTATGACTGTTTGGTTACACTTTATTTTAAGGTGTCATTGTCACTGTCACAGGTCTGGTTGCATCTTTGTTCACACATGAATAATTACAGTGTAATTATATGTGCTGAGTAATATTAATTAACAACATGTACTTACTGTATGGTTAAAGTAGGATTAGGGTTTGAGGGTTAGTTGCAAGTAATTATGCATACATTACAGTTATTACTATGGTAAGTACAAAATAAAGTGTTATCGACTGTTGCTTAAAACATACACTTAAATTTTTTTAAATCACTATGTTTTAATCTTTTGTCATGCTTTCATGTGTCAGCTTGGTGCAGGCAGACAATGAAGAAGCAGAAGATGAGGATTCAAAACAAACACACATTATTTTTTTAAATAAAAATCCAAAAAGAAACAGACGGCTTAGAACAAACACAACTAAAACATAAACGTAGACCGGACAAACACTACGTGAAGGTGAGGAACCTTCATACATATGCACATGGTAATTAACATGCAATTAAGTATCCAATTAAGTTCAGTTCACTTAAAAGGTACAATATGCAAGATTTTCTGCCGCTAGAGGGCGCTACATTCAAAACAACAACAACGGCGTAGCTTCATGACAATGTGAAGGAGCGTGGCATGGAGCGTGGCAGGAGCGTCGTTTTTAAATCCACTGTGGATGTAAATCTGTCAGACGGGAATCGAAAAATCATGTTCATGGATGAGGTAAAGTTCTATTTTTATAAATGTTGCGTTTAATTACATCCTTTTATTTCATTAAAATGAATTTACCGCAAGAAGAGTATGTTTTAATACTAAATTGGTTATCATAGATGTTACTGTATTTGTCGAATTCATTGTTGTGATAACGCTGCGCAGTTTTACGTGTTCTGAACAATTGTTGTAAAAGCACATTCGAACATACCCACATCATTTGCCAAAAGACTGATAAATCTTTATGTATAACACATGCTATATTTATTTACATGACCATAAACACCAGACGTGATAAACAATGTCAATAAACTAAACAAAAGCCTAAAGCAATAATACTTTCCTTACATAAACATAACTATTACCGAATGCTACATTTGGAATATATAAAATTGCCACGTATGTTTATGGGACTTGTCTGCAATCGGTAAAGAATAATTGTGTTCCTTAACGCCTGCACGAAACAAACGTTTGTTGCTTGATAGACGCTACAACTACAACTTCCGCATTTGTCCGGAACACGCAGTACGAGCGGAAACCGAGGGTAGTGCTGATATTACGCCATTGACTGGCGACTCCCAGCTCACCCCTGCTCACATGCCCCGTTTCCTTGGTTAAAATCGCAATTTTCTCACGTTTTAATAATAGTTGGAAACATTTGGGATATTGTAAGTAATCAACTTAACTAAATATATAACACTGGCCTTGTGATTTGGGGATATTTTAATGCAAAAATCTTACATATTGTACATATTGTAAGTATATTTTTTTAATGTATATTATATTTTTGTAATAAATTCTCTTTTTAAAAATAAGCTGAAGTGTACTTCTTTTTCCACAAGGGTTTTCCTTTTTCTTTAAGCAAAAACATGTCACGACACACACACAGGAAAAGGTAAGGTCCAGGCGCAGTATTTATTAAGGGAAATCCGTACTCACAAAACAGTCCAGGCAGGGGTCAAAACCATATAAGCAATCCATAAACCAAGACAAGACCGGGCAAGAAACAGACATCAGAAGTGGTGGGACATATAACAAGGACTCCGTGACAAACACTGAAACAGACAGGGTATATATACACACACAGAACTAACAATGAAACAGGGAACAGCTGGGAACAATGATGACGGGGAACAGCTGAGTGCGGTGAACAGTGATTAGTGCAGACAAGGATTGTGGGGAATGCAGTTCATAATGTGACAGACACCGTGGGGGACGAGGACCTCTAGTGGATACCCGGGGATACACAAACCAGACACTGTGACAAAACAAGAATAACATACGTCATCAGCAAGGTGTTGTAATGAAATAAGCCTTCCGGTAAATTACCCCAGCACTGTGGTATTTCTCTCACAACTGCACTCTTCACCTCCTGCATTGTTTCCTGCAGCTGAGAGAGGAACATCTCTATGCCAAGCGTGATTGTACCCCCTCGCAGCTGCCTGTGTTCACAACAAATTTAATGGCCTCCTTCCCTGACTAATGAGCATAGCTGTCTTATGAGCATGGACATTAAGATGTTGTAATTTTGGAGATAATTAGTTTGCTTGTCAGTTTTATGTCCTGTACCTCTGTGGCATCTGAACATGGCCTCAGAGGTGTTCTTTGTTGTTAAGCACGGGGGAATTTAGACTTTAATTTAATTAACAAAATCCATTCTTTTAGTTTGACCATATTCAGTCTGTGACCGTTGGTTCTTTGGCAAATTCAAGTTTAGTTCGATACAGAAGGAAAACTGTTATTTACGTTCTAAGTTAGACATGACCATATAGTTCATGTTTACTGGCTATACAGCAACCATTAGCAAGAGAGTAGTGCAGCAAAATTCACACATTATGGTCTGTATATTAATTATTATTTTTGTATAAATATATCATATTAAAGCTAGTTGAATAAATAGTGACAAATTGACTCATAAGGAGCCATGCTACATTTTTAAGAGGAGAACAGAAAATGCCCTGAGAAATACATGTTTGTGCTTTTTTTAAAAAAGAGCAGCTTACAACGATACATCAATAAATTCGATACTGATCATTTACTAATGGTTCGTTCATAATTTGTCCATGGTTAACCATTGTTTATTGAGATAATGATACTAAAACTAATTTGGCATAAATACTTCAATTATTTATAAGTGTAAAGAAATGTATCAACTAATAACTTATCAAACCAATGATCTGTTTAATTTATTTCATGATTTATAATTTTTTAAGATAACTTTCAACACATTTTTAAATCGTCAGCATACCACTTTATTAAACATTTATGAACATATAGTTATGTTTTGTAAATTATTAGACCATCATTAACTAATAATTTATAAATTACTTTATTGAACGTTAAGTGAGCGTTATTATAAAGTGTTACTGCAAATTCCTATTGGGAATTCCTAGACTAATAAGACTTCACAGTGCATACCAGTCATAGCATAAGAGACACATGGATAGTCACTGAGACTGCATAATCTAACCCAACGTGTCTCTTGCTGTGTTCGCTACCACCGCCAGCTGTCACAGTGACATGCAGTCCGCACGTTTAGTTTGCTTAGGTCTTGCTGTTTAAAATATTTAAGCATTGTGAGCAAGAGTTGCTGTTCCTTAACAAATATCAGAACTTCCAATATTATAAAATAGTTCAATAAACAAGAAGTTAATATTATCCGATGAACAGTTTAGATAAAATATTGTATGTTTTTTGGAAACAAAAACAGAACCACAGCAGAACCATCGCTCCAAGCAACACTCAGTGGAGTTTTGTTCCTGAATGAATCTGTGTTTTGAACCAATCGGTTAAACGAATGATTCAGTGACCCATTCATGAAGTCAGTCACTTGCTTTGGTCCTGAATGGATGAGCTGTTATAAACAAATTAGTTTAATGAATTAATCTCATGATATTTATTCAATTGTAGCTGCAGCTGTCATTAGAAGTTCTGGTAGCTATATGAAGCGTGGTATGGTATGCGCGTGATGTCACCGTCGGCCGGACTGAGCGGCAGCATTGGTTTTCAGCGTGAATGCTGTGAATAACACACAAAACACATCTAAAATGGGAAAGAGTTTACGATTGACTGTATTAAAAGATTTGACAAGAAATCAGAGGTATATTTTTACAGACTGCCGAGAGCTACAGAACAGAGAAACTGCAGGCAGCAAAAGGTGGATTTGCACTTATCGGTTTGTGTCAATATGCTGAATTTTGGGGTAAAATCATACACTATAAATTGTATTGACAACTCATCAATTAAATATTTACCATCGTATTCTGCATAATTGGATGTAAAAAAAAAAAAAAAACTATACAAGTTATAGGGCTGGACGATATGACGATATACAGGTGCTGGTCATATAGTTAGAATATCATCAAAACATTTATTTATTTCAAGAATTCAACTTAACAGGTAAAACTTATATATTATATAGACTCATTACAAATATCTCAAAGTGAGATATTTCAAGCCTTTATTTGTTATAATTTTGATGATTATGGCTTACAGCTTATGAAACCCACGAAATCAAAATCCCAGAAAATGTGAATATTAAATTAAATATGACAGTAATTACACAGTAATACCATGGTCATTGAACCAGGTTTTGGTTCTTTTGGCAGTGTGGGCAGGTGCAAATCCTGCTGGAAAATGAAGGAAGCATGAAGTGCTCTGAAGATGTCCTGGTAGATGGCTGCGTTGACTCAGGATTGAATAAAGCACAGTGGACCAAAGTCCTCTTTTCTGATGAGAGAAAATGTTGCATCTCATTTGGAAATCACGGTCCCAGAGTCTGGAGGAAGAGAGGAGAGGCACACAATCCACGTTGCTTGAAGTCCAGTGTAAAGTTTCCACAGTCAGTCATCTGCTGGTGTTGGTCCACTGTGTTTTCTGAGGTGCAAGGTCAACGCAGCCGTCTACCAGGTAGAGCACTTCATGCTTCCTGCTGCTGACCAACTTTATTGAGATGCAGATTTCATTTCCCAACAGGACTTGGCACCTGCATACAGTGCCAAAGCTACTGGTTTAAGGACCATGGTATCCCTGTTCTTAATTGGCCAGCAAACTCGCCTGACCTTAACCCTATAGAAAATCTATGGGGTATTGTGAAGAGGAAGATGTGATACGCTAGACCCAACAATGCAGAAGAGCTGAAGGCCACTATCAGAGCAACCTGGGCTCTCATAACACCTGAGCAGTGCCACAGACTGACCGACTCTGTCTCGCTTGGCCAGCATTTCTAAAAATCCTTTTTTTGTATTGGTCTTAAGTAATATTCTAATTTTCTTAGATACTGAATTTGGGATTTTCATTAGTTGTCAGTTATAATCATCAATATTAAAATAAATAAACATTTGAAATATATCAGTCTGTGTGTAATGAATGAATATACTATACAAGTTTCACTTTTTGAATGTAATTACTGAATTAAATCAACTTTTTCATGATATTCTAATTGGTATGACCAGCACCTATAACATTGATATAAGTGATCACCCGGATTAAGACCTATGTTGTATTTATATAAAGCGTTCACAGGCAAATTTACTTTATGTATTTCCCCGGCGCAGAAATCAGGCACAAATAAATGTCAGGAAACAGGATTGCTGGCTGCATTTCAATATCCATGAATCACTGGACCTTTGGTAAGTTGTAAAGGAACCAAATATCGAGTCGAACCTTTAGTTTAAAATAATTGTTTATTTACTCGAGTATTCGCAGTTTCCCCAATTAAATCCAGTCACGCAGCAGCTCTTCTGCCACTCGGTCCTGCTGAGGGGGCGTGTTCTGGCGGGAAAGTGACATCAATGCATTCCCTATAGAAACGGTTATTGTTCAGAGACACGTGCTTAGGACCTCACATGTGCACTGGAGGATAGCTCTTAAAACAGGCTTTTTAAACACTATTTGTGCATAAAGCCCAATTTATACTTCTACGTCAAACTCACGTCGTAGGCTGTGTGTAGTATGCATACCCTTTGGCGTACCCTGACATGCCCCTTTCCAAAAATGTAACAACGCGTCAATTCTAAGCGGACGCAAGCGCTGTGATTGGTCTGCTAGAACCCCTGCCTCTGGTTTCACACGCTCCCTCCGCAAGTGTAATTGCACGCCAATGCGGACAACAACACAGGAGTATAAATGAAAACCGATGCGTAGCCTACAGCGTATGAGGATGCGACGTAGGTCCAACGCAGAAATATAAATCAGCCTTTAGAAACCACATTTATGAGACAGTTGTCAGATTTTACTGGTGATTTCAAATATAAAATGTAATCGTAAGCTTTGAGAAAAGCTTTAGAGAATTTGATTTTCCCCATTCAAACAGATAGGAGCTGTACTTGCATGACTGGAATGGCTGCCTGAGAGGCATTTCAAAGATGGCCGCTGAGTGAAACGACTGCACACGGCCTCTCTGCAACCTCAGTATTGCAAAGATGGACTTTCTGTTTCTGTAGTGCAGGCATGTTTGCATTATTACATGATGTGCATAATTTCATAGTGCATTTGGTGCTAAAACAACAGAGAAAGCGCATACAAGTAAAAGACAACACTGTCATTCTATTTAATTCTCTGAGTTTGCTCTCTGTGAGAAAACCCCCCCACAGTTAATCTATATTCCTCAATGCCAGTGTAGCCTGTGAATTTCTTAAACACTGTTTACTGGCACTAATCCATTAACAATTTAAAGCTGCTGTTATTCATTATGTTATAAAAGAAAACAAAGCTAATTGAATTAGCCTTGATATGCACAGAGTAATTAAAAAGGATAGAAATTGAGGTCTAACCAGAACATTGTTTCACTCTCATTTCAAAACCTAAATGCCCAAACAGAGGATGCATTTATTTTTGTTTAAACCCGCATAAACTCTTTTTTTGCTCTTTTTTTAAAGAGCATGTAATACATAAAATATGGTAACTTTAAATGTATTATTATATAACACACTACAGTTTAAATTCAATCATTTGCTTTAGCACAGTATGTTAGTCAACACATCAAAATAAGTGAACTACTTTAAAGCGTGACAAAATACTATTTAAACGTGATTTAAAATGGACATTAGCTGGTAATGCTGTTTGTGGATTGTAATCCTCCTCTACTGAGATCTTAAGAGATTTTTCTTATTTTATCTTCAGTTGATTTCATTTAAGGCTGTGGCTGGAAGTCAGTAGTTTACAGTAAAATATCTCAGTCAAATTAACTAAACAAAAAAAAAAAAGGAACATTTTGTAAATACTTTATTTGACCCTAATAACTGGTCAGGAAAGTAATTGAGAGTAAATGTATTTTTGCACAATGATATAGTGAAGATCTGTTAGTGTTTAATGTTCTGTTGGGGTTTTAAGGGTTTCTGTATCGTCTGTTTTGTGGGTCACCATTGTGCTGAAGAAAGCCTGTGCAGTTCAGGATGAGCAGAGAAACACTGATGTTATACTGCATGTTGCTTCATTTAAAGGCAGCGACTGTGTAGTTGCTGATGCAGTGATGATCTTTTTGTTAAGTCTTGCTATTCATGCATGTGCTATTGTTAACTAGCAATTATCTGCACGTTTTTTAGTGGACTAAAATGAAATTAAATCCCAGTATACATATAAAATGGCAATTTATGAATTTAAATTTTTCTCAAGAAATTTTAATTTCCTCAAATTAAATTAGTTACTGTAAAGATTACAGTAAAGAACAGTACATTCACAGCTGCTTTTACAGGTGTGCTGTGTCTTTTTTAATTACAGTATAATTGTAAAACCAAAATTTTACAGTAATAAAAAAAAAAAAGTATATGTGTTTACGGAGATGCTCTGCCCTCTGCAAGCATCTCCGGGAAATTGGCAAAAATAGTTTTCTTGGTCATTTTCAACGTAATGCACCTTCTGGGGTATATATAAATCATTTTAATTCACAGTTCATATGAACCGATAGGAAACAAGTACAGTAAATACATAATAATAATAAAAAAAATATTTTACATAAAGGATATAGATAGATAGATAGATAGATAGATAGATAGATAGATAGATAGATAGATAGATAGATAGATAGATAGATAGATAGATAGATAGATAGATAGATAAATAGATTTACTGTATAAAGAAACTGCTTCCATCAAATGTTGCCATGTGACAATAAATAAAAATTAAACAATTTGAGATGGTATGGTGTAAACAACGGTTGCTTGTGTTAACTTTCACCACACCGAACCAACTACTGTACCCACAAACTGAGCCCAAGGGGTTTCTTTGTCCCAACCAAGGTCTCACTGACCTGTTTTGAGCCAAGGAAACCACACTGATTAAGGTGCTCACCTTTCTGCAAACCCTCCTTAACAACATATGGCAAACCTTGGAGTTCAAGGACATCCCAGTTTCACAGATAATGGCTGATTCATTACCAGCACTGACATCAATCTTTCAACAGCCCCCATCATCACCCCCACCAGGAGCAGAGGGACCTCCTCTCCTTGATAATCCACTCTTGCATTTTACACCTGTGTGAAAGTGTTTCAGTATGTGTTTCAGTATGTATTTCAGTAAGCTGAAGGATGGTGCTCCAATTATTCCTACAAATGTAGTAAAAAAAAAATTATTGCAGGGAGCTTTAAACATATGATGTGTATTTTAACTGGTCTGAGATATTTAAGACTATTTTTTGAAAGGATGTCTGGGATATGAGTCCTCCCTCCCTCTTTATCTTTTTTAACTGTCCTGTTTCCAGACCACCCCAGTAGACCAAGGGAGACAAAGATACAGTTAGTAAATGCGAATGATAAGTGTGACATCCATTTATCTAGCAACTGCAGGAAGGTAGTGTTTTATTTCAACATCTCTAACTGTGATAAACATGTAGCTGCTACGAATTCTTTCTTTGAATTTTTCAAAAGTTCTTTCAAAATCTACTAATGCCACCTAAAATGTGTATGAGTGTAAAATACAAAGAGGTTGATTTCACACGTGCAATTGAGTTCATGATTTTATCTTAACTGTTAAAAATTATTTTTCAGAGTTGGAAATAACATTATTGGATTATTAGAGTATATTTAAGATAGATAGAAAATACGTTCAGTCTTTATACAAAAAATTTACTTGCCATTTCATTGTAATTAATTCTGAAATGTACTATTGAATCCTTGACTGTTTCTACACTACCATTTATTTAGTGTGATAATCAAAATGTGTTAAGCTTGTGGCTGATTCAAATTACTATATTTAATATGATTGTAAATTTAATCTGATTGTGATCTGTGTAAAATCATATAATTTGTAAAATTAGTTAGTCCCAATCCTTAAATTTGATTGGACAAACACAAATAAGATTGATATTAGGTCCAAAAGCAAAAGGACTTTATTTTGTATACCTCTGATTGTATGTGTTTGCATTTTTCCAGTCAGGCTGTCAGTCTGTGCATTGGATACGATTTATCCATGACTTGTTCTGCAGGTTGCATAATTATGGTAGTGGATAGATAACATATGTCAATCTTTTATAAGTCATTGAATAATTCACTCAACCAGTTTGTTAAAATGCACTGATTTAATTTAGGAATGCTGTGTTATGCAACTTTTGTCCCCTCAGGAGAGTGGTAGTCGCGATTAAATCTCTGCAGCTCATTTCTACATATAATTGATTAAACGGATGTCATTAAGGCCGATTCACACAGCACCGACAGATGCTGACCAATGCGATCAATCACCAGATTACAGTATTCCACTTTTCAGACATTCCACGACCTGTCAACATATGATCAATTGGCAAAAACAAGTGCAAACCAATGCCAACAGTTGCAAACAGGGGTAGCACAAGACGTGTCTGTTGTCGTTGGCATCTGTTGGTGCTGTGTGATTGGCCTTTAGAATTTATTCTGTTACTACTCTCTCCTACATACATCTGGAGTAAGACAGAAACCGCATAAGGGCTGGTTGCTTCGGGATTTGGGTCACTGCATTGTAGGGCTGATTATGAACTGCTACTGAAAGGGCTTCAAATTTAAGGGTTCTTTTGAGACATTATGATATTTTATACTCATGCTTTCTTGAAAACGACCTTCTCCCGTGAGAAACATAATTAACCTATGTCTATTTGTTTGCCTCAAGACATTACAGACATGCAGCGAGGGAGATGGTGGTGATGTGGGGGAGGGGTGGATCTACACTCAGAAACTCTGTAGGAATTTGCTTATTTTGAAAACAGTCTGTTCGCTCCAGGCAGCGAACACAACCTTAATAAGAGTGGTCAACCGATGGAGGTCATCAAATAATCAGCTGAGAGCCTTTCTTTCTTGTCTCACGCACTGTGAGGTGAACGAAACATTTAACCTCATCAAATTTCATGCTATTTATGTAATATCTCTCTATAATGCAGTGATTGTGATGGTTATGGGATGTTGTTAAATGGTCCTGTAGGTTTTTACTTAATCTTAGTCAAACAAATTAGTGCGCTGGGACGTAGAATCCTTTTTGTTTTCTGTTATTTGTCAAAGGACACCGTGTCCCCAGTCTAGGATGTTTGTAGAAGAAGATACTCTCACCTTATCAGCATGCCATTTACATGAAGGATCATGTGAACTGGCGGACTATCTGTTTAGTAGAATAATACATTCAAAGTAATGTCAACAATGGGCCTATGAGTGATGAGCTGCACATGGATGGCTGAAAGGTGAATGGGATGTCATGTTCTTATTTTTTTCTTACTTTCTCTCACTCTCAGCTCTGTCTTTGTCTTCTTCACACTCTGTCTGAGGCCATCTGGACTCTGGCGGTGTCTGCTCACTCAAGGTGAAAGTAAACTACAGCCTGCTCTGCCAGGACACTTGTACCACCAAGGCCGCTGCCTCAAATATAAAACAGAAAAAAAACAGTAGAATGAATGAATGGAGGATGTGTTTAATCGTGATAAACAAAAGAGAAAAAAAGAATTTGTAATCTGAAATTATACTATTATGACAATAGTTTAGTAGTTAAGTATTAATATACACTGGCCACCCAAATGTTGTTGGACTGTCACACACAATCTATGAATTTCATTGCATTTGAATATTAAAACAATTGTGGGATCTGCAAACAAATGATTTGAGACATTTACTTAGAACTAACTTATACATTTGTTTTATTAATGTATGAGTCATTGTCCTATTGGCCTTTTCTTTTGAATTTGGCAGAGATGTGACCAATGAACCAGAGAAAAGCACGAAGAATCTCATATTTTCTCCAAAACACACAAATATTCACACGCACACACACAGAGTAGGACAGGCTTCCTCCTGCAGAGGTGTAAATAGGCTGTAGGTGTTGTTTCTCAGATGGATGATGAGAAAATGGCTTATTTTGTCTTGGGGGCACCATCTGTTTTTTTTCTTTTTTAATTTTTATCTAAACACAATGGGCTAAACACAACAAGCTCAAACAAGTGCAAGTGACAATTTGGTGGATAACAATTTTTCAAAGACGTATAAGCCTCTTTGAGACCCATCTAAGCAAGCACCTGGGGTCGGTTGCATAAACATAGCCATTATGTTAAGACAGTGTCTTAAGGTCTAGTATGACCCACTAGCAGCTAGTCAGGAGCAGTCAGCCTTACTTTACGGTATCAAATTAGGCAAATCTAAATTTTTATGAAACTGATTTAAAAAAAGCTATAACAGTCTTAAAGAAAAACAATTGATGTCTAACTTGCAAGACTAGTCTTAGGGCCTGTTTACACATGGTCACTTCATGCGTTTTTACTGATCAGATCTGATTTATCAAAAACGATTTAATTTACACCTGGTCACATAAATGTGTTACAAAAATCCGATCTCCCCGTGCTAGTCAAAAGCAACAGATATGAGCTGCATTTTATTGATCATCAGCTAATTTCAAAATCAAAGACCGAAATCGGAGAGAGCGGCAACAGTCCTGGTAAGATCATTTCTTTACTTTTGATGAAGATGATTTGGTGTTAAGCGTCTGCGACTTACTTTCACTTTGTTTTGCAATAGTTTGGATGCTGGCTTGATGAATAGATCGCTCAGCTGTCCAACTGTTCATCTGCGGTGATGCGTGCTGCAGTAGCGCCGTCATATCTGGCTATAACATGACATTTAGCCTATAACACGCTCTCACACGTTTACTTTTTAGCATTGTTGGGAGGAGAAAAAATGTACATATGTGGTTTCAACACCCAGATTTAGACTTGTCCAGTTTTGTCTGGAATGTGGCCCAGACCTCCTCCTGAAGTGGTTGAGTGATCGGATTAAATCCCTCTCAAAAGCGTTTTAGAGGGCATTTGGTCTTTTCACGATCGGATAGCTAATCGATCACAGAAAATGCATGAATTGACCAATTGTTAACAGCCCCTTAGTTTATGCAACTGGCCCATCCATATGCACTAAGGTCCGACTTACATCTCATCCTGTTTTATCTGTTTTGCTCTGCCATTTTCTGCGGAAATTTCTGTGATTATTATTAAAACAAGTTTGTTTGTTTTTTGCAATCCAATAAGCAAATGAGCACATGAAGCCATGTTAACCCGGTAACCAGCTTTTTAGGCAAATCCACACCGCACAGAC